>NW_028288677.1:956907-1275876 GCF_059628265.1 Tinamus guttatus
ATGGGGCTGGGAGTGGGGCTGGGCACGGAGCTGGGCTCGGGGCTGGGAACAGGGCTGGGAACAGGGCTGGGAATGTGGCTGGGAATGGGGCTGGGAATGGGGCTGGGCGTGGAGCTGGGAATGGGGCTGGGAATGGAGCTGGGAACGGGACTGGGAATATGGCTGGGAACGGGGCTGGGCACGGGGCTGGGAGTGGGGCTGGGAATGGAGCTGGGAATGGGGTTGGGAACGGGGCTGGGAGTGGGGCTGAGAACGGGGCTGGGAGTGGGGCTGGGAATGGGGCTGAGAATGGGGCCGAGAATGGGGCTGGGAACGGAGCTGGGCACGGGGCTGGGAATGGGGCAGGGCATGGGGCATGGAATGGAGCTGGGAACGGGCCTGGGCACGGAGCTGGGAACGGGGCTGGGAATGGAGCTGGGAATGGAGCTGGGAACGGGCCTGGGCACGGAGCTAGGAACGGGGCTGGGGATGGAGCTGGGAATGGGGCTGGGAACGGGGCTGGGGACGGAGCTGGGCTCGGGGCCGTGCGGCCGCCGCGCGCACTCACGCTGCACGGCCAGGCGCAGCGCGGCGCGGGCGCGGCGGCGCAGCCGGGGGTTCCGCGCCAGGCACGCGTAGGTGCCGGCGTGCGCGGGCGCCAGGCGGCCCAGGGCCAGCGCGGGCCCGCGGGCCACGCGGCCGCCGTCCCGCAGCCACGCGTAGCGGCAGGGCGGCCGCGACGCCGCGCGGCACCGCAGCACCAGGGCCGCCCCCTCGGGCGCCGCCAGCGCCGCCCGCGCGCCCGGGCTGCCGCCCGCCGTGATCACCGGCGCGTCGGGGCCGTCTGCGGGAGCGGCGACGCGTCAGCGCGCGGCGCGACGGGGGCTGCGAGCGCGATAGGGGCAACGAGCGAGTCGGAGAGAGCACGTCGCGATAGGGGCTGCGAGCGGGGCACGATAGGGGCTACGAGCGAGTCATGACAGGGGCAACGAGCGAGTCGCGATAGCGGCTACGAGCGGGGCACAATAGGGGCCACAACCGAGTCGCGATAGGGGCTGCGAGCGGGGCGCGATAGGGGCCGCAACCGAGTCGCGATAGGGGCTGCGAGCGCGTCGGAGAGAGCACGTCGTGGTAGGGGCCGCGAGCGAGTCGCGATAGGGGCTGCGAGCGAGTCGGAGAGAGCACGTCGCGATAGGGGCTGCGAGCGCGACAGGGGCAGCAAGCGAGTCGTGATAGGGGCCGCGAGCGCGATAGGGGCAACAAGCGAGTCGCAATAGGGGCCACGAGCGAGTCACGATAGGGGCTGCGAGCGCGTCAGACAGAGCATGTCACGATAGGGGCCACGAGTGAATCGTGATGGGGCTGCAAGCACATCGGAGAGAGCACGTCGCAATAGGGGCTGCGAGCGCGATAGGGGCAACGAGCGAGTCGCGATAGGGGCTGCAAGCGGGCGCGATAGGGGCCGCGAGCGAGTCGGAGAGAGCACGTCGCGATAGGGGCGGCGAGCGAGTCGCGATAGGGGCTGCGAGCGCGATAGGGGCTGCGAGCGCGACAGGGGCAGCAAGCGAGTCGTGATAGGGGCCGCGAGCGCGACAGGGGCAACGAGCGGGGCGCGATAGGGGCTGCGAGCGGGCGCGATAGAGGCTGTGAGCGGGGCGCGATAGGGGCTGCGAGCGCGATAGGGGCAACGAGCAAGTTGCGATAGGGGCTGCGAGCACGTCAGAGAGAGCACGTCACGATAGGGGCCACGAGCGAATCGTGATAGGGGCTGCAAGCACATCGGAGAGAGCACGTCGCGATAGGGGCTGCGAGCACGATAGGGGCCACAACCGGGTCGCGATAGGGGCTGCGAGCGGGGCGCGATAGGGGCTGCGAGCGCGATAGGGGCAACGAGCGAGTCGCGATAGGGGCTGCGAGCGCGATAGGGGCAACGAGCGGGGCGCGATAGGGGCTGCAAGCGCGAGAGGGGCAACAAGCGAGTCGCAACAGGGGCTGCGAGCGGGGCACGATAGGGGCCGCGAGCACATCGGAGAGAGCACGTCGCGATAGGGGCTGCAAGCGGGGCACGATAGGGGCTGCAAGCGAGTCGCGATAGGGGCCACGAGCGAGTCGCGATAGGGGCCGCGAGCACATTGGAGAGAGCACGTCACGATAGGGGCCACGAGCGAATCGTGATAGGGGCTGCAAGCGCGTCGGAGAGAGCACGTCGCAATAGGGGCTGCGAGCGCGATAGGGGCAACAAGCGAGTCGCGATAGGGGCTGTGAGTGGGGCGCGATAGGGGCTGCGAGCGCGTTGGAGAGAGCACGTCGCGATAGGGGCCACGAGCGCGATAGGGGCCGCGAGCGAGTCGCGACAGGGGCTGCGAGCGGGGCACGATAGGGGCCGCGAGCACATTGGAGAGAGCACGTCACGATAGGGGCCACGAGCGAATCGTGATAGGGGCTGCAAGCGCGTCGGAGAGAGCACGTCGCGATAGGGGCTGCGAGCGCGATAGGGGCAATGAGCGGGGCGCGATAGGGGCCGTGAGTGGGGCGCGATAGGGGCTGCGAGTGCGTTGGAGAGAGCACGTCGCGATAGGGGCCACGAGCGCGATAGGGGCCGCGAGCGAGTCGCGACAGGGGCTGCGAGCGGGGCACGATAGGGGCCGCGAGCACATCGGAGAGAGCACGTCGCGATAGGGGCTGCGAGCGGGGCGCGATAGGGGCTGCAAGCGAGTCGTGATAGGGGCCGCGAGCGCGTCGTGATAGGGGCTGCCAGCGCAGCGCAATAGGGGCAACGAGCGCGTCGGAGCGAGTCGCAATAGATGCTCTGAGCGCGTCGCGATAGGTGCTATGAGCACATTGCAATAGGAGTGGCGAGCGCGTGGCGATAGGACTGGTGAGCGTGTCGCGATAGGTGCCACAAGCACGTCGCGATAGGCATGGCGATCGCATCACGATAGGAGTGACGAGCGCATCGCAATAGGTGCCACAAGCATGTTGTGATAGGCGCCACGATCGTGTCGCGATAGACACCACGAGCGTGTCGTGATAGGTGCTGCAAGCGCAGCGCGATAGGCACTGTGATCGTGTCGCGATAGGTGCTATGAGCGCATCGTGATAGGCGCCGCGAGCATGTCGCGATAGGTGCTATAAGTGCATCATGATAGGCGCCGCAAGCGCGTCGCGATAGGCGTCGCGACAGGCACGGCGATCATGTCGCGATAGGCACCGCGATCCTGTCACGATAGGCGTGACGATCGCGTCGCAATAGGTGCTATGAGTGCATTGCGATAGGCGTCGCGACAGGCGCGGTGATCGTGTCGCGATAGGGGCTATGAGTGCGTTGCGATAGGCGTCGCGATAGGGGCTATGAGCACGTCGCGATAGGGGCTATGAGTGCGTCGTGATAGGTGCTATGAGCGTGTCGCGATAGGTGTCGCGATATGGGCTATGAGCGCATCACGCTAGGCGGCATGACAGGCACGGCGCTCGCGTCGCGATAGGGGCTATGAGCGTGTCGCGATAGGTGCTACGAGCGCGGCGCGATAGGGGCTACGATCGTGTCACGGTAAGGGCTATGAGCGCGTCGTGATAAGTGTCGTGACAGGCGCGGCGATCGTGTCGCGATAGGGGCTACGAGCGCGTCGCGATAGGGGCTATGAGCGTGTCGCGATAGCTGTCGCGATAGGGGCTATGAGCACGTCGCGATAGGGGCTATGAGCGCGTCGCAATAGGCGTCGCCATAGGTGCTACGAGCGCGTCGCGATAGGGGCTATGAGCGCGTCGCGATAGCTGTCGCGATAGGGGCTACGAGCGCGTCGCGATAGGGGCTATGAGCGCGTCACGATAGCTGTCGCGATAGGGGCTATGAGCGCGTCGCGCTAGGCGTCGCGATAGGGGCTAGGAGCGCGTCGCGATAGGTGTCGCGATAGGGGCTAGGAGCGCGTCGCGCTAGGCGTCGCGATAGGGGCTACGAGCACGTCGCGCTAGGCATCGCGATAGGGGCTACGAGCGCGTCGCGATAGGCGTCGCGATAGCTGTCGCGATAGGGGCTAGGAGCGCGTCGCGACAGGCGCGCCGCGCACTCACAGGCCACATCGAGGAAGGCCGGGCGGCTGCGGCGGCTGCTGACCTCGTTGCGCGCCGTGCACGCGTACCAGCCGGCGTGCGCGCGGGCCGCCGGCGCCAGCCGCAGCGCCGCCCCCCGCCACGTCCCGCCACCGTCCCCATCGTCGTCATCGTCATCGTCGTCCCCGTCGTCCCCGTCGCCGCGGTGGCGCCGCGGGGGCGCGCGGCGGCGCCACGAGAAGCGCAGCGGCGCCGAGCCCTCGCGCACGCCGCACCGCAGCACCGGGCCCCCCTGGCCCTCGGCCGCCACCGCCGCCTCCGGACGCACCCAGGGCTTCGACACCGGCACTGCGGGGGACAGCGCGGCCCGCTCCCGCTTTTCCCGCTCCCAATCCCGCTTTTCCCGCTCCCAATCCCGCTTTTCCCGCTCCTAATCCCGCTTTTCCCGCTCCCAATCCCGCTTTTCCCACCCCTAGTCCCACCTCTCCTGTCCCGATCCCTCATTTCCCACCCCGAGCCCTCATTTCCCAGCCCAATTCCGTTTCCCACCCCCAACCCTGCTCTTCCCACCCCAATCCCTTTTTTCCCACCACCAATCCCACTTCTCCTTCCCCAATCCCTTATTTCCCACCCCCAATCCCACTTTTCCCACCCCAATCCTTCTTTTCCCACCCCAATCCCTCTTTTCCCACCCCAATCCCTCCTTTCCCACCCCAATCCCGCATTTCCCCCCCAATCCCGCATTTCCCACCCCAATCCCTCGTTTCCCACACCCAATCCCGCTTTTCCTGCCCCAATCCCTCCTTTCCCACCCCAATCCCTTATTTCCCACCCCCAATCCCATTTTCCCGCCCCAATCCCTCTTTTCCCACCCCAAGCCCTCAATTCCCACCCCAATCTCTTGTTGCCCACCCCAATCCCTTATTTCCCACCCCCAATCCCGCTTTTCCCACCCCAATCCCTCATTTCCCACCCCAATTCCATTTCCCACCCCCAACCCTGCTTTTCCCACCTCAATCCCTCTTTTCCCACCCGCAATCCCACTTCTCCTGCCCCAATCCCTCATTTCCCACCCCAGTCCCTCATTTCCCACCCCAATCCTGCTTTTCCTGCCCCAATCCCTCTTTTCCCACCCCAATCCCTCATTTCCCACCCTCCCAACCCCACTTTTTTCCACCCCAATCCCCCTTTTCCCAGACCACATCCTTCTTTTCCCACCCTAATCTCTCTTTTTTTTCCCACCCCACCCCGCTATTCCTACCTCCAATCCCTCTTTTCCCACCACCATCCCTCTCTTCCTGACCCACCTCCCACTTTTCCCACCCCCAATCCTACTTTTTGCACCCCAATCCCTCTTTTCCCACCCCCAATCCTACTTTTCCCATTCCACATCCTGTTTTTCCTACACCAATCCCTCATTTACTGCCCAATCCCTCTTTTCCCACCCTCAAACCCTCTTCCTCCTCACCAATCCCACTTTTCCCTCCCCAATCCTCCTTTTCCTGCCCCATATCCCACCCCAACCCTGCTTTTCCGACTCCAGCCCCTCATTTCCCACCCGTCTCATCTTTCCCATTTTACTTCCTATTTTCCTGCCCCCATCCTTCTTTTCTCACCCCCTAATCCCACCCCAAACCCACTTTTCTCATCCACATCCCTTTTTCCATCCCCAATCCCTCATATCCCATCTTCAACCCCATTTTTCCCACTCTAAATCCCTGTTTTCCCCACCCTGCACCTCTCTTGGCCCATTCCAATTCCACTTTTTCCATCTTCAAACCCATTTTCCCCACTCTAATCCCTCCCTTTTCCACCCCGATCTCTTTTCCCACTCCCAATCCCTCTTTTCTTCCCCCAATTCCCACTTTTCCCACCAGAATCCATCCTTTACCCACCCCAATCCCACCCCAACCCTCATTTACCATCTCCATCCCCTCTTTTCCCATCTCTCGCTCTTTCCCAACCCCAGATCCCCCCTTTTCCCACCTCCCTTCTCCCCTTTTCCCCAGTGCCCCCCTTTTCCCAACACACATCCCCCCTTTCCCACCCCTGATCCCTCTTTTCCCATCCCAAATTCACCCTTTTTCCACTCGAATCCCCCCCCTTTTCCCACTGCGGGGGAAAATCCCATCCTGTTCCGGCCCCTTCCCACCATGAGGGGCTGCAGTAGGGGCTAGTGGGATGCTATAGGGGCTAGTGGGATTCTATGGGGCTAGTGGGATGTTATGGGACTAGTGGGATATTGTAGGGCTATGGGAATTCTATATGGGCCAGTGGGATGCTATGGGGCTAGTGGGATGCTATAGGGGCTAGTGGGATGCTATGGGGGCTAGTGGGATTCTATGAGGGCCAGTGGGATGCTATAGGGGCTAGTGGGATGCTATGGGGGCTAGTGGGATTCTATGGGGCTAGTGGGATGTTATGGGACTAGTGGGATGCTGTAGGGCTATGGGAATGCTATATGGGCCAGTGGGATGCTATAGGGGCTAGTGGGATGCTATGGGGGCTAGTGGGATTCTATGGGGGCTAGTGGGATGCTATGGGACTAGTGGGATTCTATAGGGGCTAGTGGGATTCTATGGGGGCTAGTGGGATGCTATGGGGCTAGTGGGATGCTATAGGGGCTAGTGGGATCCTATATGGGCTAGTGGGATGCTATGAGGCTAGTGGGATGCTATGGGGACTAGTGGAATTCTGTGGGGGCTAGTGGGATGCTATGGGGACTAGTGGAATTCTGTGGGGGCTAGTGGGATGCTATGGGGGCTAGTAGGATGCTATGGGGACTAGTGGAATTCTGTGGGGGCCAGTGGGTTGCTATGGGCTAGTGGGATGCTATGGGGGCTAGCAGGATGCTATATGGGCTAGTGGGATGCTATAGGGGCTAGTGGGATGCTATGGGGGCCAGTGGGTTGCTATGGGGCTAGTGGGATGCTATGGGGGCTAGTAGGATGCTGTATGGGCTAGGGGGATGCTATATGGGCTAGTGGGATGCTATGGGGCTAGTGGGATGCTATAGTGGCCAGTGGAATGCTATGGGGGCTAGTGGGATACTATAGGGCTATGAGGATGGTGTATGGGCCAGTGGGATGCTATATGGGCTAGTGGGATGTTATGGGGCTAGTGGGATGCTAGGGGGTAGCAGGCTGCAACATGGGCTAGTGATTTGCAATATTGGCTAGCAGGCTGCGATCTGGGCTAGTGTGGGGCAGTAGGGGCAATGGGGATGCAACACGGGCCAGCAGGATGCAGTAGTGGCTAGCGGGATGGCCGTATGGGCTAGCGGGCTGCAGCAGGAACTCGGGGCTGTGACATGGGCTAGTGGGCCGCAGTATGGGCTAGCAGGATGCAGGATGGGCTAGTGGGCTACCATATGGGCTAGGGGGCTGCAGTGTGGGCTACCAGGACACAGTATGGGCTAGTAGGCTGCAATACAGGCTAGTGGGCTGCAACATGGACTAGTGGGCTGCAATATGGGCTAACGGGCTGCAATGTGGGCTAGTGACCTGCAGGATGGGCTAGGGGGTTGCCATCTGGGCTAGCAGGCTGCAATACAGACTATTGGGCTGCAATACGGGCTATCAGGCTGCAATAGGGACTATTGGGGTGCAATATGGACCCAGGGGCTGCAGTAGGGACTATTGGGGTGCAATATGGACTCGTGGGCTGCAATAGCGGCTATTACGCTGCAACGGGGGCTCGTGGGCATTGATAGGGACTATTGGGCTGCAATATGGACTTGGGGGCTGCAATAGGGTCTATCAGGCTGCAACGGGGCCTCACGGGCTGCAATATGGACTCGGGGGCTGCAACAGGGACTACTGGGGTTGCAATATGGACTCGGGGGCTGCAATAGGGACTATTGGGGTGCAATATGGACTCAGAGGCTGCAATAGGGTCTATCAGGCTGCAACAGGGCCTCGCGGGCTGCAATATGGACTCGGGGGCATTGATAGGGACTATTGGGGTGCAATATGGACTCGTGGGCTACAATAGGGGCTATCACGCTGCAATGGGGCCTCATGGGCTGCTATATGGACTCTTGGGCATTGATAGGGACTATTGGGCTGCAATATGGACTTGGGGGCTGCATTGCGGGCTATCAGGCTGCAACGGGGGCTCCTGGGCTGCAATATGGACCTGAGGGCTGCAATAGGGACTATTGGGGTGCAATATAGACTCGTGGGCTGCAATAGGGGCTATCAGGCTGCAATATGGACTCGTGTGCTGCAATATAGACATTGATAGGGTCGATTGGGCTGCAATATGGACTCGGGAGCTGCAATAGGGACTATTGGGGTGCAGTATGGACTCGTGGGCTACAATAGCAGCTATCAGGCTGCAACGGGGGCTATCAGGCTGCAATGGGGCCTCGTGGGCTGCAATATGGACTTGGGGGCCTTGATAGGGACTATTGGGGTGCAATATGGACCCGGGGGCTGCAATAGGGACTATTGGGGTGCAACGGGGATTCTTGGGCTGCGATATGGACTCGGGGGCTGCAATAGGGATTATTGGAGTGCAATATGGACTCGTGGGCTACAATAGGGGCTATCAGACTGCAACTGGGGCTCGTGGGCTGCTATATGGACTCGTGCGCATTGATAGGGACTATTGGGCTGCAATATGGACTCGGGGGCTGTATTGCGGGCTATCAGGCTGCAACGGGGGCTCCTGGGCTGCAATATGGACTCGGGGGCTGCAATAGGGGCTTTTGGGCTGCAATATGGACTCGTAGACTAAAATAGGGGCTATCAGGCTGCAACGGAGCCTCGCGGGCTGCAATACGGACTTGTGGGCATTGATAGGGACTATTGGGGTGCAATATGGACTCGCGGGCTGCAATATGGACATTGATAGGGACTATTGGGGTGCAATATGGACTCGGGGGCTGCAATAGGGTCTATCAGGCTGCAACGGGGCCTCGCGGGCTGCGATATGGACTTGTGGGCTGCAATAGGGCCTCGCGGGCTGCAATATGGACTCGGGGGCTGCAATAGGGACTACTGGGGGTGCCATATGGACTCGGGGGCTGCAATAGGGGCTATCAGGCTGCAATATGGACTTGTGGGCTGCAATATGGTCTCGTGGGCATTGATAGGGACTATTGGAGGTGCCATATGGACTCGGGGTCTGCAATAGGGGCTATCAGGCTGCAATATGGACTTGTGGGCTGCAATATGGACTCGTGGGCCTTGATAGGGACTATTGGGGGTGCAGTATAGACTCGTGGGCTGCAATAGGGGCTATCGGGCTGCAATGGGGGCCTCATGGGCTGCTATATGCACTCGTGGGCATTGATAGGGACTATTGGGCTGCAATATGGACTCGGGGGCTGCAGTAGGGACTACTGGGGGTGCAATATGGACTCATGGGCTACAATAGGGGATATCACGCTGCAGCGGGGGCTTGTGGGCTGCAATATGGACTCGTGGGCCTTGATAGGGACTATTGGGGTGCAATACGGACTCGGAGTCTGCAACAGGGCCTATCAGGCTGCAATATGGACTTGTGGGCTGCAATATGGACTCGTGGGCCTTGATAGGGACTATTGGGGGTGCAGTATAGACTCGTGGGCTGCAATAGGGGATATCAGGCTGCAATATGGACTCGGGGGCTGCAATAGGGACTACTGGGGGTGCAATATGGACTCGGGGCTGCAATAGGGTCTATTGTGGAGCAATATGGCCTCGCGGGCTGCACTATGGACTCGGGGGCTGTGATAGGGACTACTGGGGGTGCAATATGGACTCGTGGGCTGCAATAGGGGCTATCAGGCTGCAATATGGACTCGGGGGCTGCAATAGGGACTACTGGGATGCAATATGGCCTCGCGGGCTGCACTACGGGCCCCGGCGGGCGCTCACCCAGCACGCGGAGGCTCACGGCGCCGTAGGAGGCGCCGAGGCGGCCGCCGGGCCGCGCCACGCGCAGCGCCTGGCACAGGAAGCGGCCCTGGGCGGCCGCGCGCAGCCCCGCCAGCCGCAGGCGCCCGCCGGGCCCGGCGCTGGCCCGGCCCAACGCGGCCGCCCCGGGCGCCAGCGCCGCGCGGCCCCCGGCGCTCACCAGGGCCACGGCCCGCGGGCGCCCGCCCGGCGGCCCCGGCGGCCCCGCGAAGCTCCAGAAGGTCACGGCGGCGCCCGGGGCCCCGCACGGCAGCTCCACGGCCCGGCCCCGCACGCCCGTCACCGTCTGCTCCTCGTAGTCGCCCAGCGGCGCCGCCGACAGCTCCCCTGCGCGCGCGGGGACGTCGGACGGGGCCGCGGTGACGCCACCCGCTGCCACCACCCGGCCTGGGGACGCGGCCCGGCCGCCCCTTCCACCCGTGCGCTGAGTTGCGCCGGGCTCAGCTGCACCCCAGGGGCTCCCCGTTGGGTTTGGGGGGTCATTGGGGTGATGCACCCACGGGTCCCCCTATTACTGTCATCTTCCCCATTGGTGTCACCCCCCCACAGCTTGGGGACCCGGCCCCGTCACGTCTCAGCCTCCCCATCCATGCGCTGAGTTGGCTGGGGCTCAGCTGCACCCCAGGGGCTCCCCGTTGGGTTTGGGGGGGTCATTGGGGTGGGGGGCTGCGCCCACGGGTCCCCCTATTACTGACATCCCCCCCATTGCTGTCACCCCCCCGCACACTGGGGTCACCCTCCCACACCTTGGGGACCCGGCCCCATCAGGTCTCAGCCTCCCCATCCATGCACTGAGTTGGCTGGGGCTCAGCTGCACCCCAGGGGCTCCCCGTTGGGTTTGGGGGGTCATTGGGGTGATGCACCCACGGGTCCCCCTATTACTGTCATCTTCCCCATTGGTGTCACCCCCTCACAGCTTGGGGACCCAGCCCCGTCACGTCTCAGCCTCCCCATCCATGCACTGAGTTGGCTGGGGCTCAGCTGCACCCCAGGGGCTCCCCGTTGGGTTTGGGGGGTAATTGGGATGGGGGGGCAGCACCCATGGGCCCCCCCCATTGCTCTCAGCCCCCCCATTGGTGTCACCCCCCACACACACACCTTGGGGACCCGGCCCCGTCACGTCTCAGTCTCCCCTTCCATCCATGCACTGAGTTGGCTGGGGCTCAGCTGCACCCCAGGGGCTCCCCGTTGGGTTTGGGGGGGTCATTGGGGTGGGGGGCTGCGCCCACGGGTCCCCCTATTACTGACATCCCCCCCATTGCTGTCACCCCCCCACACACTGGTGTCACCCCCTCACAGCTTGGGGACCCAGCCCCGTCACGTCTCAGCCTCCCCATCCATGCACTGAGTTGGCTGGGGCTCAGCTGCACCCCAGGGGCTCCCCATTCAGTTTGGGGGGTAATTGGGGTGGGGGGGCGGCACCCATGGGCCCCCCCCATTGCTGTCACCCCCCCATTGCTGTCACCCCCTCCCATTGCTGTCCCCCCCCACCCCTTGGGGACCCGCCACCCCTCCGTCTCCCTTTCCCCACGCGCTCCCCATCCCGACATGCACCGAGTTGCCCAGGGCTCTGCAGCTCCCCTGCGCACCCAGGGAAGGGGCTTTGGGGTTGTTTTTGGGGGGGGGGTTGCACCCATGGGACCCCATTTCCCTCCCCCCCAGCACCCATCTCCCCCCCATCGCTCACACGTGGCGGCTGCTCCGAGCGGGACCGGTCCCTGCGGCTCCATCCCTGCGGAATCGGCAGCGTTGCGGGAAAATGGGAACAATTCGGGGTCCGGGGCTGCACCCATGGGTGCCCCCCACAACCGCTCACCCGCAGCCAGCGCCGGCAGCGCCCACAGCAGCCAGAGCGGCGGCACCCGCGCGCGCCCCATGGCGCCATGTCCCCCTTCCCGGCGCCCGCGTCCCCCCCCGCAATTCCCGCGGCGGCTCCGGTTTCCCCCGGCCCCGATTCCCGCTCCATTATTCATGGGCCGCTTGATCCCCGCCGAAACCCGAGGCCGCAATCTGGGCCCCGGCGTCCGGGACACGGGATACCCGGCTGATATTTCATCCCCGCCATCAAACTTTGATGGGATAACGGGAGCGGGGAGGGGGCCCTTCCGGATCGACAACGGAGACGGGAATTATTTATAATGGCGGCTTTTATTTTTATAAACACGAAACACTGGGAGCCGGTGGCCAAATTCCCACCGCTGTCCAACGGGATCCGCCCAGCGCTCCCGTTTTCCGGGCTTTTTGGGGGGAATAAAACCAACCTTGGGGATTTTGGGGGAAAAACAGGGGAGGAAAGAGAAAAGGGGGGTTTTTTTTCCCCCTGGCTTTGGAAACAGAACAGATCCGGGCGCTTTCCGAAGCGGCCGTCACGCGTCGATCTTCTCCAGCTCATCCATGTCATCGGGGTCCAACCGCTTGATCTCCGTCTCTGCGGAAAGGGCGACGCTCCCGCGTGGGTTTATCCCGTTTTTTTCCCCACGTTTTTCCTCGGAAAAGCGGGATTCACTCACGGAAGTGCTCCTCGATGAGGCGCACCAGGTGCAGGTTGCGGCGCTCCACCATGTTGAAGGCGATGCCCTTCTTGCCGAAGCGCCCGGCGCGGCCGATGCGGTGCAGGTAGGTCTCGAAATCCGGCTCCTTGCTCCACGTGCCGGGGAGGTTGAAGTTCACCACGATGGTCACTTGCTTCACGTCGATCCCTACGGGAAAAGGGGGGAAAAAAAAAACACAAAAAAGCCAAAAAAGAGGGGGGAAAAGGGTGGAAATCGGGTTGGGAGCGGAGATACCCCTGGCGCAGACGTTGGTGGTGACCAGGACCTTCTCCTTGCCGTCGCGGAAGCGCTGGATCACGTCGGCGCGTTGCTCCACGGTGAGCTCGGCCGTGAGCATGGCCACGCGGTGCCCGTCGTCCGTCATGGCCAGCGAGAGCCACTCGGCCAGTTTGCGCGTCTGGATGGGACACACGTGAGCCGGAGCCCCCGGAACGCGCGGGATTCCCGGGAAACCGCCGCGTTATCCCGAACTGGGGGTGGGGAAGGCACCCACCTGGCAGAAGATGATGGCCTGGCCGATGGTGATGCTGCCGTAGATGTTGCAGAGGGCCCGGTACTTGTCGAGGCGGCTCTCGCACACGAAGTAGTACTGGCGCACGGCGCCCAGCGTGAGCTCCTCCTGCCGCAGCTTGATGACGATGGGGTTGGCCACGAGCTGCGTGGCGAACTGCCACACGGCCTTCTTGAAGGTGGCCGAGAAGAGCAGCAGCTGGCACTCGCGGGGCAGCACCCTGGGGCGAAACGGGTGCCATTCCATGGGGGAAAAGCACCGGGAAAAGGGGGTCCGCGCGGGCGGGTGCTCACCGCTGGATGCGGATGCTCTGGCTGGAGAAGCCCTGCGTGTCGATCATGATGTCGGCCTCGTCCAGCACGAAGACGCTGATCTTCTTGAGGTCGAGCAGGCGCCGCTTGAAGCACCAGTCGAGGACGGTGCCCGGGGTGCCGATGACGATCTGCTCCTTGGGCCGCGTGCCCGGCGCCACTGCGGCGTCGTTAACCGGGAGCGCTAATTAGCGACGGCCGCCACCTTATACCTACCTGCAGCCATCGCCCGCTTCCCCTATGCACCCTGCCATTCATCATTATTATCATCATCATTATCATTATTATTATTATTATTATCATTATTATCATTATCATTATATCATTATTATCATTATTATCATCATCATTATCATTGTCATTATTATTATAACATCATTATCATTATTATCATCATCATTTATTTTATACTATATTATTATATGGAATATTATCATATATACTATTACATATACTATTATTACATATATTATATTATATATTATGTATATTATATAGTCTTATTAGTTATTATTGCTATTATTATTATTACTATTATTTAGTGTTATCCCACATTCATTTAGCCTATATCCAGCTAGCGTTTAGCTTATATTCCCCCACTATTAGATATTATTGCTATTATTATTATTTTATTATTATCACTATTATTATTTAGTGTAATCCCACATTCATTTAGCCTATACCCAGCTAGCATTTAGCCTATATTCCTCCACTATTATACATTATTTTATTATTGCTATTATATTATTATTATTATTATTAAGTGTTATCCCATAATCATTTAGCCTATACCCAGCTAGCGTTTAGCCTATATTCCCCCACTATTATATATTATTGCTATTATTATTATTTTATTATTATTACTGTTATTATTTAGTGTTATCCCACATTCATTTAGTCTATATCCAGTTAGCATTTAGCCTATCTTCCCCCAACTATTATACATGATTTTATTATTGCTATTATCATATTATTATTCCTATTATTATTTAGTGCTATCCCACATTCATTTAGCCTATACCCAGCTAGCGTTTAGCTTATATTCCCCCACTATTATACATTATTTTATTATTGCTATTATTTTATTATTATTTAGTGTTATCCCATAATCATTTAGTCTATACCCAGCTAGCGTTTAGCCTATATTCCCCCACTATTATACGTTATTATTGCTCTTATTATTATATTTTTATTATTACTGTTATTATTTAGTGTAATCCCACATTCATTTAGCCTATATCCAGTTAGCATTTAACCCATACTCCCCCACCATCATACATTATTTTATTATTGCTATTATTATTATTATTACTATTATTATTTAGTGTAATCCCATTCATTTAGCCTATATCCAGCTAGCGTTTAGCTTATATTCCCCCACTATTATACATTATTATTGCTATTATATTATTATTACTATTACTATTATTATTTAGTGTTATGCTATATTCATTTAGCCTATATCCAGTTAGCAGTTAGCCTATACTCCCCCACTATTATACATTATTTTATTGCTATTATTATATTATTATTATTATTTTTAGTGTTATCCCACATTCATTTAGCTATATCCAGCTAGCGTTTAGCCTATATCCCCCCACTATTATACACTATTTTATCATTGCTACTTTATTATACATTATTTTATTATTGCTATACCCCATACTAGTGTTACCCTCTATTCCTATCCTACATTCAGCTTTTAGCCTATATTCAGCTGGTGTTTAGCCTATATTCTAGCATTATTATATAGTATTTTCTTCTTCTATAGGGTTGTCCTGTGTTCACGTGGGAGTTTAGCCTATATTTGGCTCGTGTTTACCCCCCATTCCCCCATTACTATATATTATTATTCTCATTCCATAGCGTTATCCTATGCATTTAGCCCATATTCCAGTGTTATTGCATATATGATCACCCTATAGCGTCCTCCTATACCGAGCCAGCGCTCGCTGCTCATGTAGGGTTTCGCCTATATCATAGCGTTTTTATATAGGGAATTATTAAGTTACGGGGTCTATACGTGGCGGGGGACTCACGGCGGTTGCCCTGCACGGCGAAGGTGACCTTGACGTCGGCGCAGAACTGGCCCATGCGCTCCACCACGCGCCCGATCTGCAGCGCCAGCTCGAACGTGGGCGCCAGGCACAGGCACTGGGAAGCGGAGGGGACAAGGACACCGAAACGGGGCCGTTCAGGGGATATTCGGGAATATTTGGGACGCGGTGAGCGGGACGGCCGCGTCCCCGGTACCTGCGGGTAGCAGCGGGCCGCGTTGACCCGGCTCAGCATGGCCAACACGAAGGCCGCCGTCTTGCCCGTGCCCGACTGGCTCTGGGCAATGAGGTTCTGGGGCCTGGCGGGGAGAGGGTGACGATGGTGACGGGGAGCACGGCGCCGTCGCGCGCCGGGGACGGGGACACCCACGGGTGCGCCAGCATCATGGGCAGCGCCGTCTCCTGGATCTTGGAGGGCCGGTTGAAGCCCATGTGGTAGATGCCGCGGAGCAGCTCCTTCTTCCTGCCGAGAGGGAGCCGGGAGGAGGAGGGAAGCGGGATGCGGAGCGGAGGGACACGGCGGCCGGCGGGGGGGGACACTCACAGCGGCAGCTCCTCGAAGGTCTTGACGGAGAAGAGGGGCGACGCGGGGTCGCGCTGCAGCACCTCCACGTGCTGGCTGCTCTCCACCAGCGACGTGCGGATGAGCTTGTTGAGGAGGGAGCTCTCGGCCGAGTCCACTGCGGCGCCGCGGGGACGAAGACGAGGAGGAGGAGGGTTGGGGGGGGACCGAGCGGTGCCTGTTATGGACCCTCCGCAACTGCCAGGGCTGTGGACAGGCTGCACTCACCCTTCTCCTCTTCCTCCTCCTCATCGTCGTCGTCGCTGGCGCGCTCTGGTTCTTGCAGTGGGAGGGAGGGGACAGTGCTGAGGGCTGGGGAACACTGAGGTGGGGGCCGAATGGGGCAGGGGGACAGGGCTTGCACGGGCCAAGGCATCAAGTCTACTGTGAGACAAGGGGGGCACAAGTCCTGCAGTGGGGCAACACGTCTACCAAGGGACGAAGAAACTTCTACCAGTGGACAGGCCAACACGTCTACCCCCGATCGGGATAACAGGTCTACCCTGAAACAGGGCCTCAATAGCGCCGGGCAACACGTCTACCCACAGACGGGATAACAGGTCTACCCCGCAACCAACGGCTCAATGGAATGGGGCAGCACATCTACCCCAGACCGGGGGAGCAGGTCTACCCAGGCACAGCACCTCGGTGAGACGGGCCACCACGTCTACCCCAGCACAGGGCCCACCGTGGGGCGGGGCACCACGTCTACCCCGGGCTGGGGCGCGGGTTCCCCCGGCGGGCCAGGCCGCAGCGCCCCCGCCAGGCCGGGGCTCCCTTACCGCGGCGGCACAGGGAGAGGTCGCGGCGGGCGAGGCGCGGCACGCGCAGCGCGGCGAGCTGCGGGGCGGGGGGAGAGGCGCCGTTAGCGGCGGGGCGGAGGGGCGGGCGGCGCCGCGGCGGCCCCGTCCCTCACCCGCTGCGCCAGCCCCTCCGCCGCCGCCGAGCCCATGGCGGCCGCGCCCGGTAGCGCCGCGCGCCGCGCACGCTCCGCCCCCTCCGCGCCGGGGGCGGGGCCCGGGGTTTGGGGGCGGGGCCCGGGCCTGGGGCTCGGGGCGGGGCGCGCAGGCACTTCCGGGGCGGGGCCGACGGAGGTGAGGCCGCCGCGGGGTCGCGCGGCGCGGGAAGGCGCGGGCTGCTCTATAGGTGCCGGCCGCGTCCCCTATAGGCGATACCGGGGGCCGTAGGGGCAGGGACTCCTTCAGGGTGCGGCTCAGGTCCCCTATAGGGTGGTACTGGGGGCTGGAGGGACAGGGACTCCCTATACTTCCCCTATAGGGTGGTACTGGGGTCTGGAGGGACAGGGACTCCCTATACTTCCCCTATAGGGTGGTGCTGGGGGCTGAAGGGTCAGGGGCTCCCTATACCTCCCCTAGAGAGGGGTGCTGGGGTCTGGAGGGGCAGGGACTCGCTATATGTCCCCTATAGGGTGGTGCTGCGGTTCCTAGGGAGGTCCCCTATACAGGGCTGGTCACATCCCCTATAAGGTGCTGGCATCTGTAGGGACTGGGAGAGCAGGAATCCCTTTAGGGTGCTGGTCTGGTCCCTATAGGGGTGTGTAGGAGCAGAGACCCCTATAAGGTGCTGGCCACATCACTATAGGGTGGCAGTAGAGGGGCTGGAGGAGCAGGGTCATCTATAGGGTGGCCATGGTCTGTGGGAAGGGCTAGAAGAGAAGGGATCCCCTATAGAAGGCTGGCCACATCCTCTATAGGGTGGCAGTAGGGTCCGTAGGAGGCTGGAAGGGCAAATAAAAGCTATAGGGTGCTGCTCAGGTCCCTAGAGGGTGGTACTCAGATCCGCAGGGGTGGAGGAGCAGGGACCCCTATAGAGTGCTGGTCACCCGCCCTATAGCGTGGCAGGGGTGGCTGGGAGAGCAGGAACCCCTATAGGGCAGGAGTAGGATCCATAGGGGGGGCTGGAGGAGCAGGCACTCCTATAGGATGGCCATAGGGGACTGCAGGAGCCAAGCGGCACCACGGTCCATAGGAGGAGGGAAGGACCCCCCATAGGGCTCCCGCGCGGGCCATCACGTCAACCCCCTGCGCGGGCCATCACGTCAACCCCCTGCGCGGGCCATCACGTCAACCCCCTGCGCGGAGCGCTGGGTGCCGGGACCTTTATTGCGGGGAGCGCGCGGGAAGCAGGCGGGAAGGGCACGGGAAGCGGGCGGGAAGCGCGGGCTAGGAGGAGGCGCTGCAGCGGGGCAGGAGGCCGCCGGCCAGCAGGCAGCGCACGTGCCAGCGCAGCGCCGCGCGCTTCTTCTCCGTGGGCACCACGTAGGCGTTGGGAGCGCGCGGGCAGCGCGCCCGGCCCGGCGCCTCGCTCGCCGCCGCTGCCTCCAGCAGCTGCTCGCGGACGCCCCAGCGCAGCTCGCGGTGCGCCCGCTCGCCCGGCACACCGAAGGCCGCCCAGTCCCGCCGGTATTCCCAGTATTTGGCCACGCGGTCGGTTTTGGGCTGCCCGCGGCCCGGCTGCTCCAGGCGCGGCGGGATGAAGGATTTGGGCTGCGCGGGAAGCGCGCGCGGCAAGCGCCGGCGCGGGTAGAGATCCGTGGACGATTCCTCCAGGAAGCTGCTGGCGCTGGCGCCTTCGGATTCCGTCTCGCCCTCGGAGACGCTGTCGCTCCAGCGGCGCCGCACGCTCCAGAGCTGGGGCTCGCTGTCGGCCGACTCATCCCAGATTTCCAGCGCGCCGTCGGGCCGGCGCCGGAGCACCTTGCGCTTCATCGGCGCCTTTCCGGCGGCGCGGGAGCCCGGATCCACGGAGGCCCGGCTGTAAGGATCGCCGCGCGGGGGCAGCTGGGCGCCGTCACCGCGGTCGGCGCAGAGGCGGCCGAGCGCCAGCGCCGCGGCGCTCGCCAGGCGCTCCTCGGCGCGCCGGCGCACCGCGGCGCGCAGCGGCTCTTCCATGGAGCGCGGTCTCCGCTTCCCTCTTTTCCCTGCAGATCCCGAGGGAGGCGCAGGCTATGGCGGAGGAGAGCGCGGACGGCGAACGGGAAGGGCTCCTGCGGCGGGTGCGGGAGCTGGAAGAGGAGGTGGCGAAGTTGCGGGAGAAGCTCACGGCGAGCAAGGAGAGCGGCGGCGGCGGCGAGGCGGAGCGGCAAGCGAGCGCGCCGCGGCGGCGGCCCTTCGACTTCGGCGCGCACGGGCGCAGGCGCGTGGCGCTCAAGGTCGCCTACCTGGGCTGGGGCTACCAGGGCTTCGCGAGCCAGGAGAACACGGGCAACACGGTGGAGGCGAAGCTCTTCGAGGCGCTCCTCAAGACGCGCTTGCTGGACGAGCGGCGCACCGCCAACTACCAGCGCTGCGGGCGCACCGACAAGGGCGTCAGCGCCTTCGGGCAGGTCGGGAGCGCGTTCCGGCCGGGAGCGGGGACGGCCGGGAAGGGGCACGCGGGTCTAACGGCCCTTCCCGCAGGTGATCTCGCTGGATCTGCGCTCGAGCCTGTCACCGGAGGAGCTGGCGCGGGGCGAGGGCGCGCGGGGCGAGCTGCGCTACGCGCACATGCTCAACCGGGTGCTGCCGCCCGACATCCGCGTGCTGGCGTGGGCGCCCGTGGAGGCGGCGTTCAGCGCGCGCTTCAGCTGCCTGCGGCGCACGTACCGCTACTTCTTCCCCGCCGCCGGCCTCGACGTGGCCCGCATGGACGCGGCGGCGCAGCGCTTCGTGGGCACCCACGACTTCCGCAACCTCTGCAAGATGGACGTGGCCAACGGCGTCGTGAGCTTCCAGAGGACGGTGCTGAGCGCGCGCGTGACGCCGGCGGAGGCGGGCGAGGACGCGCCGGGGCCCTTCCGCCTCTACCAGTTCGAGGTGAGCGGCTTGGCCTTCCTCTACCACCAAGTGCGCTGCATGATGGCCATCCTCTTCCTCGTGGGCCAGGGCATGGAGCAGCCCGAGGTCATCGACGAGCTCCTGGATGTGGAGAAGAACCCGCGGAAGCCGCAGTACAGGTGCGAACGGGCTGCGGAAAAGGAAAAAAAAAAAAAAAGGTTTAATCCCTAAAAAGGGTGATTTTGGGGGGCTCAACGCCGCTGTCGCCCCCGCAGCATGGCGGTGGAGTTCCCGCTGGTGCTGCACGAGTGCCACTTTGAGAACGTGCGGTGGCTCTACGACGACGCCGCGCACGCCTTCACCGTGGGCCACCTGCAGCGCCTCTGGGCCGCCGAGGCCGTCAAGGCGCGCGTGCTGCGCGACATGCTGCGCGGCCTCGACGCCGTCCCCGTGCCCGCAGGTGAGCGCCCGATTCGCGGGGAAAGCGGGTGGAAAACCATCCGCGGGGCGGTCCGGATAACTTATTTTTCTGGCGCCTTGCAGAGGTGGGCAAGGCCGCCGCGGTCCCCTGTGGGGAGGTGACGCCGGTGTGTCAGCAGCTCAGTGGCTTCGTGGAGGGCGTCAAAGCGCGCACGTACAAGCCCCTGTTGGCGCGGCCCAAGTGCGAGGCGCTCGAGTCCCGCATCCGGCACTTCGTGCGCCGCGGCCGCATCGAGATGCCCCCGGGCTGCGGCGAAGCCGAGGCGCCCGAGCCCAAACGCAGCCACGGCGCCGCCGCCAACGGCGAGGAGGACGAGGAGGCGGCGAAGGCCAACGGCGAGGCTGCCCAGCGAGCGCCCAAGCGGGTCTGCGTGGACACCGAGGGATGACAGCGGCTTCCTGGGGCGCGGGGGGCAGAAACAAAACCCTTCTTCTCCCCAGAAGCCGCTCCTGTTCATATTTTCTTTCTCAAATGCAGCTTTACGTTCATTTTTTAATAAATTTTAGCAAACACGGTGACTCGTGGGGAGGGAGGGAGGGCGCCTCGCTTGCCGCCTCCGGGCTGCTCGTTCCCCCGCTAACCGGCGCGGCCCCAGTGCCGGGGTGACCCTGGAGGAATGGGGACTAAGGGGGAGTTACTGGGACGGGCGACGAGGGCCCGGGGCCGCCGTGCCGCCCCCCGATACCTGTCGCGCTCCGCGTCCTCGCGCCGCGGCCGTTAACCGTCGCTAACCGTCGCCGCCGTTTAAATGCCGCCACGCCATTGGCGGCCGCGGCGCCGTCACGCCATTGGCCCCGCGCGCCGCGGTGCCGCCTCCCCGCTGCCGCGATTGGCCGCGCTGATCCCGCTGTCCCGCCCCCGCCTTGACGCCCGCAAGGGGACGGGCGGAGGGAAGATGGCGGCGGGCGGTGGGTGGCGGTCGCTGTGGCGGCCCCTCGCCGCCCTGGCGCCGGCGGCCCGCGGCGTGTCCAGCGGGCAGCGGGCGGCGCCGCTGCGGGCCGAGGACCTTGCGGAGCGGCTGCGGGCGCGGAAGCGCGAGCGGGAGCGGCGCGAGGTGAGCGCGGCGGCGGCGGCGCCGCTGAGGCGCGGGACTGCAGCTCCCGGCGTGCCCCTCCCCTCGCGCGTGCGCGCGCGCCTACAGCGCCCGGCGTCCTCTGCGGCTCCGCAGGCTTGGCGGGGGGCGCGGACTACACCTCCCAGCGTGCTCTGCGGCAACGCGGGCGGGGCGCAGGCGCGGACTACAGCTCCCGGCGTGCCCCGCGGCGCCGTGGGGGTGTTGCCGGGCGCGGACTACATCTCCCAGCGGCCCCCGCGGCCCCTCCCCAGGGGCTGCTCTGCACTTCCCTCTGCCTCCTGCTGGGGGCAGAGCCCCAAAAAGCCAAGAAATCGCCCCAAATCCCACCGTTTTCCCTTACCTATCTGCTTAGTGCTGGAAAACCTCTAAAAACCCGCTGTGGTTTCCCCTTCCCGCCCCGCAGGCGCCCGCGGACCCGCGTCGGCGGCGGGCGCGCGCGCTGGCGGCGCAGGCGGCGTGGGCGCCGCGGCTGCACCCCAACGTGGTGGCCAAGGTGCTGCGCGAGCGCCTCGTGCACCACGACGGCGACGTGGTGGTGGTCGACAAGCCCTACGGCCTCCCCGTGCACGGTGAGTTTTGCGGGGGGAGACGGGTCGCGATGCGGATGAAGGAGCGGACGAGCGAGCGCCGGCGGCTCCCGCAGGCGGCCCCGGCGTGCGGAGCAGCGTGGCGGACGCGCTGCCGGCGCTGGGCGCCCTCCTGGGCGGCGCCGGGCCGCTCTGCCTGTGCCACCGGCTGGACAAGGACACCACGGGCGCCATGGTGCTGGCGCGCGGCGCCGAGGCGGCCGCGCGAGTGCGGCTGCTCTTCCAGACGCGCCGCGTGGAGAAGGTTTACTGGTAAGCAAAGCTTTACCGGTTACCACCGTTTTTTGGGGGGAAAAACGGCATAAGGGGGAGCAGCGGCTCCTCCTCGGGTTTCTCCCCGCTCCAGGGCGATCGCTGTGGGGCAGCCGGAGGCGCCGGAGGGGGTGGTCGACATCCCCGTGGTGGAGAAGGAGGTGAAGGGCGGCCAAGCGCACTTCAAGGTGAGCGCCGGCGCGGCGCCGCGGGGCCGGCGGTGGCGGCCGCCTCTCACCGCCGCGTCCCGCCGCAGATGACGCTGGCCCCCGACTACCGCCTGGACCGCGAGGCCGGCAGGGAGGTGAAGATCCGGCGGCCCCGCGGCGCCGAGAGCGCCGTGACGCGCTACCGCGTGCTGGCCGCCGCCTCCGGCTGCTCCCTGCTGGAGCTGCAGCCCGTCACGGGTAAACGCGGCGGCGTCGCGGCGCGTCCCGCGTCCCCGGGGCTCCGGCGACGCCGCTCCTCTTCCTCAGGGGTGAAGCACCAGCTCCGCGTGCACTTGGCTTTCGGCTTGGGCTGCCCCATCCTCGGCGACCACAAGTACTCGCATTGGCGCAAGCTGGCGCCGCAGGTGAGCGCGCGGTGACACGGGGGGCTCCCGGCGCCCGGCGCGCTCCGCTCACGCGCTGCCTCCGCGCAGAAGCTTCCCGAAGTGGCCCTGAAGCGGCTGAAGCTGGAGCAGGCCAAAGCGCGCCACGTCCCGCTGCACCTGCACGCGCGGCGCCTGGCGCTGCCGCTGCGCGCCGGCGCGGAGCCGCTGGCGCTGCGCTGCCGCCCGCCCGCCTTCTTCCTCAACACCCTGCGGAGGCTGCGGCTGGAGCCGCCGGAGCCCGGAGCCTGAGCGGGACGGAGCTCCTCGCCGCGAATCCTATGGATTCTTGGGGGCCGCCCCGCGCGCTCCTGCTCCGCTTTCGGAAGGAAAGCACGCGCGCCGTGAAATAAAAGATGGGCTTTGCCTCCCGGCTCCGCTCGTTCCTGCGTTCCCACAAGCAGGAGCTCGCCACCTTCCTCCCAAATATACTCCCGAATATCCCAAATCGGGCAGCTCCCAAAATAACCTCCCGCTTATGAGAGAGCCGAGTAAAACCACAAGGAGCTGGGCCGGAATGTCCCCGCTGCCGGCGGCCTCCGCGTTTCGTTTGCTATTCCGGGCCCCCCTGTTTGCGCGGGCCCCCCTGTAATTAGCGGCGCATTTAACGGGCGCGCGGGGCCGCGGGCTCGCTCAGAGCCGTGGCCATGTCGCTGTCGCGCGCCGTCGCCGACTACGTCCTCACGGACGCGCTGCTGCCGGAGGCCGGAGGCCGGAGCGCCGAGGGGCTGCGGCTGGAGCTGCCCAGCGACCGGCTGCTCCGCGTGGCCGCCGTGGGGCTGCCCCTGCTGCTCGTCTCGCTGACGCTCGCCCGCGAGTTCGCCGCCGGTGAGCGATGTTAATTAACCCCTTGGGCGGTAATTAGCGGGGAGGGGGACGGTTATCCCGGCGCTGCCGCTGGTTCCCGCCGGGAGCGCGAGGAAAGGGAACGGACGCAGACGGAGCCGGCTCCTCCAGGCGCCCCCATCAGCTGCTTCACGCCGGGCAACTTCACGGCGCAGCAGTCGGCCTTCGCCGACGCCGCGTGCTGGGACTCGCTCGTCCACCACGGCCTCGACGGCCGCGGCCTCCCCGTCACCGAGTCCCTCTGGGCCCTCAAGGTAGCGGCGGGGAGACGGCGGCGCGCGGGGATGGTGACACGCGGGGCCGGCCGCCGCGGCGCCCCGCTCGACGCCGCCGCGCCGTCCCCAGCTCTTCCCGTACTCGCTGCTGGCCGTGGCCGTGCTCCTGTACCTGCCGCACGCGCTGTGGCGCTCGGCGGCGGGGCCGCCGCTGCGCTGCGACCTCCTCTTCGTGCTGGCCGAGCTGGACAAGGCGTACAACCGCGCCGTGCGCCTGGTGCAGCACGTGCGCGCCGCGCACGACGCCGAGCCCCGCGCCTTCTGGGAGGAGTGCGAGAGGTGAGGCCGGCGGCGCCCGCGCGGGCGCCACGGCCTCGCCGCCGCCACGGCCTCGCCGCGTCCCCGTTCCCGCAGGGCGCGCGAGGAGCGTTACTTCGAGCCCCCCTTGCTGGAGCGTTACCTGGCGCGCAAGCAGCGCGCGCGCTCCTTGGCCGGCCTCTACGCGCTGCGCAACGTCCTGCTGCTGCTGCTGCTGCTGGCGGCCTCCGGCCTCTACCTCCTCTTCGCCCGCGTCGCCCTCCCGGCGCGTGACGAGTTCGCCTGCGCCGCGGCGGCGCCGGCGCCGCTGCGCTGCCGCCTCTCCTCGGCGTGGGCCTCCCGCCTCGCGGCGCTGGCGGCGGCGGGCGGCTTCGCGCTGCTGGCGCCGGCGGCGGCGCGCAACGCGCTGCGGCTCTGCCGCTGGGACCGCGCGCTGCTGGCCTCGCTGCGGCTGCTGCCGGCGCTGGCGGGGCTGGCGCCGCCGCGCGCCGCCTGCGCCTTCAACGACCTCAACGCGCTGCTGCTCTTCCTGCGGCCCAACCTGGCGCGCCTGCCCGCCTACGGGCGCCTGCGCGCCGCACGCGCCCTGCGCCGCGACCGGGCCGACGACGACGCCGACGACGCCGCCGGGGGCCGCCGCATCCGCTCGCTCGTCGACTTCGTGGCGCTGCTCGCTGGACTCGAGCCGCCCCCGCCGCACGAGGCCGCGGGTAGGTCCCTTGGTGACGCTTTGGGGAGGCCCCCAGCCCGCAAGGTGCCATTTTGGGGAGGCTGCTGGCCCCCGTTGGTGCCATTTTGGGGAGGCCAACACCACCAGGCCGCCATTTTGGGGAGGCCGCCAGCCCTTGAGATGCCATTTTGGGGAGGCTGAGGCCACCAGGCCGCCATTTTGGGAAGGCCAACACCACCAGGCCGCCATTTTGGGGAGGCTGCTAGCCCTTGAGGTGCCATTTTGGGGAGCCTGAGACCACCACGCCACCATTTTTGGGAGGCCGCCAGCACTCAAGGTGCCATTCTGGGGAGGCTGCTGGCCCCCGTTGGTGCCATTTTGGGGAGGCTCAGGCCACCAGGCCACCATTTTTGGGAGGCCGCCAGCCCACAAGGTGCCATTTTGGGGAGGCTGCTGGCCCCCCTTGGTGCCATTCTGGGGAAGCCGAGACCACCAGGCCGCCATTTTGGGGCAGCCAACACCACCAGGCTGCCATTTTGGGGAAGCCAACACCACCAGGCCGCCATTTTGGGGAGGCCGCCAGCCCTTGAGATGCCATTTTGGGGAGGCTGAGGCCACCAGGCCGCCATTTTGGGAAGGCCAACACCACCAGGCCGCCATTTTGGGGAGGCTGCTAGCCCTTGAGGTGCCATTTTGGGGAGCCTGAGACCACCAGGCCACCATTTTTGGGAGGCCCCCAGCACTCAAGGTGCCATTTTGGGGAGGCTGCTGGCCCCCGTTGGTGCCATTTTGGGGAGGCTGAGACCACCAGGCCACCATTTTGGGGAGGCCAACACCACCACGGGGCCATTTTGGGGAGACTGATGGCCCCCTCTGGCGCCATTCTGGGGAGGCTGAGACCACCAGGCCGCCATTTTGGGGCAGCCAACACCATCACGGGGCCATTTCGGGGAGGCCGAGACCACCGGGCAACCATTTTGGGGAGGCCAGTGGTCCCTTGGGGACATTTTGGCAAGGCCGCTGCCACCGAGGAGCCACTTTGGGGAGGTCCCTCACTCCCAGGGCACAAATGTGGGGAGGCTGACAGCCCCTTAGTGCCATTTTGGGGAGGCCAATACCACCCAGGCGCCATTCTGGGGAGGCCGACGGCCCCGGGTTGCCATTTGGGGCAAACTGCCACCCGTTGGCGCCATTTTGGGGAGACTGCCACCATGATGGAGCCATTGTGGGGGGGGCACTGGTCCCTTGGCGCCATTTTGGGGAGGTCACTGGTCCCTGGGCCGCCATTTTGGGGCCGCCACCAACCCTGGCGCCATTTCTGGAGGCCATTTTAAGAAGGCCGCCTCAGCCCCCGGATGCCTGGGCACCTTTCCCAGCCCTGATTCCGCCTCCCCTTTTTTATTTTTTTTAATTTTTATGTATTTTAAAGACATGTCTCAAGCTGTTTTTAGCATCTGCGTTGTCACGGCAACGCCAGCTTTACTCTTTTCCCCGTTTTTTTCCCCCCTAGAACCAAAAACCAAAGAGGAAATCGAGAAAAACGGCGCCAGGGACTCCCTGGGATCAGCCTGAGCCCACCCAGCTCAGCCTCTCGCTCCTCCTTGACCCCAATAAATGCTGATTTTGGTACAATTTGGGTGGCCACACCATGTTTCATTGAGCTCTTCCCTTTTTTATATATAGCGTTAAGTTGTTTGGGCCCTGCTGCGGAGAAATGGGGTCAAAAATGACCTTTTGGGCAGAAATGGGGTTGGTTTGGGGGGAGCAGAAACTAGGGCAAAAACAATTATAACTTAGGGCAGAAACAGGATCAAAAAATGACCTTTTGGGGCAGAAAAAGGGTCACAATCATTATCCTTTTGGAAGGAAATTGGATTGGAAAAAAATCACCTTTTAGCACAGAAACTCGGTTGAAAAGTCATGCTTTGGGGGCAGAAACTAGGTCTGGGCAGAAAATGGGTCTGAAAAATCACCTTTTTAGGGGCAGAAAGTGGGCCAGAAAAAAAATCACCTTTTGGGGGTATAAAGTGGGTCTGAAAAATCAGCTTTTTGGGCAGAAAGTGGGTCAGAAAAATCACCTTTTCGGGCAGAAAGTGGGTCAGAAAAATCACCTTTTGGGGGCAGAAAGTGGGTCTGTAAAATCACCTTTCAGGGCACAAAGTGGGTCTGAAAATCACATTTTTTGGGAGAAACTGGGTCTGAAAAATCACCTTTCTGCACAGAAACTGGGTCTGAAAAATCACCTTTCTGTGCAGAAAGTGGGTTGAAAAGAAACACCACGTGGGTCAGAAACCGGGTCAAAAAACTGACTTTTTGTACAGAAACTGGGTCAAAAATGGCATTCGGGGGCAAAAAGGGGCCTCCGGAGCATTTTTCCCTGGCAGCAGAGCAGGGGTTAAAAGCCGGGCGCAATCCGGGAACGCGGTTTGCGGAGTAGCTTGGCGCGGGCGATGCCGCCGCCGCCGGCTAATTTTAGAGGTGCCGATCGGAGGCGCCGGGCTCGGCACCCGCTTTCCCGGCGCAGCTGCCGCCGCGTCCCGCGATTTCACGGCTCCGCTCCGGGGAGCGCGGCTGTGGGACCCGCTGCCAACCCGGCTGCTTTTATTATACCTATGTATAATATGTCTTTTATTTTATATTTTTTACATATATTAAATGTAATTATATAATATATATATAAATAATATATAACTATATACTATATATAATTATATATTTAAATATAATATATAAAATATATTATGTATATATTACATATATATGTGTATATATATTATATATATATAAATATATAAATATATACTATATATATAAATATATACTATATATATTAATATATACTATATATATTAATATATAATATATATAAAAATAAAATGTATAATATATATGTATATATATTATATGCATAATACATATACTATTATACTAGTTACATATACAAGTTACATAATACATATACTATTATACTACTTATAATAAAATACTAGTATATTATTATATACAAAATACATATTTTAATGTATATATATATTTAATTTTACATTTTTATTATATATATATAGTTTATATATATTATATATATATGGATGGATATGTTACATATATGTATATACTTATATATACATTTTTTTAAAGCCCGACTCAGTCTTGACTAATGCCCTTGGCTCATGCAAGGGTCAGGGACACCCGGCTCCGCAATGTGGCCCTTGGGCTGTAAAAAAAAATAGAGAAAAATGTTTTTTAAAGGTTAAATATTAGCAAAAATAAAAGGGGGGGGGAATCCTGCCCCCCCGCCCTTCCCGGGGCCGCAGCAATGGGGCGCCACGTGGAGGGGCGTGGCCTTGATCGGGGGCGTGGCCTGACAGTGGGGGCGTGGCCTCATGTGATACCGGGGGCGTGGTCTGGGCCTGGGGGCGTGGCCAGGGCCAGGCCTCAGCGCGCCCCCGCCCGCCCCCCCCCCCGCCGTTGCCAGGTAATGCGGGAGGGGGTGCCGGTTGCCAGGCAACGGGGCGGGCGCGGCGGTGAGCGCGGCCCGGGATACAGAGCGGGGCCCGGGACAGCGGGAGCGGGACAGCGGGACCGGGAGCGGGACAGCGGGAGCGGGAAGGGCGGGAAGCGGCCGGCTCCAGCTCCGGGGTCTCCCCTCTTTCCCCCCCCGCCGCTGCAGGAGAAGCGGCCGCGCAGGCGCCGTGCGCAGGCGGGCGGGCGCCCCCTGGCGGCGGCGCGCGGCGCGGCCCCCCCCCCGCCCGTCTCCCGGCTCCGCGGGTTCGAGCCCCGGCGCCGCCGCTCGGTGCCCGCAGGTCCCCTCCATGGCCATCCCCTTCTCCAACACCCGCCTGCGGGTCCCCGCCGGCTTCCGAGACCTGCTGGAGGGGCTGGCGCGGGAGGTGCTGCGGGCGCAGCCCCGCGACGTCGTCGCCTTCGCCGCCGAGCACTTCCAGGCGCTGCTGGACGAGCGCGAGCGTGAGTGGCCCCCGCCGCGGGGACGAGGGGGGACACGGTGCCCTTCTCCCGTGGTATCAGGCCCCATTCCCAAGGGACACCAGGTCCCCCCATGGTGCCCATCTCCAATGGCCTCAGGCCCCATTCCCAAGGGACACCAGGTCCCCCCATGGTGCCCATCTCCAATGGCCTCGGGCCCCATTCCCAAGGGACACCAGGTCCCCCCATGGTGCCCATCTCCAATGGCCTCAGGCCCCATTCCCAAGGGACACCAGGTCCCCCCATGGTGCCCATCTCCAATGGCCTCGGGCCCCATTCCCAAGGGACACCAGGTCCCCCCATGGTGCCCATCTCCCGTGTCCTCAGGCCCCATTCCCAAGGGACACCAGGTTCCCCCATGGTGCCCATCTCCCGTGGCCTCGGGCCCCATTCCCAAGGGACACCAGGTCCCCCCATGGTGCCCATCTCCCGTGGCCTCAGGCCCCATTCCCAAGGGACACCAGATCCCCCCATGGTGCCCATCTCTTGTGGCCTCGGGCCCCATTCCCAAGGGACACCAGGTCCCCCCATGGTGCCCATCTCCCGTGGCCTCAGGCCCCATTCCCAAGGGACACCAGATCCCCCCATGGTGCCCATCTCTTGTGGCCTCAGGCCCCATTCCCAGGGGACACCAGGTCCCCCCATGGTGCCCATCTCCCGTGGCCTCGGGCCCATTCCCAAGGGACACCAGGTCCCCCCATGGTGCCCATCTCCCGTGGCCTCAGGCCCCATTCCCAAGGGACACCAGATCCCCCCATGGTGCCCATCTCCCGTGGCCTCAGGCCCCATTCCCAAGGGACACCAGGTCCCCCCATGGTGCCCATCTCCCGTGGCCTCAGGCCCCATTCCCAAGGGACACCAGATCCCCCCATGGTGCCCATCTCCAATGGCCTCGGGCCCCATTCCCAAGGGACACCAGGTCCCCCCATGGTACCCATCTCCAATGGCCTCAGGCCCCATTCCCAAGGGACACCAGGTCCCCCCATGGTGCCCATCTCCCGTGGCCTCAGGCCCCATTCCAAGGGACACCAGGTCCCCTCATGGTTCCCATCTCCAATGGCCTCCGGCCTCATTCCCAAGGGACACCAGGTCCCCCCATGGTGCCCATCTCCAATGACCTCAGGCCCCATTCCCAAGGGACACCAGATCCCCCCATGGTGCCCATCTCCCGTGGTATCAGGCCCCATTCCCAAGGGACACCAGATCCCCCCATAGTGCCCATCTCCCGTGGCCTCGGGCCCCATTCCCAAGGGGACACCAGGTCCCCCCATGGTGCCCATCTCCAATGACCTCAGGCCCCATTCCCAAGGGACACCAGGTCCCCCCCATGGTGCCCATCTCCAATGGCCTCAGGCCCCATTCCCAAGGGACACCAGGTCCCCCCATGGTGCCCATCTCCAATGGCCTCGGGCCCCATTCCCAAGGGACACCAGGTCCCCCCATGGTGCCCATCTCCCGTGTCCTCAGGCCCCATTCCCAAGGGACACCAGGTTCCCCCATGGTGCCCATCTCCCGTGGCCTCGGGCCCCATTCCCAAGGGACACCAGGTCCCCCCATGGTGCCCATCTCCCGTGGCCTCAGGCCCCATTCCCAAGGGACACCAGATCCCCCCATGGTGCCCATCTCTTGTGGCCTCGGGCCCCATTCCCAAGGGACACCAGGTCCCCCCATGGTGCCCATCTCCCGTGGCCTCAGGCCCCATTCCCAAGGGACACCAGATCCCCCCATGGTGCCCATCTCTTGTGGCCTCAGGCCCCATTCCCAGGGGACACCAGGTCCCCCCATGGTGCCCATCTCCCGTGGCCTCGGGCCCCATTCCCAAGGGACACCAGGTCCCCCCATGGTGCCCATCTCCCGTGGCCTCAGGCCCCATTCCCAAGGGACACCAGATCCCCCCATGGTGCCCATCTCCCGTGGCCTCAGGCCCCATTCCCAAGGGACACCAGGTCCCCCCATGGTGCCCATCTCCCGTGGCCTCGGGCCCCATTCCCAAGGGACACCAGGTCCCCCCATGGTGCCCATCTCCCGTGGCCTCGGGCCTGCTCCCATCGCGGCTCTCCGGCAGGGAGCGGGGCCGATCCGGCGGCGCGGGGCTCCCGCTTGGAGGACCTCTACTACAACGAGCCCCAGGTAGGCGCCTCCGGAGCCTCCGGAGCGGGAAGCGTCGGGAAAATGACCCCCCCCACCCCACCCTTGATCCGTGTTTCCCGCTAGGAGCCTCCGGACAAGGATAAGGAAGAGGAGGACGAGGAAGAGGTGACGCTCCGGCACCGCGCGGCCGTCACCATCCAGGCCGCCTTCCGGGGCTTCCGCGTCCGCCGGGAAGTCAAGCGGCTCCGGGAGGCCGTATCCCAGGAGAGCTGGGCATGATGCCCCCAAATAACCCATTTTCCCCCAAAAAAAACATGCAGCTTTCCATTTTTCCCACCTCTGGGAGAAAACCTGGGAAAAAAGAAAAAAAAAATCCATTTTTCCATGTTTTTTTCCCATCCAGACTCCCCCCAATCCCAAAACCCCTCCCAAAAAAGCCCCTTTAAATGAGCACGTCCCCAGGGACCCCCCCAAATTAGGGCACCGAAATGAAGCGCTTCGTTAATGAGAACTTAATAAATTAGTGCCGCTAATTAGAGGAAGGGGGGCAATTCCCGAAAGGCCTCCAGGACTATTTGCAGTCTTCCCGATGGATTCCCGGCTCCGGCTCGGTTTTCTGGAGCCCTTGAAGTGCTGGGAGGATATTTAATGCCATATATATATATATATATATATATATATATATATACATATACATATATATATATTCCCCCCTCATTTTTTTTGCCCCCCGCCAAGCTCCGTTGTCACTATTTCTCCCCTGCCTTTTTCCCGGTATCCATAGGGAAAACAAAAACCAGGTTATTTTTCCAGTGCCGCCTCCATTGCTTTTTATTTAGGGTTGCAAAAAAGAGGAGTTTTAGCACCGCAAAAAGAGGGGGAAAAAGCCATTTTTTTCCGGGCGTTTTTAACCCCCTGGAAAGCGGGAGCTGGCGGACTCGGATCCTGGAAATAGGAGGGGGGGAGAAGGGACCCCGTATTCCGACGGATGCGGAGCCGCTCCGGAGGATGAGGTTGGCATTTGGCGCGCAGCCTCCCTCCTCCGCAGCCTCCATCCGCTTCGGATGCGGCCTCCCTCCGCCGGCGTGCCAAGAAAATCCCCCTCCGGAGAAGGAGGAGGGGGGAAAAATGGGAAAAGGCCCCTTTTCCCAACCCCTTAGTGCTCCGGGGTGGCTCTTAGCACTAAAAATGGGAATGGCGAGCGGTTTGCCGGGGGAAAATGTTGTTTTTCCAAGCGGATTTTTTGGAGCGCGGAGTGGAGCCGGGAGCTATTTTTTTCCGGCCTCGGAGCGGGTGGGATGAGGTGGCATTTGGGAGGCGGCTCTGCCGGAGAGCGGCTGCGATCGGCTCCGCTTCCCGCAGGAAATAAAAAATATCCCCAAACTCGGGGTTCGGAGAAAGCGCTGGCCGCCTCCGGAGCGGCGCGGAGGCGGGATGGGATTTGGGATGGGGATGGGGATGGGGATGGGATGGGGATGGAGATAGGGATGAGATGGGGATGGAGATGGGATAGGGATAGGGATGGAGATGGGGATGGGGATGGAGGTGGGATAGGGATAGGGATGGAGATGGGGATGGGGATGGAGGTGGGATAGGGATGGAGATAAGGATGAGATGGGGATGAAGATGGGATAGGGATGGAGATGGGGATGGGGATGGAGGTGGGATAGGGATGGAGATAGGGATGAGATGGGGATGAAGATGGGATAGGGATAGGGATGGAGATGGGGATGGGGATGGAGGTGGGATAGGGATGGAGATAGGGATGAGATGGGGATGGAGATGGGATAGGGATAGGGATGGAGATGGGGATGGGGATGGAGGTGGGATAGGGATGGAGATAGGGATGAGATGGGGATGGAGATGGGATAGGGATAGGGATGGAGATGGGGATGGAATGGATTTGGAAATAGGGATGAAGATGAGATGGAGCTTGGGATGGGGATGGGAGTGGACATCAGGGTGGAGATGGGGGTGGGGAGGAGATGAGGATGGGATGGGGATGGAGATGGGATGGAGATGGGGATGGGATATAGATGGGAATGGGAATGGACATCAGGGCGGAGATGGTGATGGGGAAGTGGATGGAGAGGAGATGGGAACGGGATGGAGATGGGATGGGGAGAAGATGAGGATGGGATGGAGATGAGGATGGGAATGGGATGGGGATGGGAGGGGGATGGGATGGAGATGAGGATGGGGATGGGATGGGGATGGGATGGAGATGAGGATGGGGATGGGATGGGGATGGGAATGAGGATGGGGATGCAATGGAGATAGGGATGGGGATGGGGATGGGGTGGAGATGAGGATGGGATGGATGGACGGATGGATGGATGGACGGATGGATGGATGGATGGATGGAGCCAATGACGACAGTGGGGCCAGGACAGCGATGCCCTCGTGGCCGATGCCGGGGGCTGGGGCAGCCCTGGGGGCGGCAGCGCCGGGAGCGCCGGGAAGGCGCCGGAGCCGGAGCCGGCGGCACCGCGCGCCCAGCCGGAGCCTTGGGAGGTTGCCTAGCAACTCCCAAGCCCAGGAGCGGCGGGAAGCGGCGCCGGCGGCGAACACGGCGGTGCCCACGGCGCTCCGGGAGCGGATGGCCCTTCCCAGGGACATGGCCACGCGTCCCAGCTCCGTACATCCCGGCCCAGCTCCGTACATCCCCCTCTGGGTCTGCTCATGCCATCCCATGTCCATGAATCCTGCCCCAGCTCCGTACATTCCCCCCTAGGTCTGCTCATCCCATCCCATGTCCATGAATCCTGCCCCAGCTCCGTACATCCCCCCTAGGTCTGCTCATCCCATCCCATGTCCATGAATCCTGCCCCAGCTCCATACATCCCGGCCCAGCTCCATACATCCCCCCCTTAGGTCCGCTCATCCCATCCCATGTCCATACATCCCACCCCAGCTCCATACATCCCCCCCTTGGGTCCGCTCATCCCATCCCATGTCCATACATCCCACCTCAGCTCCATACATCCCACCTAGGTCCGCTCATCCCATCCCATGTCCATACATCCCACCCCAGCTCCATACATCCCCCCCCTTGGGTCCACTCATCCCATCCCATGTCCATACATCCCATCCCAGCTCCATCTATCCCACCCCAGCTCCATACCTCCCACCCTATGTCCATCTATCCCACCCGGTTCCATCCATCCCACCCATGTCCACACATCCCACCTAGCTCCACACATCCCACCCAGCTCCATCCATCCCTCCCCAGGTCCATCCATCCCACCCATCCCATCCCAGCTCCACACATCCCACCCAGCTCCATCCATCCCTCCCCAGGTCCATCCATCCCACCCATCCCATCCCAGCTCCATACATCCCATCCCGTGTCCATACGCCCCACACATCCACCCGTCTCCCAGAAATCCCTGTGGGCCCAGCTTGCCCCAGACCCCCCCAATAATCCCTAAATTTGGGCCATCCGCATGCCCCATGCATCCGGAATCCTCCCTCCGGAGCATCCCTCCCTCCCACCCCTCTCCGGAGCGCCGGGAAAGGGAGGAGGAGGAGGAGGCGGCTCCGAAAACTAGGTCAGGATCCAGGCTGAGCCTCGCGGAGCGGGAAAAGGAGGGGGGGACCCGGGAATGGCACAGGGGGGTGTTTTCCCCTCCTGGAAGTTTTTCCCTACATTTTAACAGGGAAATAATAATAATAATAAAGGTGGGATAACGCTCTGCAACAGAGGGCAAGAAGGGGGTGGCGAAGCCCCTTCCACCTCACAATTCCCCATCCCACGATCCCATGCCAGAGGATGCTGGAATTTGGGAAAAAAAAAACGGGAGCAGGAGGGGGGGGAATAAAACAACTCTCGGGGCAGGGAAAAGCTGCAGCTTTAAGCGCCGAGCGAGCGGGGCGCGAGGGAGGAGGAGGAAGGCGGGGGGGGGGGGCGCAAAAAAAGGAGGGGAAAAAAATCAAAAAGGGAGATTATATATATAATATATATATATATATAAAGGAGGGACCCCCCCGCGGGCCTTGATAGGCTGCCGGGGCCGGCGGCGCGTTACGTAGGCGAGCGGCTGGGCTCAACTTGCCGCCCGCGCGCGCGGCCGGGGCCAGCGCGCAGCGCCCGGCTCCGCAGCGCCCGCACCATGGACTGCTGCAGCGTAGGTGCCCGCGCCGTCCCGGGGGGAATTCGGCGGGATTCGGGGGGATTTTGGGGGGATTTGGTGGAATTTCTTTCCCGCAACCCGCCCCGCGCTTCCCGCGCTCCGGGCGTTCGGGATATGGAAAAGGGGGGATGTTTTTTAAGGCGGAGGGGGGGTTGGTTAAAACGGGGTCCCGCAAACACCTACTTTATCCCATTTGGGATTTTCCCCCCCTTTTTTTTTCCTGGGGAGCGGTTTACCCACTCTTACCATGCGGAGCCCCCCCAGGCAGCGGCTGATCCGGCAGAAAATTCCCTATTTTTATTATTATTTTTTTCCTAATCTCCCCGCTTCCCACCCACGCGCGGACTTTCGGCCGCTTTTCCCTCCTCCGGCTCCGTTCCCTTCCCGCCGGAGCCTCCCGGCTCGCCCCAGATCCACATGGATCCGCTGGAAAACACCCCCGGCATCCGGACCGGCACGGGAGGGGGGCACAGGTCCAGCACGGCTATATCGGGCCATACTTATTTCCACCGATCCCGGATAAAACAGCTCCCCCCTCCTTTATTTTCCAGCCGGGATCACCCTACACCTCCGCCAGGTCTTTCCCTCCCCTTTTTTTCCGCTCCTCCGAGTGATCCGGTTTCTCCGCTCCGCAGAGCCCGGCGGATTTCGTTACATGCCACGGCGGGGGCAGAGCAACCCCCGTACCCCAAAATCATCCCAGATCCATAAATCCCGCTGGATTTAACCCCCTCCACACACCCCAAATTTGGCCAGGATGGGGAGGGAGCTGCAGTGATTTATTCAATATTGCTCCAAGCGGGATTGATTTATTCCCCCCTCCCGCCCCAACTCATCCCCCCAAAATAAGGATGCGGCGACAGATCCCAATCCCGAATGACGGAGCTGGGAAGAAGGTTATCCAACCCTCCCCAGCTATAAAAAAATAAAATAAGGGATAAAGGAGGATTTTGCAGCCCCTAGCGCTAAATTGGGAACTCGGCTCTTGTGCCCCGTGGGTGGCTCCACTTCGGAGCTGGGAATTTTTCCCGCCGGGATGCTCGAGGCCGAGGGCAAAGCGGAGCGTTTGGATTGTCCATGCTGGAGTCGTTGCCCCTTCCTTGTGTTTTTTTCCCGTATCCCGTATCCGTGCGCAGGAGGGAGCGTGCCCCAAGCTGGACGAGGACATCCTGGACATCCCCCTGGATGATCCCGACGCCAACGCGGCCGCCGCCAAGATCCAGGCGAGTTTCCGCGGCCACATGACTCGGAAGAAGATCAAAGGTGGAGAGATGGAGCGGAAAACCAAGGATGCCGAGTGCTCCGGAGGCGCCCGCGCCGGCGACCTCCGCAACGGCGACTAGCCCGCCCCGGTGAGGGGCTTTTTGGGAGCCCAAATTCCCCCTTTTCCCTATTTCCCCCATTTTTTTCCCTGAGCTCGGCCTCCTTTTCCAGCTGCGCTATCCCACTCCGTCGGGAATCTCTTTGGCCTCAACCTCCGTGAGGCCTCTCACGGCCTCACTGCTTGGGGCGCAGCATTCCCTGCAGGAATTCCTTGGGAGCTGGGAATGGGAGCGGTTCCCCTGCGGGAATTCCTTGGGATTTGGGGATGGGGCTTTCTTTCCCGACGGGAATGCTGTTGCCGCCGCTCCCTTGGCAACGCGGCCCCGGCGCCGGCTATTTTTAAAAGCACCGTCGGCACCGGCGCGATCCGAACGGGAAGCGGGTCGGGATGCGGAACCGGAGGGTCCCTGGGAGTGGGACCAGGTTGGGAATTTTTTTCTTTTCCTCCCCCTCTTCCCCATTTTTGCCTGAAATTGGGGTTTGGGATGAGGGGGGGGACAAGAACTGGGTGCAAGGAGAGGGTGCAAGAAGTGGGTGCAGGTGCAATGCAAGGCTGGGTGCAAGGAGTGGGTGCAAAATTGGGTGCAAAATGCAAAATTGGATGCAAAATTGGGTGCAAAATTGGGTGCAGGCAGGATGCGGGGTGCAATGCAGGGGCTGGGCGCCAAAAGCGGGTGCAATGCAACAACTGGGTGCAAAAACGGGTGCAGGAAGGGAGCGGGGTGAATTCAAGGTCTGGGTGCAAGCAGCGGGTCAGGCAGGGTGCAAGGAGCATTGCAAAGACTGGGTGCAAAATTGGGTGCAGGGAGGGTGCAATGCAAGAAATGGGTGCAAGAAACGGGTGCAAGATGTGGCTGCAGGTGCAATGCAACAAATGGGTGCAAGAAATGGGTGCAAGATGTGGCTGCAGGTGCAGCGCAAGAAATGGGTGCAAGATGCACCTGCGGCTGCAATGCAAGACATGAGAACAAGAAATGGGTGCAATGCAAGAGCAGAATGCAAAATTGGGTGCAAGAAGTGTGTGCAGGGTGCAGTGTGAGAGCTGGGTGCCAGAAGTGGGTGCAATGCAGGAGCCGGGTGCAAAATTAGGTGCAAGAAGTGGGTCAGGCAGGGTGCAAGGTGCAATGCGAGAACTGGGTGCAAGAAGCAGGTGCAGGCGGGGTGCAATGCAAGGAGTGGGTGCAGGGTGCAATGCAAGATCAGGGTGCAAGAAGCGGGTGCGAGAAGTGGGTGCAATGCAAGAACTGGGTGCAAGAAGCAGGTGCAATGCAAGAACTGCGTGCAAGAATTGGGTGCAGGCGGGGTGCAATGCAAGGAGTGGGTGCAGGGTGCAATGCAAGATCAGGGTGCAAGAAGCGGGTGTGAGAAGTGGGTGCAATGCAAGAACTGGGTGCAAGAAGTGGGTGCTAGCAGGGTGCAATGCAAGGGGTGGGCGCAGGGTGCAATGCAAGAACTGGGTGCAAGAAGCAGGTGCAATGCAAGGAGTGGGCACAGGGTGCAATGCAAGATGCAGGTGCAAGAAGCGGGTGCAAGAAGCAGGTGCAACGCAAGCAGTGGGCGCAGGGTGCAATGCAAGATGCAGACGCAAGAAGCAGGTGCAATGCAAGAACTGGGTGCAAGAAGCAGGTGCAATGCAAGGAGTGGGCGCAGGGTGCAATGCAAGATGCAGGTGCAAGAAGCGGGTGCAATGCAAGGAGCGGGTGCAAGAAGCAGGTGCAATGCAAGGAGTGGGCGCAGGGTGCAATGCAAGATGCAGGTGCAAGAAGCGGGTGCAATGCAAGAACTGGGTGCAAGAAGCAGGTGCAATGCAAGAAGTGGGCGCAGGGTGCAATGCAAGATACAGGTGCAAGAAGCGGTGCAAGAAGCTGGTGCAATGCAAGAAGCAGGTGCAATGCAAGATGCAGATGCAAGAAGCAGGTGCAAGAAGCAGGTGCAATGCAAGGAGTGGGCGCAGGGTGCAATGCAAGATGCAGACGCAAGAAGCAGGTGCAATGCAAGAACTGGGTGCAAGAAGCAGGTGCAATGCAAGGAGTGGGCGCAGGGTGCAATGCAAGATGCAGGTGCAAGAAGCGGGTGCAATGCAAGGAGCGGGTGCAAATCCGGCCGTCGGAAGCGGGCGCGGGGCGCGATGCAAGCAGCGGGCGGCGGAAGCGGATTCCGGGATGCGGGATGCGGGATGCGGGATGCGGGACGCGGCGCTCACCGCTCTCTCCCGCTCGTTGCAGGCGCCGCCGGACGCCCGGAGCCCCCCGCTCGTCACGGTGCCCCCGCATGCGCCGCTCTGCATGTCCCCCCCGGCCACCAATAAAGGCCCCCCCCCCGCCTGCCCCTCTGACGTCATAGCCGCGCCCCGTGACGTCACACCTGCAGCCCGCCGCCTCGTCCCCGCGCCCCGTGATGTCATGCCCGCGTCCCGTGATGATGTCAGAGCCGCGCCGTGTGACGTCACGCCCAGGCCGACGCCACGGGGGGGGGGAGGGCGGGGCGGCGTGATGTCACACGGGGGAGGGGGGGGTGGCCACTGTGACGTCACAGCGCAGGGAGGCGGGAGGACGGGGGTGATGTCATAAGGGTGGGACGGCGGCTACTGTGACATCACTGCTGGATGGAGACACCCCTTATGATGTCACAGCAGCCCCTGTGACGTCATAGGCGCTCCCCTCACCCCGCGCACCCAAAACGCACCCAAAAACACCCCAGAATTTCAATACTTTTATGAAAAACATTACATTTCCAACCATAGATATATATTTCCTTTTTTTTTTTTAAAAAAAAAAAGAGCAAAAATAGCCCCAAATCCTCCCCATCCTCCCCGTTAGCCTCCTACAGGGTTAAAAACTAACCGCAAAAAAAAAAATTAATAATTAAAAGCGCCGCAAAAAAATGGGATATATATAATAAAAAAAACCCCAAAAAGGGTTTTTTTGGGGAAAAAAAGATGGGGCGTCACACGAGGGAGCCGGCCTGGCTGCGCGCCGGCACCATGACGGCCACGGCGCCCATGCGGGCCAGGCTGCCGGCGGGAAGGGGCTGGCGCCGGGACGCGGGGGACGCCGGGGACACCGGGGACACCGGGGACACCGGGGACACTGGGGACACCGGGGGCACCGGGGGCACCGCGGTGGCTCCCCCCGGCCTGGCGCGTCCCGGTGCCGAGGACAGGGTGCTGCTCCGGGAGGCCGCGTCGGAACCGGCGCTTTTGGGCCACGCGAAGGGTTTGGGAGCGACGGCGTCTTCCCTGCGGATACGAGGAGGGGGGAAATCCCGGGATGGGCCCGCGGATCCCTGCCCTGCTAGGAGGAATCCCGGGATATTCCCCCCCGTAATCCTCTGGCGTTATTGCCCCCGGGTTATTCCACCATAACCCCTTGTTGCCCGGGAAAATAAAATCCCAGGATATCACCCCAAATCGCTCTGCCGTGGGGAAAAATCCCGGGATATTCTCCCATACCCTTTGCCCAGGTGAAAAATCCCAGATTTTCCCCCCCCTGCTAGGGGAAATCCTATATGACTCCCCCCTATCCCTTTGCTGCATGGAAAAATCCTGGGTATCCCATACACCCCTCCCGGCTAGGAGAAATCCTGGGATATTCCCCCAAAACCCCTTCAGCATGGGGAAAATTCCCAGGTTATCCAAAGCCGTCCCTTCCTAGGCAAAATCCCAGGCTATCCCCCCCAGTTTATCCCGATATTCCCGCCCGCGCTCACTTGATCTCGTTGGGCGCCTCCTCGTGCCGCCGCCGGCGCCGGAGGCTCCGGAGCTGCATCCCGAGGAAGAGGAGGAGGCCGCAGCCGGCCAGGGAGCCCAGGACGCCGCCGGCGATCACCGCCCCGGAGCCGCCTGCCGGGGCCACCCCCGTGTCCCCGTGTCCCTTGTGTCCCCGTGTCCCCATGTCCCCGTGTCCCCGTCCTGCCATGTCCCTGTGGCTCCGCGTCCCAATCCACCATATTCCCACATCCCGCCATGTTCCCGGGACCCCATTCCACCACCTCCCGGTCTCTCTCTGTCCCCGTGTCCCTGTCCCACCGTGTCCCCGTGTCTGCAGGTGCCGCTTTTCCCACTGTGTCCCCGCATCCCTGTGTCCACATGTCCTTGTGTCCCCATGTCCTTGTGTCCCCATGTCCATTCCCACCATTTCTCCAGATCCCGACATCCGTGTCCCCATCCCACCGTGTCCCGATGTCCCCATGACCCTGTATCCCCATCCCACCATGTCCCCACACCCCCGTGTCCCTATGTCCCCATGTCCCTGTGTCCCTGTGCCACCGTGTCCCCATGTCCCCAAATCCCCACGCAATGTCCCCATGCCACCGCGTCGTGTCCCTGTCCCACCATGTCCCCATGTCCCTGTGCCGCTGTGTCCCCACGTCCCCGTGTCCCTGTCCCACCATGTCCCTGTGCTCCATGTCCCTCTGTCCCTGTCCCACCCTTTTCCCAACCCTCCCCCATGTCTCTGTGTCCCACCCCACTGTGTCTCATGTCCCCAAGTCCCTGTGTCCCCAGGCCACCATGTCCTCATCCCACTGTGTCCCAATGTCCCTGTGACCCTGTCCCACTGTGTCCCAATGTCCCCATGTCGGTCCCTGTGTCCCCATGTCCCCGAGTCCCCAGGTCTCCAGGTCTCCATATCCCTGTATCCCCATGTCTTTGTGTTCCTGTGTCCCTGTATCCCAATGTCTCCATGTCCCTGCGTCTCTGTCCCACTGTCCCACTGTCCCCATACATCTGTGTGCCCGTGTCCCCATGTACCTGTGTCTCCATCCCACTGTGTCCCAATGTCTCCATGTGCCTGTGTCCCCATGTCCATGTCCCACTGTGTCCCAATGTCCCCAGGCCCCCATATCCCTGTGTCCCTCTGTCCCAATGTCCCCCTGTCCCCATGCCCCTGTGTCCCTCTGACCCAATGTCCCAATGCCCCCATATCCCCATATCCCTGTGTCCTGGTGGCCCCATATCCCTCTGTCCCAATGTCCCCATGTCCCAATGCCCCCACCTCTCCATGTCCCCGTGTCCCTTTGTCCCAATGTCCCTGTGTCCCCACGTCCACGTGTCCCCATGTCCCCCTGACCCAATGTCCCAATGCCCCCATATCCCCACATCCCTGTGTCCCAATGCCCCACATTCCCGTGTCCCTCTGTCCCAAAGTCCCCATGTCCCAATGCCCCCACCTCCCCATGTCCCCCTGTCCCCATGTCCCCATGCCCCCATATCCCTACATCCCCATGTCCCTGTGTCCCCACACCCCGTGTCCCCAAGTCCCCGTGTCCCCACATCCCTCTGACCCAATGCCCCAATGTCCCCATATCCCCATGTCCCTCTGTCCCAATGTCCTCATATCCCCACATCCCTGTGTCCTGGTGGCCCCATGTCCCCATATCCCTCTGTCCCCTTGTCCCCATGCCCCCACGTCCCCATGTCCCCACATCCCTCTGACCCAATGTCCCAATATCCCCACATCCCAGTGTCCCCACATCCCTGTGTCTCAGTGTCCCCACATCCCTGTATCCCGGTGGCCCTATGTCCCCATGCCCCCATGTCCCCATATCCCCACATCCCTCTGACCCAATGTCCCAATGCCCCCATATCCCTTTGTCCCCATGTCCCCAAGTCCCCACATTCCCGTGTCCCCATGTCCCCGTGTCCCCACGTCCCCGTGTCCCCACGCCCCCCGTCCCCGTGTCCCCACATCCCTCTGTCCCCATGTCCCCATGCCCCCACGTCCTCGTGCCCTCACATCCCTCTGACCCAATGTCCCCATGTCCCCATATCCCCACATCCCTGTGTCCCAATGCCCCCATATCCCCACATCCCACTGTCCCCATGTCCCCACGTCCCCGTCCCCACGCCCCCATGTCCCCACGTCCCCATATCCCTTTGTCCCCATGTCCCCATGTCCCCACGTCTCCGTCCCCACGCCCCCATGTCCCCACGTCCCCATATCCCTTTGTCCCCATGTCCCCACGTCCCCGTCCCCATGCCCCCATGTCCCCACGTCCCCATATCCCTTTGTCCCCATGTCCCCATGCCCCCACGTCCCTGTGTCCCCACATCCCTCTGACCCAATGCCCCCATATCCCCACATCCCTGTGTCCCTCTGTCCCCATATCCCTCTGTCCCCATATCCCCATGTCCCCATGTCCCCATGTCCCCGTGTCCCCACGCCCCCCATCCCCGTGTCCCCATATCCCTCTGTCCCCATGTCCCAATGCCCCCATGCCCCCATGCCCCCATATCCCCACGCCCCCCGTCCCCGTGTCCCCATGTCCCCACGTCCCCGTGTCCCCATGCCCCCCGTCCCCACGTCCCCATGTCCCCACGTCCCCGTCCCCACGCCCCCATATCCCCATGCCCCCATGTCCCCATGTCCCCGTGTCCCCACGCCCCCCGTCCCCATGTCCCCACGTCCCCTCACCGTGGGGCAGCGCCAGGGTGAGGTTGCAGCTGGCGGCGCCCGCGCGGTTCTCGGCCACGCACACGTAGACGCCGGCCATGTCGGCCGACAGGTTGCTGAGCCGCAGGGTGCCCCGCACGCCGTCTGCCCCAAAAACCGCCCTTTGCCCCTCCGTTCCACGGATTGCCCCCCAGAGGATCCCCCCTTCCATTTAGTGGATTTTCTCTCCAAAAAAACCCACATTTCCCCCCTTTTTTTCGCCTCTTTCCCGCTATCTGCAACACAGCGCGCCGGTGCTCACTGCACGCAGATGAAAATAAGCAGCGCCCCATTAGGGGGCATTTCCCCCCCAGCAACCATTTCCCTTCCATTTAGTGCATTTTCCAGCCCCACAAAACAAATTTTCCCCCCAGAACCCCTCATTTTCCCCCAAAACTCCCTCATTTCCCCCCGGTTTTGCCCCCGTCCCTGCTCTCCGCGCTGGAACTCACCGTGTGCAGGTGGCAAGAAGCAGCGCCCCATTAGGGCGCATTTCCCCCCTCCAGCAACCATTTCCCCCTCCATTTAGTGCATTTTCCCCCCCAAAAAACCAATTTCCCCCCCAAAACCCCCTCTTTTCCCCCCAAACCCCCTCCTTTCCCCCCATTTTTGCTGCAGGCGCTCACCGTGTGTGGGTGGCAAGAAGCAGCGCCCCATTAGGGCGCATTTCCCCCCTCCAGCAACCATTCCCCCCTCCATTTAGTGCATTTTCCCCCCCAAAAAAACTATTTCTCCTCCCCAAAACCCTCATTTCACACCCCAAACCATCATTTCCCCCCATTTTTTCCCCTCTCTCCACGCTGGAACTCACCATACACGGGTGGCAAGAAGCAGCACCCCATTAGGGCGCATTATCCCCCCAGCAACCATTTCCCCTCCACTTAGCGCATTTTCCCCCCCAAAAACCCAAATTTTCCCCCCAAACCCCCTATTTTCCCCCCAAATCCCCCTCCTTTCCCCCCATTCCGCTGCGGGCGCTCACCGTACACAGGCAGCAAGAAGCAGCACCCCATTAGGGCGCATTTACCCCCAGCAACCATTTCCCCTCCACTTAGCGCATTTTCCCCCCAAAAAACCCAAATTTCCCCCCCAAAACCCCCTATTTTCCCCCCAAGCCCCCTCCTTTCCCCCCGTTCTCACCGTGCGCGGGCGGGAAGAAGACGCGTGCGGCGGGCGCCGCGCGCTGCCACCGGTACGCGGGCAGGGGTTTGCCGTGGCGCGAGGCGCAGCTCAGCGTCACGTCGCGGCCCACGCCGGGGCTGCCGTGGAGCCGGCACGCGGGGGCGCCCGGCGGCACTGCGGTGGCACCCGGGTCACCCCGTGTCACCCGGGTCACCCCGTGTCACCCTGTGTCACCCTGCGCCACCCCGCGTCACCCCATGTCACTGCATGTCACCCTGTGTCACCCTGCGCCACCCCGCATCACCGCGCGTCACCCCGTGTCACCCCGCACAACCCCATGTCACCCCACGTCACCCCTCGTCACCCCACGCCATCCCGGGTCACCCCACGTCGCCCTGCATCACCCCGTGTCACGTCGTGTCACCCCATGTCACCCCGTGTCACCCCGTGTCATCCCGCGTCACCTCGCGTCACCCCATGTCACCCTGCATCACCCTGCATCATCCCGTGTCGCTCTGCGTCACCCCGCATCACCCCACATCACCCCGCGTCACCGCGTGTCACCCCGTGTCACCCTGTGTCACCCTCGTCACCCTGCATCACTGCGTGTCACCTTGCATCGCCCCGCGTCACCATGCGTCACCCCATGTCACCCCGTGTCATCCCGCGCCACCCCGGGTCACCCCATGTCACCCCACGTCACTTCGCGGCACCCTACGTCACTGTGAGTCACCCTATGTCACCCTGTGTCACCCCACGCCACCCCGGGTCACCCCGCATCACCCCATGTCACCCCGGGTCACCCCGCGTCACCCTGCGCCATCCCGGGTCACCGTGTGTCACCGCGTGCCACCCCCCATCACCGTGTGTCATCCCATGTCACCCCGCGCCACCCTGGGCCACCCCATTTCACCCCACATCACTCCACGTCACCCCATGTCACCCCGTGTCACCGCATGTCACCCCGCGTCACCCCGGGTCACCCCACGTCACCCTGTGTCACCCCGTGCCACCCCAGGTCATCCCATGTCACCCCGCGCCACCCTGGGCCACCCCATTTCACCCCACATCACTCCACGTCACCCCATGTCACCCCGTGTCACCGCGTGTCACCCCGCGTCACCCCGGGTCACCCCATGTCACCCTGTGTCACCCCGTGCCACCCCAGGTCATCCCATGTCACCCCGCGTCACCCCACGTCACCACACACCATCCCATGTCACCCCATGTCACCCCGGGTCATCCCGTGCCACCCCGGGTCACCCTGTGCCACCCTGGGTCACTCTGTGTCACCCTGTGCCACCCTGGGTCACCCCGCATCACCCTGGGTCACTCGATGTCACCCCACGTCACCCTGTGTCACCCTGTGTCATCCCGCACCACCCTGCGTCACCGCGCGTCACCCCATGTCACCCTGTGTCACCCTGCGCCACCCCGGGTCACCCCATGTCACCACACACCATCCCATGTCACCCCATGTCACCCCGGGTCATCCCGCGCCACCCCGGGTCACCCCACGTCACCCCACGTCACTTCGCGGCACCCTACGTCACTGTGAGTCACCCTATGTCACCCTGTGTCACCCCACGCCACCCCGGGTCACCCCGCATCACCCCATGTCACCCCGGGTCACCCCGCGTCACCCTGCGCCATCCCGGGTCACCGTGTGTCACCGCGTGCCACCCCCCATCACCGTGTGTCATCCCATGTCACCCCGCGCCACCCTGGGCCACCCCATTTCACCCCACATCACTCCACGTCACCCCATGTCACCCCGTGTCACCGCATGTCACCCCGCGTCACCCCGGGTCACCCCACGTCACCCTGTGTCACCCCGTGCCACCCCAGGTCATCCCATGTCACCCCGCGCCACCCTGGGCCACCCCATTTCACCCCACATCACTCCACGTCACCCCATGTCACCCCGTGTCACCGCGTGTCACCCCGCGTCACCCCGGGTCACCCCATGTCACCCTGTGTCACCCCGTGCCACCCCAGGTCATCCCATGTCACCCCGCATCACCCCACGTCACCACACACCATCCCATGTCACCCCATGTCACCCCGGGTCATCCCGTGCCACCCCGGGTCACCCTGTGCCACCCTGGGTCACTCTGTGTCACCCTGTGCCACCCTGGGTCACCCCGCATCACCCTGGGTCACTCGATGTCACCCCACGTCACCCTGTGTCACCCTGTGTCATCCCGCACCACCCTGCGTCACCGCGCGTCACCCCATGTCACCCTGTGTCACCCTGCGCCACCCCGGGTCACCCCATGTCACCCCACGCCACCCTGGGTCACCCCGCATCACCCCACGTCATCCTGGGTCACTCTGCGTCACCCTGTGCCACCCCACATCACTGTGTGTCACCCCGTGTCACCCTGCGCCACCCCGTGTCACCCCGCATCACCGTGTGCCACCCCATGTCACCCCGTGTCACCCCTGGGTCACCCCGCACAACCCCATGTCACCCCACGTCACCCCTTGTCACCCCACGCCATCCCGGGTCACCCCACGTCGCCCTGCATCACCCCGTGTCATGTCGCGTCACCCCATGTCACCCTGTGTCACCCCGCGCCACCCCGTGTCATCCCGCGTCACCTCGCGTCACCCCATGTCACCCTGCATCACCCTGCATCATCCCGTGTCACTCTGCGTCACCCCGCATCACCCCACATCACCCCGCGTCACCGCGTGTCACCCCGTGTCACCCTGTGTCACCCGCATCACCCTGCATCACTGCGTGTCACCTTGCATCGCCCCGCGTCACCACGCGTCACCCCATGTCACCCCACGTCACCCTGTGTCACCCTGTGTCGTCCCACACCACCCTGCGTCACCGCGCGTCACCCCATGTCACCCCGTGTCATCCCGTGCCACCCCGGGTCACCCCATGTCACCCCACGTCACTTCGCGGCACCCTACGTCACTGTGAGTCACCCTATGTCACCCTGTGTCACCCGACGCCACCCCAGGTCACCCCGCATCACCCCATGTCACCCCACGTCACTTCGCGGCACCCTAGGTCACTGTGAGTCACCCTATGTCACCCTGTGTCACCCCACGCCACCCCGGGTCACCCCGCATCACCCCATGTCACCCCAGGTCACCCCACGTCACCCTGCACCATCCTGGGTCACCGCGTGCCACCGCGTGCCACCCCGCATCACCGTGTGTCATCCCATGTCACCCCGCGCCGCCCTGGGCCACCCCATTTCACCCCACATCACTCCACGTCACCCCATGTCACCCCGTGTCACCGCGTGTCACCCCGCGTCACCCCGGGTCACCCCATGTCACCCTGTGTCACCCCGTGCCACCCCAGGTCATCCCATGTCACCCCGCGTCACCCCACGTCACCACACACCATCCCATGTCACCCCATGTCACCCCGGGTCATCCCGTGCCACCCCGGGTCACCCTGTGCCACCCCGTGTCACTCTGTGTCACCCTGCGCCACCCTGGGTCACCCCGCATCACCCTGGGTCACCCCATGTCACCCCACGTCACCCTGTGTCATCCCGCACCACCCTGCGTCACCGCGCGTCACCCCATGTCACCCTGTGTCACCCTGCGCCACCCCGGGTCACCCCATGTCACCCCACGCCACCCTGGGTCACCCCGCATCATCCCGCATCACCCCGCGTCACCCTGCGCCATCCCGGGTCACCTCATGTCACCCCGTGTCACCCCCTGTGTCACTGTGTGTCACCCCGCATCACCCCACGTCACTCCGCATCACCTCATGTCACCCCACGTCACCCTGGGCCACCCCGTGCCACCCTGCGTCACCCCACGTCACCCCGCACGCTCCCGCCTTCCTCCTCCCTCTCCCCACGGGAAAAAGACCCGGGTGTTTTCCCATTGGGCGATTACCGCGTCCCCGTGGGAAAATCACCCGGGATTTTCCCACCTGGATGCCACCCCGTGGGAAAAAGATCCCAGGATTTTCCCACACGGATCCCGCCTCACGGGAAAAAGACCCGGGTGTTTTTCCATGTGGATGCCGCCCCATGAGAAGAAGATGCCACCATTTCCCCATGCCGCTGTGGGAAACCCATCCACTATTTTCCCATGCCACTGCAGGAAAACACCCGCTGTTTTCCCGTGCTGCTGCAGGAATATGCCCGATATTTCCCCATGCCACTGTGGGAAAAACACCCAATATTTTCCCATGCCACTGTGGGAAAAACACCCGCTATCTTCCCATGTTGCTGTGGGGAAACCATCTGATATATTCCCATGCCAGCGTGGTATCTTCCCACACCGGTGTGGGAAACCCACCCAATATTTTCCCATGCCAGCATGGGAAACCCATCCGCTCTTTTCCTACCCCAGTGCGGGAAATCCACCTGGTATTTTCCCATGCTGGCATGGGAAACCCACTCGCTATTTTCCCACGCCGACATGGGAAATCCACCCGCTATTTTCCAATGCTGGCGTGGGAAACCCATCCGCTATTTTCCCACGCCGGCGTGGGAAATCCACCCGGTATTTTCCCACGCCAGCATGGGAAATCCACACGGTATTTTCCCACAGCGGCGTGGGAAATCCTGCCGGTATTTTCCCATGCCGGCGTGGGAAATTCTGCCGCTATTTTCCCATGCCAGCGTGGGAAATTCTGACGCTATTTTCCCATGCAGGTGTGGGAAATCCACCTGATATTTTCCCACACCGGCGTGGAAAATCCTGCCGGTATTTTCCCATGCTGGTGTGGGAAATCCGGTCGGTATTTTCCCACGCCGGCGTGGGAAATCCATTCGCTATTTTCCCATGCCGCCGTGGGAAATCCACCTGCTATTTTCCCACACTGGTGTGGGAAATTCTGCCACTATTTTCCCACGCCGGCATGGGAAATCCACTCGATATTTTCCCACGCCGCCGTGGGAAATCCACCCGGTATTTTCCCCTGCCGCCGTGGGAAACCCACCTGGTATTTTCCCACACCGGTGTGGAAAATCCACCCGGTATTTTCCCACGCTGGTGTGGGAAACCCACCTGGTATTTTCCCACACCGGTGTGGAAAATCCACCCGGTATTTTCCCATGCTGGTGTGGGAAATCCACCTGCTATTTTCCCACGCCGCCATGGGAAATCCACACGGTATTTTCCCACGCCGCCATGGGAAATTCTGCCGCTATTTTCCCACACCGGTGTGGAAAATCCACCTGATATTTTCTCACACTGGCGTGGGAAATCCTGCTGGTATTTTCCCACGCCGGCGTGGGAAATCCACCCGCTATTTTCCCACGCCGGCGTGAGAAATCCACCCGCTATTTTCCCACGCCGCCATGGGAAATCCCCCCGCTATTTTCCCACGCCGCCGTGGGAAATCCCCCCGCTATTTTCCCACGCCGGCGTGGGAAATCCCCCCGCTATTTTCCCACGCCGCCGTGGGAACCCCCCCATCGCTCTTTCCCCCCGCGGGGCGCAGCCGCCCGTCCCGTCCCGTCCCGCGCGGCGGCGCCGTACCCAGCACGGTGAGGTTGACCACGGCGACGTTGCGGCCGGCGGCCTCGTCGGCCACGTTCACGGTGCACACGTACTGGCCCGAGTCGGCCTCGCGGGTGCCGTTGATGAGCACCGAGAGGTTGCGCGAGGCCGCCACGGGGTGCAGGAAGCTGGCGCGCCCCTTGAGCGGCGTCTCCTCCACCTTCACGGCGCCGTCCAGGTAGGTGAGGATCTGGCGGGACGCAGGCACCGCTGGGAACGGCCGCGCGCGGGCGATTCCCGCGGCGGGAACGCGGGACGCACCTGGAAGGGGTCGGCGTGCGGCGGGTGCAGCAGCCAGGTGACGTAGGGCGCGCGGCGCGAGCGGCCGCTGTACCACACGGGCAGCACGGCGCCCTCGCCCTCCACGGCCAGCACGGCGGCGCGCGCCACGTGCACCTCGAGCGCCCGCGACGCCGCCGCCAGCGCGCCTGGATGGGGATGGGGATGGGGTGGGAATGGGGATGGGATAGGGATGTGGTGGGGATAGGGATAGGGATGGGATGGGGTGGGGATGGGGATGGGGTGGGGATAGGGATGGGGATGGGGATAGGGTGGGGATGGGGTGGAGATGGGGATGGGATGGGGGATGGGATGGGGAATGGGATAGGGATGGGGATGGGGATGGAATGGGGAATGGGATAGGGATGGGGATGGGGACAGGATGGGGATTCAGATGGGGATGGGATGGGATGGGGATGGGGAAGGGATGGGGATGGGATAGGTATTGGGGGTGGGATGGGGACGGGGATGGGATGGGGATGGGATGGGGTGGGGTGAGGATGGGGATTCAGATGGGGATGGGATGGGGATGGGATAGGGATGGGATAGGGATGGGGGTAGGGATGGGGATAGGGATGGGGGTGGGATGGGGATGGGAATGGGGATGGGGATAGGATGGGGATGGGATGGGGATGGAATAGGTATGGGGATGGGGATGGGATAGGTATTGGGAGTGGGACAGGGACGGGGATGGGATGGGGTGGGATGAGGATGGGGATTCAGATGGGGATGGGATGGGGATGGGATAGGGATGGGGTGGGATGGGGGTAGGGATGGGGATAGGGATGGGGATGGGGTGGGGTGGCGTGGGGATGGGGATAGGATGCGGATGGGGATGGAATAGGTATTGGGGGTGGGATGGGGATGGGATGGGGATGGGATAGGGATGGGGATGAGGATGGGGTAGGATGGGATGGGGAAGGGGATGGGGATGGGGATGGGGATAGGGATGGGGATGGGATAGGGACGGGGATGGGGTGGGATGGGGATTCAGATGGGGATAGCATAGGCATGAGATGGGGATGGGATGGGGATGTCAAAGGGATGGGGATAGGGTGGGGATGGGGATGGGATAGGGATGGGGATGGGATAGGGATGGGGATGGGGATGGGATGAGGATGGGGTGGGATGGAGATGGGGATGGGGTGGAATGGGATAGGGATAGGGATGGGGTGGGGATAGGGATGGGGAGGGATGGGGAGGGATGGGGATGGGATGGGGTGGGGATGGGGATAGGGATGGGGATGAGATGGGGTAGGATGGGATAGGGATGGGGATGGAGATGGTAGGGATGGGATAGGGATGGGGACGGGATGGGGATGGGGATGGGGATGGGGTGCGGTGGGGATGGGATAGGGATGGGATAGGGATGGGGATGGGATAGGGATGGGGATTTGGATGGGGATGGGATAGGTTGGGGATGCATGGGATGGGATGGGAAATCGGAATGGGATGGGACACGGATGGAGATGGGAAAGGGGATGGGCATGGAGATGAGGATGGAGATTGGATGGGGTGGGAATGGGATGAAGACAGAGACAGAAATGGGAATGGGATGGGATGAGGATGGGGTAGGGATAGAGATGGGAATTGGAAAAAAAAAAGGGAGATATAAAGTCAAATATAAGGCCAAAATTAAATTCAGACTAAAAATCATGAAGAAAATCAAGCATAAGAACAAATATAAAATCAAATTTCAAATTAAAATCAAAATCAGGATCCAATATAAGATCCAACAGAAGCTCGTGATGGAAATCAGGTATGGAACCTTCCAGAAGACCAAATCTGAGCTCAAATATAAGATTCCATAGGAGAAAAACATCAAAATCGGGAGCAAAATCACAACTAAGAGCAAGTATAAAAGAAAATCTGAGACCAAATATAAAATTAAAACCGAAATCAAAGTTGAACTCACAAATAAAATGGCAAATAAAACCACATATTAAATAAATTAAATAGAAAATATATCAGAAAATCAAATATGAGATGAAAAAGGAAATCAAAACTGAAATCAAAATTAAAATAACAAAATCACAAATAAAACACCCCGTAAAATCCACATGAGGTCAAATCCCAAACCAACTGGAAAATCAAAATAAAGTCAAATGGAAAATCCTAAAATCGACGTGAAAATCAAAATTAAACTATACGACATGATATAAAACAATGTAGAATAAAGCACAAAATCAAATAGGAAATAAATCCCATCCATCCTTTCTTCGGAGGGTGCGGGAAGCTGGGCTGGAGCCCTGGGAAAAGCCGGGGCTGCTCCAATCGCCTTCATTCCCGGTCTCCATCCCCCCCATTCCGGAGCTCCCTTAGTTGAGATTTTTTTTAGGGAATGGGGGAGGATGATCCAGGTCTCCAGAAGCACCTGGATTAGAGCGGGATAAAATCCCGGTGGGATAAGTTGCCTCCTGGTATCCAAAAACACATGGGGAAAAGAGGGTAGGAAAAGCAGGGAAAGACCCCGGGAAGAGCAGGCTGGAGAGGGGATTCCCATGGGATCGGCTGAAGAGGGGATGAGCATCCCCTTTCCGGGGGTTTTCCCACATCGGGTGGATTCTCACATCGGGTGGATTCCCACAACAGGAGTTTTCCCATCCTGGGTATTTTCCCACACCGGACAGAATTCCCATACCGGGTATTTTCCCCACATTTTCCCCATGTTGGATTGTTTTCCCTACACCGGATCATTTCCCAACACCAGGTGTTTTCCCTATCCTGGCTATTCCCCCATGGGGTGATTCCCCATCCCGGACCCTTTTCCCTACATGGGCCGGTTTTCCCACACCGGGCACCGCTCCATTCCCCATCCCGCACCGGGTATTTTCCCCATCCCGGAGCAGGTTTCCCGCTCCCGCCCGGAGGCCAGGAGAGGCCATCGATCCCGGGAACCGGAGCGTGAACGTCGCTCCCATAATCCCTTAAAACCCCCTTGTTTTTATTCCCGCAAAAAACACCTGCCGGGGATTTATTCCCCCCTCCCGGCGCATCCGGCCGGTTCGGGTTGTTATTCCCTTCTCCCCCCTTCCCGGCCGTTCCCAGACATCCGCCCCGCTTCCCGGCGGCTCCTTGGCAGGAAACGCTGCCGGAGCCGATAACCGGAGCAGGACAATGCGGCCGGAGCGCTCCGGAGGTGGATCCGCCTCCGGACGGCACCGAGTCCCGGTTCCCCCCAGGAAAAGCCGCCGGATGCCTCCGGCCTCCTAAGAATAGCTAAAACCGGGCGGATAAATCCTTAATTCCCGATGGCGGCTCCGATTATTTTCCCCGGTGGGGGGGAAACTGCTTTCCCGCTTGGAAACTTCGCTCCTAGGTGAATTTTCCTTTAAGGATTTTCCCCCTCTAAGTGAAATCTCCACTATGTCCCGTTTCCTGACAAATCCCTGCATCTCTCTTGGGAAACGGCACGTAAAAGCCATGGACACCCCAAAATCCGCAACATCCCAGCAGAAAGAACCTTATCCATAGGTTTTCCCCCTGGGAAACGGCCTTTTCCCCCCCAATCAGAGGCCCAACGCCTCCTGGATTTCCTGGGAAAGGCTCCGGCGCTCCCGGGCTCCCTCCACCCTATCCGGCTCCGGGAGGAGCCGCTTCAAGGATGCTCTGGGCGCCCAAGGAAAATTCGGGATCGGGATACGGCAGGAGGGGGGACACATCCCTTCCTCCCCCTCTCTCTTATTACATATTAAATCTCCATTTAATCTCCATGAAATATTTTCTTTAAGAGCTGTTTTTTCCAGAGCTGGGAGAGTTGGAATGTTGGGGGGGACCAGGAAGGCTTTTCCCAAGGGATGAAGCGGGAGACACAAGCACAAACCCTCTGGAAACTCATCTAGGGGTTATTTGGGAGCCCAATATGGGGTGGGCGTCGTAATCCCAGGCGGGATTTGCCACTCGGTGCGTTAACTCTGAAGCCTAATGAGGTCCGGGCCCAGGCCGCGGCGGTGCCGGATGCGGAAGGCCGAGCCCAGGGCTCCGTTGGCGCCGGCTCCGTCTTTTGCCACCTCAAATCCGCCCCCGCTTAAGGCTTTAATCGGCTCTAAAAATTAATCCCGGGCATATGCGGATAACAGCGGCGTGGCGGAGAGAGAAATAATGGGAAATCGGGAAAAATCAGGGATGGAGCTGGGGGAAAAAATCCAGGAAAACCCCCCTAAAAAAAAGCCCGTTTTTCCTGAACTTTTGGCTAATCCGCAGCAAAATTTTCCACCCTGGTTCTCCGATGACATCTGCTATTCCCAGCCTGATATTCCCAGAGAAATCGGCCCCTCCAAAGGTTTTTCCAGTCCCCATTCCCGCCCGCAAAGGCCATTTTTCCAGCCTGGGCGCTGTTGAAAGCGGAGGTGGCGGATTAAAGCGGAGCAGGGGGGGAAAAGGGGATTTGGGGATTTAGGGATTTCGCTCCGTGGCCTCGCGCGCTCGGATTAAGCCGCTCGGGCGCCGTGAAACCGAACCCGAAATTAAACCGGGAGCTTTGATTTAAGGCGATGGAAACGAGCGGCCGAACCGGAGCGAGCGGAGAAGCCGGCCGGAAAAACCGGCCCCCGGGAGCCTGTCGGAAAGGTCAAGAAAAATCTCCTTTTTTGGGGGTTTTCTTCGTTTTTTTTTTCTCCTCTCTTCGGAACTATTTTTAACCGGGGCCGATAGGAACCGCCGGGACCCGGGAGCGAAATCCGGTGGGAAAAGCGCCGGGCGCTTTTCCCACGACCCCGTTGGGAGGGCGGCGGGGGGGGCAGGAGAAGGAAAAAATCCAGAGCCTCCGGAGAATCCGAATCATGGGCGAAAAAAGGAAGGAAAAATAGAAAATAGGGAAAATAGTAAAAACGATAAAAATGTGAAAAACGATAATATATATCATCATTGTAAACATTTATATATATTTACATATAAAATATTATATATATAAATGTTTATATATATATAAATATAATATATATATAAATATATATATAAAAATATATATATAAATATACATATATAAAAATAAACATATATTATATACATATTAAAATAAAGATAAAATAAAGGGTCTTTGCCCTGGAGAGCGCCCGGCCGCCGTTAACCCCCGCGGCGCCGCTGCGGGTTTTCCCGCCGCTTTTAAGGGCGCCGTTAAGGATAATAATCCCCGGTGTTAACGAGGGCCCCGGTAGCGTTAATTAACGCTAACGAGGGCAGCGTTGATGGCATTAAGGCTGCGCGGAGGGTTGAGGAACGGGCGCCCCGGGGGCTCCCCGCCCGTCCCCGCGCGGCGCTTTCCCCGCTCCCCGGCGCCTCTCCCGGTCTCCCGGCGCCTCTCCCGGTCTCCCGGCCCCGCTCCCGTTTTCCCGGCCCCGGTATCCCGGTTTCCCGCTCACCCAGGAGGGCCGCGAGCGCCAGCGCTGCCCGCGGCGCCGCTTCGCCCATGGCCCCGCCGCGCAGCAGGTGCCCCCGGCCCGGCCGAGGGGGCGGAGCCCAGGTGGGGGGCGTGGCCCAGGTGGGGGGCGTGGCCTCCGGCCCGGCGGCGCCTCGCTCCCGGGCGGGGCTCGGGGCGTGTGGGCGTGGCCTGCTGCTAGAGGGCGTGGCCTCGAGATGGGGGCGGGGCCTCGGCGGCCTCCGCTGCGGGGAGCGCCCTCCCCTTATGATACGAATAAATAAAAGCACATGTAAAAAATATAAGATAAGTCAAAAAATGTAAGATAGAAATAAGACTAATAATAATAACTAATAGTAAGACTAATAAGGATAATAAAAATTAAAATTAATTTAAAAAATAAATTAAAATTAATTAAAAAATTTAAAGGAAAAAATATAATAATATCACTAATAAAATAAAATATACTATAAATATAACTATATACTATAAATATAACTATATATAATAAATATAACTATATATATAACTATCTATAAATATTACTATAAAATATAATAATATCACTAATAAATGAAATTAATAAATATAAATAGATAATAAAATATAATAAATAAGAATTAATATAATAATTAATAGAAAGTGAAGATAAATATAAAGAGCAGCCAGGTTAAAATAATTTAAAATCCAAATGATTAAGTAATGAAGCTTTGCTGCAATTAAAGGTAATAGGTGTAAAAATTAAGGTGCTGCTGGTGTTAAATATACAGTAATATTAAATATATGGAATATTTAAGCCAATTAGAGTAATATTAATCTAATATTAATCTAATATTAATCTAATATTAATCTAATATTAATCTAATATTAATCTAATACACAACCTTATGATACCGGGCTCCTTTAATGCTATTAAACGCCTATATAAGCCGATATTCTCCCGGGGGAGGGAAATCGGGATATTCCCTGGCTCCGGCGCCCGTGTCGGCTTAATCGGCTCCGGAGCGGCGTTCCCGAGGGCTTTAATCAAATGAGTCCGGCGGGGAAGAGGACGGAATAAATCCCTAAAAAGGAGGAAATCCCTAAAAGCGAGGCAGGGGATTAAGCGGGTTAATCCCGGCGCTACCCTCTCGCTCGCGCCGAGACCCCCCCGAGACAGGACAGCGCCGCGCGCGTTTGCTCCATTTTATTAGGACCGACACATTCAGCGCATGTCACAACTTCCACGGCTCGATGAGATGGGTTTTGGGGGGAAAAAAATCAAAAAAATAAAATACGGAAAAACCTGGAAACCCCCCCAAAACGCCAGCGCGAAAACGAGCGGAGGGCTCGGAAAACAACGGGATTAAATGTGATTTTTTTCCCCCCCAGCCCTCCCACCAAAATCCCTCCCCCACCTCCATCCCGCCTTCTCACAGCTTGGATTGTATCCGTACAAAAAATCCCGCGTGGAAAAAAAAAAAGGAAATATAATATATATATAAGGGGTTAAAACGCGAATGGCAGAAGGGAAAATAATAATAATAAAATAATAATAAAAAGGCCAGGAATTGTAACATTTTTTCTTAAAAAATAATAATATAATAATAAAATTTAAAAAAACGTGGATATGGCAACGCTATACGAGGAGGAGAGCGGGATACAGGGGAAACAAAACGGAAACCTAAAATTATATATATATATAATATATATAATATATACACACACATACACTGGGCAGCGAGGGGATCCGGCCTCGTTTTCATCGGAGCCGGGATCCATCCGGCCGCCGCCTATTGCTTAATTTTTTTTTTTTCCTCCTTTTTTTGGGGTGGAAATAACACTTTTGAGACACGGACGGGTGAAAACGCAACGTGGCGGGAGGGGGAAAACCAAAGAAAAACCCCCCAAAAAGGCAGTTTTTTTTTTTCCCTTCTCTCCCGTATGAAACGCAAAAAAAAAAAAAAGAAAAAAAAAGCTCTGTTTTATGTGGAATGTACCGAGGAGCCGGTACGGAAAAGCGCCGGGATGCCGGCTCGGAGCATCCCGTTGCTCGGAGGCGATAGCCGAGCGGGGCTGCTTATTTTTCCCCGCCAAAAAGTGTCCTGGAAAACATCCGGAAAAGGCCCTGCGCTCCCGGCGGGAAGCCAGTCAGTTGTTGAATTTTAAGGGGTAGCCGATGGCTTTTTCCAGGCACTCGACCAAAGAGCCGGCCGAGAGAAAATCCCTCTCCACTTCCACAAATTTGATGTAGACGGATTTGGGCGAGACGCCGGGCTCCACGAGGCAGTTCTGCGACAAGAAGCCGTTGATGCCGCCCCATTCCTTGCCCAAGCTCTTCCCGTTGGCTTGGAAGTGCAGGAAGAGGCACTGCTGCAGCGTCCGGACCTCGGCGATTCCCAAGTAACAGTAGACGATCCGGGGCGATTCCGCGGGCGGCCGCGCCGCGTCGCCGTCGGCGGGCGCTTCCGGAGAGGGCGCTTTGGGCGGACACTCTTCGTAGCCGATGGCGTACAAGCCGGGACTTTTGGGAATGCCGCCGGGCAACAAGTACTGCACCACGTTGCCGCCGGTGGGTTTGGAGTGGGCGATGGGGATCCAGTCGATCTCCATGTGCAGCTCCAGGCAGCGCGCCTCGCTGATGGTGATCTCCAGGAATTTGTAGTAAACGTTTTTCCAGTTCATTTTCTGCACCCGCGTCATGATCACCCGGCCCTCCGGCTTCTCCGAGTTGAAATATTCCCGGAGCCGTTTGCCCAGCGGCACCTGGGAGCTGATCTCGGCGTAGTGGTAGCGGATGTCCTCCTTCCAGCGCGTGTTGTAGCCGATGCCGAAAATGGCCAGTTTGTTGGAAAGGTGGAGCCGGGAGAAGTCCGTCCAGCTCTGGAAGAGCTCCCACTTGAGCTGCACCGACTCCAGGATCTGCACGATGTTCTGCATCACGTCCCGCTTCCTGGCGGGAATTGCAACGGAGAGGAGGATGAGCCGGGGTAACTCCCAAGCGGAAAAACACCCTTTTTTTGCACCCCTTTTTTTTGCATTTTTTTTTGCACCCGCTTTAGGCTAAAAACCTCCCAGGAGGGAGAAGCCAAATAGGCAGCACAATCCCATAAATTCCAGGAATTTTAGTTTTAATAAAATATATAAAATTCCGTGCTGCAGGCATCCAATAGCAAATGTCTCTCCCCAAACTTGTGCAAGGGACAGAGGTGCCACCCGAAAGAGAGCAAAGCAACGAGGCAGCTGACGGGGTGGAAAAACCTCCGGAAAAGCCGGAGCCAGGAGCTCATCCAGCCCAAGGGCAGGTTACGGGATGCGGCTGCGCTCGGGATGACGCGAAGCCGAAGGGAAAAGTCCCCAAAAATCAAGCAGAGGGTTTTAGCACCGGGAATTTTTTTGCCATTTGAACTATAATCCGGAGCATCGTGTCTCCTCCTCTCCCATACAACATCCCTAGGGAAATGTGGGGGGGAGAAAGGGAGGAGAACATTCCCGAAGGACTTACTGGGAGTCTTCCGAAGATTCCTGTTTTATCTTCAGCGTCCGCTTCGTGGTGGGCATCTCGTCTGGAAGGGAAAACACGGGACACGTCGTTGTGCGCTAAACGATGGGAAAAAAGCCCGGATCCAACCCGCTTGGATGCCGAACACCGGATAGAAACGGGGAGAAAGGGGGAAAACTTCCCAGTCTGGGCTGGATCCAGGCCGCTTGGATGCGGAATAATGGATAGAAATAGGGAGAAAGGGAGAAAACTCCCTAGTTCGGTCCAGACTGAACACATTTGGATGCTGAATACTGGATAGAAGTGGGGAGCAAGGGAGAAAATTCCCCAGTTTGATCCGAATCCAATGCACTTGGATAGGAATAGGGGGAAGGTTGGAAAAATCCTTAGTACAGTCCAGATCTAATCCACTTGGATGCTGAACACTGGATACAAAAGGGCAAAAAAGGGAAGAACTCCCATCTATGTTGGATCTAGACCAAACAGGGATATTTTCCACCTTTTTCCCTGTTTCGATCCGTTATTCAGCATCCAAGTACCTTAAATCCGGATGGAACTGGGGATTTTTTCCCCCCTTTCCACCTATTTCCACCTGGTGTTCAGCATCCATGGATACTGGATCCTGACCAAACACCAGACAGAAATAGGGAGAAAGGGGGAAAACTCCCCCTTTCAGTTGGGATCTAACGTACTTATACAGAAATCAGGAAAAAGGTGGAAAATTCCCCAGTTTGGTCCATATTTAACGTGCTTTGATGCTGAACGCTGGATAAAAATAGGGAGAAAAGGGAAAAACTCCCAAGCATGTTGGAGGGGGACCAAACTGGGCAATATTCCGCCTTTCTCCCCATTTCTATCCGTTATTCAGCATCCAAGCATGCCGGATCCAGACTCAACTGGGGAATTTTCCCCAATTCTACCCACTTCTCCCAAGCCAAGCAGGTCAGATCCAGACCCAATGGGGGATTTTCCCCACTTTTATCCATTTCTCCCAACCCAAGCACATTGGGTTTGGACTCAACTGGGAATTCTCCCCGTTTCTCCCAATCTAAGCACATCGGATCCAAACTGAACTGCGGAGTTTTCCCTCTTACTCCCCATTTCTATCCATATCTCCCAATCCAAGCACGTCGCATCCGGACCCAATCAGGGATTCTCCCCATTTCTCCCAATCCAAGCACGTCGCATCCAGACCCAACTGAGGATTTTCCCCATTTCTCCCAAGCTAAGCGTGTCAGATCCAGACCACACTGGATATTCTCCCCATTTCTCTCCATATCTCCCAATCCAAGCATGTCGGATCCAGACCCAAACAGGGATTCTCCCCATTTCTCTCCATTTCTCCCAAGCCAAGCTCGTCAGATCTGGACCCAATCGGGGATTCTCCCCATTTCTCCCAATCCAAGTGCGTCGGATCCGGACCTGATCGGGGATTCTCCCCATTTCTCCCAATCCAAGCGCATCGGATCCGGACCCGATCGGGGATTCTCCCCATTCCTCTCCATTTCTCCCAAGCCAAGGGCGTCGGATCCAGACCCAATCAGGGATTCTCCCCATTTCTCCCAAGCCAAGCACGTCAGATCCAGACCCAATTGGGGATTCTCCCCATTTCTCCCAAGCCAAGCGTGTCGGATCCGGACCACACTGGATATTCTCCCCATTCCTCCCCATTTCTCCCAAGCCAAGCACGTCGGACCCGGACCACCCTGGATATTCTCCCCATTCCTATCCATTTCTCCCAAGCCAAGCGTGTCAGACCCAGACCACCCTGGATATTCTCCCCATTCCTCTCCATTTCTCCCAAGCCAAGCACGTCGGACCCGGACCACACTGGATATTCTCCCCATTCCTATCCATTTTTCCCAAGCCAAGCACGTCGGATCCAGACTGAACTCTTGGTTTTCCCTCTTTCTTCCCATTTCCATCCCTCATTCAGCCTCCCATTGCCTTAGAACCGGCGAAACCAGGCCGAGAACCACGGAGAGAACCAGGGACCCCCGCGAGCCGACGCGGCGGCGCTTCCGTACCCAATTCCTGCTCTCCCGTCTGGTAGCAGTGCAGCTCCTGGCTGTGATTGCCCCAATCCTCTTGGGAATACTCCTCCATGGTGCTCCCGTCGGACTCGAGCTCCTGGTAGAGGCCGCTGCTGTTGATGAGGACGGGCTGGCAGGGCTGAGAATCCCAACCTCCCTGGCCAAAAACCTGCTCGAGCTGCTCGAACGTGTAGCTGCTTTTCCGCTTGCCCACGCCGTGCTCCTTCACCCGGCTGTAGCACCGCCGCAGGGTCTGGAAAACGGGAAAAAAAAAGGGATATTTTAGGATATTCCCGCTCAGGGGCTACCCCAAACCGGCCTCTTTTGGCCCTTTTTTTAATCCCGTGCCGATGGGAAGCGGGGTAGCGCCCGCTTCCGAAAGCCCCCGCGGTTGTTTCGTCTCCAAAAACCAAATCAAACGGAATAACGGGGAAATAAAAACGAGGTGGGGGTAAGGGGGGGAAACAAAACACCCGACAGATCCCCAAAATGAGCGACCAGCCAAGAAACCGCTGCACCTACTGCCAAGGAGGAGAAAGCAGCTCGGAAGAGGAAAAGCAGGGGGGGAAAAAAAAACAAGGAAAAGCGGAGAGGGGAGGAAAAAAGAGGGGCCCCGAAAGCAGAGCCAGTCCAACTCGTCCTTATCTCTCGGCGAGAAAGCCAAAAAATAAAACCTAAGCTATTTGGCTAGGGGAAACGGGGATTACTTACATATTTCTGCCTTCCTTACTAACTCACTCTGGCTCTTGCGGAGCTGCTGAAATTTAAAAGAGGGCAAATCAATAAGGCCCCGCAGCGGGCGGCTCCTCCCCGCGCCGCTTCCCTCCCCTGCTCCGAAGCGGACGGTTTTGGGGGGAAAAACACCCGGGGAGGGGGAAAAAATAAAGCAGCTGAGCGGCGGGGCGGTTAAACCCCGCTGTTTTGGGTGGAAAAAAGTAGATATATGGGAATAACGCGGGTTACGGGGTGGTTTAGGGATTTGCTGTTCCCTGTAGGCTCTGAACTGCCCTGTTTTTTGCTGGGAAAATCCACCAAAACGGCACTTAATTAAGAGGGAGTAACAAAAGGTGCAAGGGGGCAATATAAGAGGCGACTGCCTAGCGCGATCCCGCTTTTATTTCCCTTCTTCCGGCGATGGATGAGGAAAAAGGGGAGCGTTTGGCTTTGGAAAGGCTTTTCCCGCTCCAGTTTCTCTTTTCCAAGCCTCCGGCTCAGAGGGATCCGTGCGAGTTGTTCCATGGATGCCAAGGGAAACACCTTTCCTACCGGAAAACGAATCCCGCTTCCCAAAACGCATCCGGATTCTCACCCTCATCCAACAGCACGAAGCTCTGGATGCTTCATCCAGAAAAACCAAGTTTTTTTCCCCAAAAAACAACTCCGGTCCAATGGGAGGAAACCAAAGTTTGGCTGAAGCCACCCGGATAGTTGGGAGAGCTTCGGAACCGGTGGCACGCGACGCATTCCGGCGGTTTTCCGGAGCCGGCTTTTCCTTTCCAGCTCATTCCCAAGGTTTGGTGGAAGTTTAGCTCTTAGCTTGAGATTGTTATTTGGAAAATCCAGCAAATCCAACACATCTCACTCCAACAAATCCCTGCGGCCAAGTTCCTGCTATCCAGAAACACCGGATCTCCACGTCGGATCCCGGGAATGCTGCTGCTCTTTGGCATTTCATGGGGGCAATTTTGGGGCTTTTCCCTCTGTTTTAGTGGCATCAATCTCTTCTTTTCCCCCCCTTTCCAAATGCCAAGGGGGAAAATCACCTCCCTGCCACTGGCTCATGAACCACCGGGAAAAAGGGAATCGCTCAAACGATCCCCTCCGACTCGAATCCAAAACTTCACTTCCAAGCTGCCCTAAAAACTCCGCTTTTCTCCCTAAAAACCTGCTCAGCACCTGGCAAAACACTAAATTTCACAGCCCAACAGCAGCCAAAATCGGGGGAGATGTTTCTCCACAGCGAGAAACCCGAAGGATGGAAAATTCCCAGAAGAAGCAGGGATTTAAGCCACGCTATCCCGAGAAATGGTAGCGAGACGCTGCTTTTAATTAACTAATTGGTGTTTCCACGGCTGCCAACCGGGGAAAGAAAACTGGGAGCGCTTGGAGCGCTCGGATCGCGCTGCCCCTAGCCCTCACCGTGCCATCCGGGGGCTCCTCCGCAGCGCTCGCCGCCCCCTCTCCTTCAAAAACAAAAAGCGGGATAAGCGGGAAAGCCGAGGGAAAACCCCACCTCTGCGAGGCCGGATTTTGCCTTCTTCCCAAAGCTACGGCCGCGGCTCCGCTTGGGAACGCGGCGGCCCGGGAAGCGCCTCCGGGCTCGGCAAGGGGACGGATGGGGAGCAGGGGGTGTCCCTGGAGCCAGATGATGGAGCCCAGGGGATGCAGGAGCCCCAAGGCCAGGCCCAGGGGGTCCTGCCTGGTGCTGGCACCCATGGGAGCCACCTGGGACCCCAAGCCCAGGTCCAGAGGGTCCTGCAGGGTGCCAGGCGCCCCCAGGAGCAGCCCCAGGGGATGCAGGACCCCCAAAGCCAGGCCCAGAGGCTGCCACGTGGCACCCAGCACCCATAGGAGCAACGTGGGACCCTAAACCTGGGCCCAGAGGATCCTGCTCGGTGCCCAGCACCCATGGGAGCAATCTGGGACCCTAAACGCGGGCCCAGGGGGTCCTGCCGGGTCCCGACACCCATGGGAGCAACCCGGGACCCCCAAGTCCAGCCCCAGAGGGTCCTGCCTGGTGCCAGGCACCCCCATGAGTAACCTGGGACCCCCAAGTCCAGGCCTAAGGGGGTGCTGTCAAATACCAGGCACCCCCAGGAGCAACCTGGGACCCTAAACGCAGGCTCAGGGGGTCCTGCCGGGTCCCGACACCCATGGGAGCAACCCGGGACCCCCAAGTCCAGTCCCAGACCGTCCTGCCTGGCACCGGGCACCCATGGGAGCAGCCTGGGACCCTAAACGCGGGCCCAGAGAGGTCCTGCCAGGCGCCTGGCACCCATGGGAGCGACCCGGGACCCCCAAGCCCAGGCCTGGGGGGCACTGCCCGGCACCAGGCACCCCCAGGAGCCACCTGGGACCCCCAGGCCCAGCCCCAGCCGGTCCTGCCCGGTGCCCGGCCCCGCCACGAGCGCCCCGGGAGCCCCAAGCCCAGGCCCGGGGGGCGCTGCCCGGTGCCCGGGCGCCCCCGCGAGCTGCCCCGGTACCTTGATGCGCTCGCGGCACTGCGAGGGCGTGCGCTCGTAGCCCAGCTCGGCGAGGGCGCGCGACACGCGCTCGTACATGGCGGGCCCGGGCGCCTTGCTGCCGAACACGGTACCGGCGCCCTCGAGCTGCTGGTAACGGGCCTCCACGAGCCGCTCGTTGCCCCACACGGCGATGAGCGCGTTCGTCTCGGCCGGCGTCCACGACATGCCCCGGCAGGCGGCGGCCGCGGCCGCGGCGGCGCCCGGCGAGAAGGACACGGAGGGCGAGGCCCCGCCGCGGCCCCCCGCCGCCGCCGCCGCCGCCGCCGCCGGGCCCGGGCCGAGCGGGGAGGCGCCGCTGGGCGTGGAGGGCTCCGAGGGGCTGCGGTTGCCGTCGCTGAGGGCGCCCGGCGAGCCCGGCGACAGCACCTCGGCCTTGGGCACCTTGAGCGGCGCCGCGGCCGCCGCGAGCTGCGAGGAGCCGCAGGACGCCGCCATATTGCAGCTGCCGGGCCGAGCGGGCGGAAGTGACGCGACGCGGCGCGGCGCCCGCCGCCGCCGCCCCCTCCCTTCTGCCCTTCTGCGGGGAGGGGCGGGGCTTCGCCGGGGAGGGCGGGGCCGAGCGGGGGTGGGCGTGGTCAGCGCTCGGGGGGCGTGGCCGCGGTGGGCGAGGGGGTGTGGCGCTCGGGTGGGCGTGGCTCGAGGGTGGGCGTGGCCGGGGCTGGGGGGGTGCAGGGGGGCACGGAGCCCATAGGGATAGGGCCTATGGATCCCATGGGGGCGGGGACTGCGTCCAGGGACACGGGACCCCCTTGGTCCTGTAGGGACATGGAGGCCCAGTGGGACCCTATAGACACCATAGGGACCCAATAGAACCGTAGGGACCCTATAGATGCTGTAGGGACATGGAGGCCCGCTGGGACCCTATAGACGCCATAGGGACCCAATACAACCATAGGGACCCTATAGATGCTGTAGGGACATGGGGCCCAATTGGGACCCTATAGACGCTGTAGGGACATGGAGCCCTACTGGGACCCTATAGACACCGTAGGGACCCAATACAACCATAGGGACCCTATAGATGCTATAGGGACATGGAGTCCGATTGGGATCCTATAGACTCCGTAGGGACCCTATAGATGCTGTAGGGACATGGAGCCCTACTGGGACCCTATAGACACCATAGGGACCCAATACAACCATAGGGACCCTATAGATGCTGTAGGGACATGGAGCCCAATTGGGATCCTACATACGCCTTAGGGACCCACTAGAACCATAGGGACCCTATAGACACATAGGGGTATGGAGCTGCATAGGGAATCTATATATACCATGGGGACCCTATAGATGCCATAGGGACCTTATAGATGCTATAGGGACATGTGGCGCCATAGGGAATCTATGGAGGCCCTCCAGATGCCACAGGGTCATGGAGACCCATAGGTGACCTATAGATGCCATAGGGACCCAGTAGAACCATAGGGATCTTCTAGATGCCGTATGGACCCTAAAGACACCACAAGGGCATGAAGCACCATAGCGGCTCTATAGATGCCCTAGGGGCATGGAGCCCCATAGGGACCCTATGGGTACCATAGGACACAGAGCACCATAGGGGCCCTATAGATGCTACAGAGCCCCTATAGATACCATAAGGCCACAGAGCCCCTCAGGGCCAGGGCCCCATAGACCCTATAGGGACACGGAGCACCCAGGCACCCCGGGCCCCTATAAGGGGGTTCCGGAGCGGGGGGGGGAGCCGCGTGCGCTCGGCAGCAATTAGGGAGCTCGTTAGGGCCCGGCCTTGATTAACGAGGCCTTGGGGGGGGGGGGTTAATGAAGGAGGAGGTTGGGGGGGCGGATCCTGCGCATCCGCCTTTCCCGGGATCCCGGGGGGACGGGGACGGCAGCTGCTTCCCGCGCTCCAGCCCCCTTCCCGCATAACCCCCCCCGTTCCCGCCCTCGACACCCCCATTCCCGCTGGCGGCCTCCCCCCATTCCCACATTTGCCCCCATTCCCACATATAACCCCCCATTCCCATGTTTATCCCTCCGTTCCCACGTTTCCCCCTGTTCCCGCTCTTGACCCCCCCATTCCCATATTCTCCCCAATTTCTCCATATAACCCCCCATTCTTGCGTTTACCCCCCTATTTCCACTCTCCCCCCGTTCCCACATTTCCCCCCATTCCCTCTCTTGACCTGCCCTTCCCACCTATAGCCCCCCATTCCCAGTCTCCCCCCATTCCCACTCTCCTCCCCCATTCCCACATTTGCCCCCTATTCCCATCCCCGCCCCTCATTCCCACATTGACCTCCCCATTCCCATGCTTGACCCCCGCACTCCCCCCTCACTCCCCTCTCCCTATATTCACCCCCATTCCCACTCTCAACCCCCAATTCCCAAACCCACCCCAGCCACACCATCCCAATTAACCCCCTTGCCCCAACATTTCCCAGGGATTTCCTTGCAAAAATCCCTCCTCCAAGACCCCCAATACACTTTACCCCCCCAAAATCCCTCTTTTCCCAACCAAAGGCCCTCCATCCCCTCCACCTCCGCCTTTTGTCCGCCTTTTATTTCCCGGATAACCAGATGGGTCAATCCGCAACGGATCAGGGAGCGGGAGCAGCTTTTCCTGCCCTCTGCTCCCCCGTTAGCGGCGGGCGCAAACGAGCTTTCCGCCCAATTAAGCCCCGCTTTGATTAACGCTCCCGGATCGCTCCGCCGGCGGCTTCCCGCTTTTTCCTCCGGGGCCGGGACCCAGGTGCCGAACGGCTCCTCCGGCCTCCGAGCCCGGCTGATAAATGAGCCGGATGCCCCCGGTCTATTAAAACGGGGCCAATGGGTTGTTAATAGACACCCCCCCCTCTCCGCAGCTCCGCCGCACATGGGTATTCCCGAGGGTGGGAATGAGGAGGCGGAATGGGTTAAACTGGCCCGGGGCTTCGGATCCGGCCTTGGAAACGGGCTGGCTTCTCGCTGCTGGAAACATCCCAGCATCTCCCTTTCTGGATATTCTTGGCATCCCCCTTCCGGAAAATCTCCGCATGCCCCTTCTGAAGCATCCCGATATTCCTATTTTTTTTTTTCCCCCAGAGATCCCGACATCCCCCTAGGAAAAAAAAAAAAAAAAAAAAAAAAAAACGAACAAACAAACAAAAAAATGGTATCTCTCTTCCAAAACATCCCGACATCCCTCTTTTAAAACATCCTGGAATCCGTCTTCCATAAATAAATAAATAAATAAATAAATAAATAAATAAATAAATAAATAAATAAATAGTGTCCCACTTCAGAAGCATCCTGGCATCCTGCTTTTGGAAAAATCCTGGCATCCCATTCCTAGGAAATCTGGGCATCCCACTCTTAAAAATCCAGGCATCCCACTCCTAGGAAATCTCGGTGTCCCATTTCTAGGAAATCTGGGCATCCCACTCCTAGAAAATCCTGGCATTCCGCTCATAGGAAATATGGGCAGCCCGCTCCTAAAACTCCTGGTATCCTGCTCCTAGGAAATCCAAGCATCCCATTTCTAGAAAATCTGTGTGTCCCACTCCCAGAAAATCCTGGCATCCTGCTTCAAGGAAATCTTGGCATCTCACACCTAGCAAATCTCAGTATCCCAATCCTAGGAAATTTTGGTGTCCCACTCCGAGTAAATCTCCGCATCCCACTCCTAGAAAACCCCAGCATCCCGTTTCCAGAAATTCTCCGTGTGTCTACAAAATCCCCCTTTCCCACCACCCCGCATCCCTTTCCCGCGGAATCCCAGCGGCGAGGACCGTCCCCAGCCCCCCTCCTTTCCCGATCCCGTCCCCTCCCTCCGGAACGCGGGAGCGCCGCCGGACGCCTGGGCCCATCCCGTATAAATATTCAAAGCTCCGGCGTTTGCGCCAGCTGAGCCGGGGCGGTCGATGGGGTCCCGGGGGGCAGGGGGGGACATTGGCTTCCCGCCAGCCTCCCTGTCCCCACCTGCGTCCACGAAAAGACCCCCCCTTCCCTTCTTTTCCAAGGAATTTCCAATGGGGATGCGAGAAGCGGCGCTTCCCAATTCCCACCCCGCAATTTGGGATGAGTTAAGGGGACACCGGGACCCCCCTTAATAATAAGCCCCCCCATTCCCGGCTTCGTTAGAGGAGCGGAAACGAGGCTGGATAATCCCGCTTCATCCTAACGGGATCGGGGCGGATTAAGGGAGCGCTGATCAAACAGCGGCGAATGACAGGGCAATTAAAGCGCCGCTAATAAACGGCCTTAACGAAGACGCCCTCCCTGTTTGCCCACGGCGAGCGGGACAAATTGCCGGGATGAGGCCGGGAGGGGGCGGGAAGGAGGAGGGAAACGGGGAGCTCCTTTGTCTGCTTTTCCCGGGAGCCCCTCACCCGGCCTCAGGCCTCCCGCCGCCCGGAGCAGATGTGCGGCGCCTGCATCCAGATGTGCGCGGGGGGAGGCTCCCGAGGTGAGCGCAGGCAGAGCGAGTCCGGCATCCAGATGTGCACCTGGCAGGGCCAGATGTGTGTGTGGGGGGCTCCAGGTGTCCACAGGTATCGGGTGCTCCCGTGGCATCCAGATGTGCACGGAGAGGGTGGGTGCCATCCAGATGTGCAGGTGTCCCTGCTCCAGGTGTCCCATTGGATGCATCCCCAACCCATTCCAGATGTGACCCCCAACCAGCCCTACAGCCCAGCGTCACTCGCATCCAGATGTGCTTGTCCCAATCCAGATGTGCCCTCCTTAATCAGCCCCGCAGCCCTAGTGCTGCCCACATCCAGATGTGCCCGTCCTACATCCAGATGTGCTGCACCTTAACCAGCCCTGTATCCGCAGTGCTGCCTGCATCCAGATGTGCGCCCCCCCATCCAGATGTGCCCCTTATCCAGCCCTATATCCCGAGCACCGCCTGCATCCAGGTATGCGCCCCCCGCATCCAGATGTGCCCCTTGCCGGGCCCCGTATCCCGAGCACTGTCTGCATCCAGATGTGCGCGCCCCATCTTCAGACGTTCCCCCCTTAACCAGCCCTATATCCCCGGTGCTGCCCGCGTCCAGATGTGCACACCCCATATCCAGATGTGCCCCACCGTGGGGGGGAATCCAGATGTGCCGCTGTCCCCTCCCATCCTGTGCCCCCCAGAACCCCACACCCCAAATTACCCCCCCCTTCCCAAATTACCCCCCTTCCCAAATTACCCCCCCTTCCCAAAATACCCCCCCCTTCCCAAAATTCCCCCCCTCCGTGTTGGCCCCGCCCCCCTTCGCCGCCCGCCCCGGGGGCGGCGCCGCGGGCAGCGCCGCGTCCGAAGCGGCGCAGGAGCCGCGCAAAAGCCGCGCAAAAGCCGCGCAAAAGCCGCGCAAAAGCCGCGCAGCGCCGGAGCCGCGGGAAAGCCGCGGGAAAACCGCGGGAAAACCGCGGGAAAGCCGCGGGAAAGCCGCGCGATGCTGCGCTACCTGCTGAAGACGCTGCTGCAGATGAACCTCTTCGCCGAGTCGCTGGCGGCCGAAGGCTCCAACTCCTCCGAGCTGCTGCGCGCCTTCAACGGCAGCCTCGGCGCCCTCGACGTGCGCAACCTGAGCGCGCCGCACGGTACGGGACCCTCCTGCACCCCCAGCCCCTGCCCCATCCCGATCCCGACTCCCAGCCCGCCCCCGGGGTCCCAGCCCCACGTCGGGTCTGACCCGCGTTTCCCACCTGGATCCGTCCCCACGTCGGGTCTGACCCGGGTTTCCCACCTGGGTCTGGTCCCATAAGGGTTTCCCACCTGGGATCCATCCCCAGGTCGGGTCCGACCCGGATTTCCCACCTGGAACCAGTTCCACGTCGGGTCCGACTCGAGTTTCTCTCCCGGACCCATCTCCACGTCGGGTCCGACCTGGGTTTCCCACTTGGATCTGGTTCCAAGTCGGCTCCCACCTGGGTTTCCCACCCAGATCCATCCCCAGGTCAAGTCCGACCTGGGTTTCCCACCTGGATCCAGTTCGACATCGAGTCCGACCCGGGTTTCCCTCCCGGATCCATCCCCAGGTCGGGTCCGACCCGGGTTTCCCTCCCGGATCCATCCCCAGGTCGGGTCCGACCCGCCTTTTCCACCCGGATCCATCCCCACATCCAGGGATGCTCCAGCCACGGGAGCTCCCTGAATTTCGGTGCTCAGACTGGGAATGGGGGGGTCGCAGACCCCCAACCCCCCCCCTCACCCCCCATTCCCGCCCCCGGTCGCCAGAGGGGGCACCCGCTGGTCCCAATTAGAGGCGGTCCCAGCTGCGGCCCCGGCGGGGGACATGGGGACACAGCTGCATCCCGCCCCCCTGCCGCCAGCATCCCTGTGCCGGCGGGATGCGGGTACCCCGGGATGCGCCTCCATGGCAACTGCATCCCGCTGTCCCACCAAAGAGCCCCTCTGCTTGCACGCACAAGCATGCATTTGCATGCATGCATGTGCATTTGCATGCACAAACATGCATTTGCATGCACAAGCATGCATTCACACACAGAAGTGTGCATTTGCATGCATAAGCATGCATTTGCATGCACAAGCATGCATTCACATGCACAAGTGTGCATTTGCGTGCACAAGTGTGCATTTGCGTGCACAAGCGTGCATTTGCATGCATGCATGTACGTTTGCATGCACATGCCTATGTTTGCATGCACAAGCATGCATGCACCCTTATAAGCGTGCATTTGCATGCACATGCCTGTGTGTGCACAAGCATAAATTTGCATGCATTCACCCTCGTAAGCACGCATTTGCATGCATGCACGAGCATTTGCATGCATGCATATGCATTTACACACACACACACCCCTGTGTTTGCATGCACGAGCGTGCATTTGCTGCGCACATGCTGTGATAATGCAACTGCATGGAACATGATGGGCAGTGACAGAGGTGGCCCTGGGGACACCATGGACTGTGCTGTGGGTGGCCCTGGGGACACAATGGACAGGGTTGTAGGTGGCCATGGGGACACTATGGACCAGGCTGTGGGTGGCCCCGGGTATAGGATGGTCTGTGCTGTAGGTGGCACCGAATAACACTGGGGACATGATGAAAGGTGCCGTGGGTGGCCCTGGGGACACCATGGGCTGTAGCAGAGGTAGCCCTGGGGACATGATGGGACATGTGACAGAAGCAGCCCTGGGAACAAGGACCACGGTGCCTCTGGGAACACACAGGGGCTGCAGCATAGGTGGCCCTGGGGACACCAGGGCTGTGACAGAGGTGTCCTGGGGACAGGAGGGACCATGACATGGGTGGCCAAGGGGACACATGAGGTCTGTGTCATGGGTGGCCCTGGGGACACCAGGGGGCCGTGCACTAGCGGCCCTGGGGACAGGAGGGACAATGGCATGGGTGGCCAAGGGGACACATGGGGTCTATGGCATGGGTGGCCCTGGGGACAGGAGGGACCATGGCATGGGTGGCCATGGGGACACATGGGGTCTGTGGCATAGATGTCCCTGGGGAACACCGGGGGCTGTGACAAGTGACCCTGGGGACAGGAGGGACCATAATGTGGGTGGCCATGTGGACACAAGGGGTCTGTGGCATAGATGTCCCTGGGGACACCAGGGACTGTGGCATAGGTGGCCCTGGGGACAGGAGGGACCATGACGTGGATGGCCATGGGGACACATGGGGTCTGTGTCATGGGTGGCCCTGGGGACAGGAGGGACCATGGCATGGGTGGCCGTGGGGACACATGGAGTTTATGGCATGGGTGGCCATGGGGACACTGGGGTCTGTGGCATAAACGTTCCTGGGGACACCAGGGGCTGTGGCATGGGTGGCCGTGGGGACAGGAGGGACCATGGCGTGGATGGCCATGGGGACACATGGGGTCTATGGCATGGGTGGCCCTGGGGACAGGAGGGACCATGGCATGGGTGGCCATGGGGACACATGGGGTCTGTGGCATAGATGTCCTTGGGGACACCGGGGGCTGTGGCATAGGTGGCCCTGGGGACAGGAGGGACCATAATGTGGGTGGCCATGTGGACACAAGGGGTCTGTGGCATAGATGTCCCTGGGGACACCAGGGACTGTGGCATAGGTGGCCCTGGGGACAGGAGGGACCATGACGTGGATGGCCATGGGGACACATGGGGTCTGTGTCATGGGTGGCCCTGGGGACAGGAGGGACCATGGCATAGGTGGCCATGGGGACACATGGAGTTTATGGCATGAGTGGCCATGGGGACACTGGGGTCTGTGGCATAGACGTTGCTGGGGACACCAGGGGCTGTGGCATGGGTGGCCCTGGGGACACATGGATTTTATGGCATGGGTGGCCATGGGGACATTGGGGTCTGTGGCATAGACGTTCCTGGGAACACTAGGGGCTATGGCATGGGTGGCCCGGGGGACAGGAGGGACCATGGCATGGGTGGCCATGGGGACACATGGAGTTTATGGCATGGGTGGCCATGGGGACACAAGGGGACTGTGGCACAGATGTCACTGGGGACACCAGGGGCTGTGACAGGTGGCCATGGGGACACATGGGGTCTATGGCATGGGTGGCCCTGGGGACACCAGGGGCTGTGGCATAGGTGGCCCTGGGGACAGGAGGGACCATGACGTGGATGGCCATGTGGACACATGGGGTCTGTGTCATGGGTGGCCCTGGGGACAGGAGGGACCATGGCATGGGTGGCCATAGGGACACATGGAGTTTATGGCATGGGTGGCCATGGGGACACTGGGGTCTGTGGCATGGGTGGCCGTGGGGACAAGAGGGACCATGGCATGGGTGGCCATGGGGACACAAGGGGTCTGTGGCACAGATGCCCCTGGGGACACCGAGGACTGTGACACTAGCGGCCCTGGGGACACGACTGCCCCCACCAAGCCCCGAACCCCCCTTGGTGCCACCCGCCAGGCTCGGGGCTGCAGGAGGAAGAGGAGGCCGAGGCCGAGGGCCCGTGGTGGGCGCCGCGCATCGTGGAGCACCCCAGCGACCTGCTGGTGGCCCGGGGCCAGGCGGCCACGCTGCGGTGCCGCGCCGAGGGCCGCCCGGCGCCCCGCGTGCGCTGGTACCGCGACGGCGAGCCGGTGCGCGCGGCGCCCGGCGCCCCGCGCGCGCTGCTGCCCGGCGGCTCCCTCTTCATCGCCCGCGCGCTGCCCGGCCGCCGCGCCGACGAGGGTGTCTACGCCTGCGTGGCCACCAACCGCCTGGGCCGGGCCACCAGCCGCAACGCCTCGCTGGAGGTGGCCGGTGAGTCGGCAGCGCCCCGAGGGCGCCGCGGGGGCCTTCGTCGCGCCCGCCGCGCTCATCCTCCCGCCCCGGCAGTGCTGCGGGACGAGTTCCGGCAGGCGCCGGGCGGCGCGGCCGTGCGCGCCGGCGAGGCGGCCGTGCTGCGCTGCGTGCCGCCCCGCGGCCGCCCCGAGCCCAGCGTCACCTGGAGCAAGGACGGCGCCCGCCTCGACGCCCGCGACCCGCGCCTCACCGTAAGGCTGGGAACGGCGCGGCGCGGCCCCGCGGCGCCCGGCGCCCGCTCACGCGCTCCTTCCACCCGCAGATCCGCGGCGGGACGCTGACGGTGGCGAGCGCGCGGCCGAGCGACGCCGGCGCCTACGTGTGCGTGGCGGCCAACGCGGCGGGCCGGCGGGAGAGCGCGCCCGCCGAGCTGCTGGTGCTGGGTGCGCGGGGACGGTGGGTGGCCGCGGTGGCGGGTGGTGGCCACGGCGCCGTGCGCTCACGGCGAACATCCCGCAGAGCCGCCCGTGTTCAGCAAGCGGCCGCGGGGCCGGGCCGTGCTGGCGGCGGGCACGGCCGAGCTGGCGTGCGAGGCCCGTGGGGAGCCGGCGCCCGCCGTGCGCTGGCGCAAGGAGGCCGGGGAGCTGCCCGCGGGGAGGTGAGCGGCGGGCGCGCGGCGGGATGGGGCGTCCGGGGGGGATTGGGCACCCGGGATGCGCCCAGCACCCTTGTTGCACCCAGCGGCCTCATTGCATCTAGCAACCGTGCTGCATCCAACACCCAAGGGATGCTCATTGCATCCCATTGCATGGGATGCATCCCATTGCATCCCATCCCATTGCATGGGATGCATCCTATTGCATCCCATCCCATTGCAAGGGATGCACCCAAGGGTTCTCATTGCCCCCAGCACCCTTATTGCATCCGGCACCCATGCCGCATCCAACCCCCAAGGAATGTCCATTGCATCCCATTGCATCCCATCCCTTTGCATGGGATGCATCCAAGGGTTGCTCATTGCCCCTAGCGCCCTCATTTCATTTAGCACCCATGCTGCATCCAACCCCCAAGGGATGCTCATTGCATCCCATTTCACGGGATGCATCCCATTGCATCCCATCCCGTTGCATGGGATGCATCCCATTGCATCCCATCCCATTGCAAGAGATGCATCCCATTGCAAGGGATGCATCCAAGGGTTCTCATTGCACCCAGTACCCTCATTGCATCTAGCACCCATGCCACATCCAACCCCCAAGGAATGCTCATTGCATCCCATTGCAAAGGATGCATCCCCTTGCATCCCATCCCATTGCAAGGGATGCATCCAAGGTTCTCATTGCATCCAGCACCCTCATTGCATCTAGCACCCATGTTGTATCCAACACCCAAAGGATGCTCATTGCATCCCATTGCAAGGGATGCATCCTATTGCATCCCATCCCATTGCAAGGGATGCATCCAAGGGTGCTCAATGCCCCCAGCACCCTTATTGCGTCCAGCACCCAAGCTGCATCCAACACCCAAGGGATGCCCTTTGCATCCCGTTGCAAGAGATGCATCCCCTTGCATCCCATCCCATTGCAAGGGATGCACCCAAGGGTGCTCAATGCCCCCATCGCACCCTTATTGCGTCCAGCACCCAAGCTGCATCCATCCCCCAAGAGATGCTCATGGCATCCCATTGCAAGGCATCCCATTGCATGGGATGGATCCCATCGCATCCCATCCCATTGCAAGGGATGCACCCAAGGGTGCTCATTGCCCCCAGCACCCTTATTGCATCCAGCACCCAAGCTGCAGCCATCCCCCAAGAGATGCTCATGGCATCCCATTGTAAGGGATGCATCCCATTGCAACCCATCCCATTGCGTGGGATGCATCCCATCCCATCCCATTGCAAGGGATGCACCCAAGGGTGCTCATTGCCCCCAGCACCCTCGTTGGATCTAGCACCCATGCTGCATCCAACACCCTTACTGCCCCCAGCACCCTTGCCTCATCCAGCGCCCATGTCCCCTCCTGCACCCTTATTGCCCCAGCGCCCTGATTGCCCCACTGTCCCCATCGCCCCGTTGCCCTCCCCGTCCCGCCGCCCGCGCCGCCCCGGCCGTGTCCCCGCAGGTGGCAGCAGCGCCCGGACAACGCGCTGCGCATCGCCCGCGTGACGCCGGCCGACGAGGGCACCTACACGTGCGTGGCCGAGAACCGCGCCGGCCGCGCCGAGGCCTCCGCCGCGCTCCGCGTGCACGGTGGGTGCCGGGTCCCCGCCGATGCCCCCGCCGCGTGCCCGGCCGCCGCCGTCACCTCCGCGCGTGTCCCCTTGCAGTCCCCCCGCAGCTGGTGACGCCGCCGCGCGACCAAGCGGTGGCCCGCGGCCGCACGGCCACCTTCCCCTGCGAGGCGCGGGGCAAGCCGCCGCCGGCCGTGTTTTGGCAGAAGGAAGGCAGCCAGGTAGGACGGAGCTTCTCCCTGCTCTCCCGTTCCCTATTTTTTTTCCCGTTTTCCCTAATTTCTCCCGCCCAGATGCTGGTGTTCCCGGGGCAGCCGCCGGGCCGCGTCTCGGTGGCCGCCAGCGGCGAGATGAGCATCGCGGAGGTGCGGGCGGCCGACGGGGGCTACTACACGTGCCAGGCCATCAGCGTGGCCGGCAGCGCGCGGGCCAGGGCGCTGCTGCAGGTGGAGGACGGTACGGGGGGCGCCGGGGCCTTTCCTTCCTCCTCCTCTTCCTCCTCCAGGCATTGCGGGCTGTCTCCACTTCCTTCCTCCTCCTCCTCCTCTTCCTCTCTATGGTGACAAGGCCGGGTTGTGTGGGACAGACCAGTGCCCCTTCACGCAGAGCATCCCCATGGGGTGACACCTTCCCCTTCCTCCTCCTCCTCCTCTTTCTCCCTGGGTTATGGCATGGGATAAATCAGCGCCCCTTCACTCAGAGCATCCCCATGGGATGATCTCTTGCCCTTCCTCCTCCTCTTCCTCTTCCTCTCTATGGTGACAAGGCCAGGTGGTGTGGGACAAATCAGTGCCCCTTCACGCAGAGCATCCCCATGGGGTGACACCTTCCCCTTCCTCCTCCTCCTCTTCCTGGGTTATGGCATGGGATAAATCAGCGCCCCTTCACTCAGAGCATCCCCATGAGGTGACCCCTTCCTCCTCCTCTTCCTCCTCCTCTTCCTCCCTGCGTTATGGCATGGGATAAATCAGTGCTGCTTCCCCCATGGGATGATCTTTTGCCCTTTCTCCTCCTCCTCTTCCTCCCTGGGTTATGGCATGGGAGAAATCAGTGCCGCATCCTCCATGGGATGATCTCTTGCCCTTCCTCCTCCTCCTCTTCCTCCCTGGGTTATGGCGCAGGGTAATTGAGTGCCCCCTCACTCGGAATATCCCCATGGGATGATCTCTTCCTCCTCCTTCTCCTCTCCCTCCTCCTCCTCTTCCTTCCTGTTGCAGCTAGGCCGGGAGATGCAGGATAAATCAGTGCCCCCTCACTCAGAGCATCCTCACGACGTCTCCCTCCTCCTCTTCCTCCTCTTCCTCCCCATTGCCACAAGGCCGGGTGACAAGGGATAAATCAGTGCCCCCTCACTCAGAGCATCCCCACGGAATGACCCCTTCCTTCCTCCTCCTCCTCTTCCTCCCCTGGGTTCCCCACATGACGGTGGCTCCCCCCATGTCCCCGCAGCCCCTGGGGAGCTCCCGCCGCCCCCAACTTTGGGCACCCAGACGCTGCCACCGGTGCCCACGGCGCGGTCCCCGTGCCCGGCGCCCAGCCAGCCCGGCTGCGAGGGGACGTCCCCGACGTCCCCCGGCGCCGCCGCGGCCTCCCCGGCGCCCATGTCCCCGCCGGCGCCACCCTCGGCCCCCCGCGTCACCGCCGTCACCGCCAGCTCCGTCACGCTGGCGTGGGACAGCGGCCGCCGGGACGGCGCCGGCCCCGTCACCTCCTACATCGTGGAGGCCTTCAGGTAACACCCCCCGGAGGAGGGGGACAGGGGGGACACGTCCCCGGCGCCCGCTGACCCCCTCGTCCCCAGCCAGGCGTCCGGCGGCGCGTGGCGCACGGTGGCCACCGACGTCCGCGCGCCGGAGCACACGGTGGGCGGCCTGCGGCCCGCCACCGTCTACCTGTTCCTGGTGCGCGCCGCCAACGCCTTCGGCCTCAGCGAGGCCAGCGGGGCCTCCGAGCCCGTGTGCACCCGCCGCGCGGCCGAGGAAGATGAGGATGACGAGGGCACCGCGGAGCCGCCGCCGGAGCCGCCGGCCGTGCACCTGGAGGAGCCCGTGGTGCTGCCGCCCGGGGCTGTGCGCCTGGCTTGGACCGTGAGGATGAGGATGGGCATGGAGAGAGGGATGGGATGGGGGTGGAATGAGGATGGGGATGGAAGTTGTGATGGGGTGGGGATGAGGTTGGGATGAGGATAGGATGGGGATGGGGATGGAATGAGGATGGGGATGGAAGTCGTGATGGGGTGGGGATGAGGTTGGGATGAGGATAGGATGGGGATGAGGGTGGAATGAGGATGGGGATGGGGATGGGGGTGGAATGGCGTAGGATGGGGATGGAGATCGTGATGGGATGGGGATGAGGTTGGGATGAGGATAGGATGGGGATGGGGGTGGAATGGCATAGGATGGGGATGGAGATCGTGATTGGATGGGGATGAGGTTGGGATGGGCATAGGATGGGGAAGGAGATAAGGATGGGGATTGTGATGGGATAGGGATGAGCTGGGGATGGGGATAGGATGGAGATGGAATAGGGATGGAGACTGTGATGGGATGGGGATGAAGTGGGGATAGAAATGGGATGGAGATGGGAGGAGGATGGGATGGGGATGTGAGTGCAATGGAGATTGTGGTGGGATGGGGATGAGGTTGGGATGGGGATAGGATGGGGATGGGGATTGTGATGGCTTGGGATGAGATGGAGATGAGTTTGGATGGAGACGGGAGGAGGATGGGATGGGGATGTGAGTGGAATGGGGATGGGGATTGTGATGGGATGGGAATGAGGTTGGGATAGGGAGAGGATGGGAAGGGAATGGGGATGGAGATTGTGATGGAATAGTGATGGGGGTGGGATGGGGATGGGGATTGTGATGTGAGGAGGTTGGGATGGGGATAGAAAGGGGATGGGGATGGAGACGGAGCTTGTGATGGGATGCGATGGAGATGGGAGCAGGATGGAACGGGGATGCGATGGGGACGGCAACGAGGCCCCCGGGCGCCCCCGTCGCGCAGGTGTCCGGCCCGGCGGCGCTGCTGCGGGGCTACCGGGTGCTGTACCGGCGGCGCGGCCAGGCCGCGTGGGACGCGCGCGAGGTGCCCGGCGGCGCCCAGCGCGGCGCCCTGCTCGCCGGCCTGCAGCCCGCGCAGGACTACGAGCTGCAGGTGCTCCCGGTGCCCGAGGGCGCCGCCAGCGCCGCGCGCGCCGTCCGCACGCCCGAGGCAGGTGGGTGCGCGGGGACGCTGGGGACGGGGACGGCCCTGCGCCGGCGCTCAGCCCCGCGGCGTCCCCGCAGCGCCCGGGGGGCCCCCGCGGGCCGTGCGCGCCGCCCCGCATCCCGACGGCGTCGCCATCTCCTGGGAGCCGCCGCCGCCGGGCGAGCGCAACGGCGTCATCCGCGAGTACTGGGTGAGCCCGCGGTGCGCGCGGCGTCACCCGTGTCGTCACCCGCGTTGTCACCCGCGTTGTCACCCGTGTTGTCACGCCGCAGATCTGGTGCCTGGGCAACGAGAGCCGCTTCGACCTCAACACCAGCGTGGAGGGCACGGCACAGGCGGCCGTGCTGCGCGGGCTGGTGCCCGGCGTGTCCTACCGGGTACAGGTGGCCGCCGCCACCGGCGCCGGCGTCGGCGTCCGCAGCCCGCCCGTCCCCGTGCGCCTCGGTGAGCGGCTGCGTCGCGGTGCCTCTGCGGCGGCTGTGCATCCCGTGCGGGTTGTGAATCCTGCGCCGGTTGCACATCCCACGCCGGCTGTGAATCCCATGCCGGTTGTGCATCCCGCGCCGGCTGTGCATCCCGTGCTGGCTGTGCATCCCGTGTGGGTTGTGCATCCTGTGTGGGTTGTGCATCCCGTGCCAGCTGTGCATCCCGTGCCGGCTGTGCATCCTGTGCCGGTTGTGCATCCCGCATCAGCTGTGCATCCCGTGCCGGTTGTGCATCTCTTGCCGGCTGTGCATCCCGTGCCGGCTGTACATCCCGCGCCGGTTGTGCATGCCACACCGGTTGTCCATCCCAAGCCGGTTGTGCATCCCAAGCCGGTTGTGCACCCCACGCCGATTGCTCATCCCACACTGGCTGTGCATCCCGCGCCGGCTGTGCATCCCATGCCGGTTGTGCACCCAGTGCCGGTTGTGCATCCTGCACCGGTTGTGCACCCCGTGCCGGTTGTGCACCCCATGCCGGCTGTGCATCCCGTGCCGGTTGTGCACCCCATGTCGGTTGTGCATCCCGCATCAGCTCTGCATCCCACACCATTTGTGCATGCCGCACCGGTTGTGCACCCCGTGCTGGCTGTGCATCCCACACCGGTTGTGCACCCCGTGCCGGCTGTGCATCCCGCGTTGGCTGTGCATCCCATGCCGGCTGTGCATCCCGTGCCAGTTGTGCATCCCGCATCAGCTGTGCATCCCGTGCGGTTGTGCATCCTGCAGCGGTTGTGCATCCCATGCTGGCTGTGCATCCCATGCCGGTTGTGCATCCCACGCTGATTGCACATCCCATGCCGGCTGTGCACCCCGTGCCGGCTGTGCATCCCACACCGACTGTGCATCCCGTGCCAGCTGTGCACCCCGTGCCGGCTGTGCATCCCACACCGGTTGTGCATCCCGTGCCAGCTGTGCATCCCGCGTTGGCTGTGCATCCCATGCCGGCTGTGCACCCCGTGCTGGTTGTGCATCCCGTATCAGCTCTGCATCCCTCGCCGGTTGTGCATCCCGCGCCGGTTGTGCATCCCGTGCCGGCTGTGCATCCCACACCGGCTGTGAATCCCATGCCGGTTGTGCATCCCACACCGGTTGTGCACCCCGTGCCGGTTGTGCATCCCGCACCGGCTGCGTATCCCGCCAGCCGCCCGCCCGCTCCCTTGCAGCCCCGGCGGCCGAGCGGGACGCGGTGTCGCCGGTGGGACCGGGCCGCGGTGCCGGCCTGGCGGAGCGGCTGGCGGCGGTGGCCACGCGCCCGGCCTTCCTGGCCGGCCTCGCCGGGGCCGCCTGGCTCCTGCTCGCCGGCTCGGGCGCCTGCGTCTACCTGCGCCGGCGCAGGAAGAAAGAGCCAAGAAGCTTCTCCGGTAGGGAAAAAGCCAGGGAAAAAAAGGGGGAACAGGGTGGGACATCCCCTGTGCTGCCCTCACCCCCCTCCATGTGTCCCCACAGCCACTTTTCCATGTTCTGGAGGCTCCAGCTGCCGCATTCCCAGGTACCGCATCCCGCTGCTGCCTGAATCCACCCAAATCCATCTGCATCCATCCTTTTCCATCCGTCCGTATCCATCCGTGCTATTCCCGCCACCATCCCCTGGCAGGCCTGGCGCCTACCCCTGGCTGGCCGACACGTGGCCGGACGCTCCGTGGGAGCCGGCGGGAGCCTTGGGCTGGCTCCGTCCGGGCAAAGCGGGTGCCGGAGGGGACGTCACGGCGCCCGCCGGCTCCCTCGGCTCCGGCGCGGGCCAAGCGGCGCCGACGGTGCCGCTGCCGTGGCCCGAGCTGCTGCCTCCGCCGCCGCCGTCCGGCGAGCTGAGCCACTATGAGGATGAGGAGGATGAGGAGGAAGAGCTGGCTGCGAGGTGAGCAGGGTGGCGTGGGGACGGCGGTGGCGGCGCTTGGGGCCGCGTCCACCCGCACCCGTTGCCCCGTAGCTCGGGGCCGGACGAGTGGTGGCCGCCGTTGCCCGAGGGCCGCTCGCTCGCCCCGTCGCCCGCCGGCTCCCGCGCGGCCGCCGCTGCCGACCACGTCCCCCGGCTGCGCGACCTGGACGCCCGGCGGACGCCCCGGTACGAGGGACGGGCGCCGCAGCGGGGCGGGTGGCGATGGGGACGCGGCCTGGCCGTCCCGCTGTGCCCGTGCGGGGTGGCCGTGCCCTCGGCATCCAGATGTGCCGCTAAAACCAAGCCCCAAAAACCAAACCCGGTGGTGGCAACGGCCTCTGCGATCCAGATGTGCAGCCCTGATCCAGCTGTGCCGTTGTGATCAGAACAGCTGTTTTGCCCCTCGCTGTGGTCCAGCTGTGCCGTGGTGCCCGGGCAGCGCTGTCCCGATCCAGCTGTGCTGCCGTGATGCAGATGTGCCCCCTTGGGCTCGCCGTTCCGTCCCGCCCCCCGCGCAGCCTTGATCCAGATGTGCTTCCCATCCCCTATCGCGGTCCAGCTGTGCAGCCGTGACCCAGATGCGCCCCTAAAGCCCCTTATTCCATCTCGCTCCGATCCCCCTCGCGCCCGGCATCCCATCCAGCTGTGCCCTGGTGATCCAGCTGTGCCCTGGGGATCCAGCTGTGCCCTCCTCTCCACCCGGTTCTCCCCCTTCTCCAGGCGGCCCCCCATGGGCACCCTGCCGCGAGCGCCCAGCCCCGGCGCCGAGGACGCGACGCCGGCACCGCTCGCGCGCCGCTCGCCCGGCCGCTCCGGAGCGCCCCGGAGGGCGCCCAAGGCCCGAGGCAGCCGAGCGGGCCGTGGAGGAGGAGGAGGCGCGCGGCCCGGCGAGGCCGAAGGCTCCCGGCGCCCCCGCGGCGCCGCCGCGGAGCTGCCGCCGCCGCCACCGCTGCCGCCGCCGCTGGCCGAGGAGCCGGAGCGCCGCGCGGCGCCGGATCCCGACGGTACCCGCGGCGTTCCCCGCCCGTCCCCGCCGCGGCGCGTCCGCCCCGCGCCTCCATCCCTCCTCTTCCTCGCAGAAGCCGGTGCCGCCGGCAAAGCCGCCTTCGTCGCCTCCTCCCGCGGCTCCACGGGCTCCCGAGGCCACGGCTCCGGGCGCAGCCGGACGCCGGGCGAGGTGACGGGGCGCGGGGTGGGTTCCACGCCGCCGCTCTCCCCTCTCTTCCCTTTCCCCATTGCTGGGGACGAGCCTAAGGCCGTGGCACGAGTCACCGTGGGTTTGGGGCCGCGCGGGGACGATGTGTAACTCGGGGCCGGCCCTGCCAAGAGCTTGGTTGCTTGTAAATAGTTTTTTTGGGAGGTGATAGCGGGGTAGTAGGGTGGGCAAGGGAGGGAGGTGGTTGCTCTGGAGCTGGGAAGAGGGTCCGGAGCCATGAGGATGGGCTGGATTGATGAGGAGGGTCTGCAGCAATAAGGAGGCTCAGGAAGGATGAGGATGCTCAGGAGGGAGGAGGATGCTCAGGAGGGATGAGGATGCTCAGGAGGGATGAAGATGCTCAGGATGGATGAGGATCCTTGGGAAAGATGAGGAGTAGTGAGGATGCTCTGGAGCAGACTGAAGGGAGGACACTCAGGAGAGATAAGGATACTCAGAAAGGAAGAGGAGGGATGAGGATGGTCTAGAGTGATGAGGATCCTTGGGAGGGATGAGGATACTCTGGGAGGATAAGGATGGAGTGATGAGGACCTTGGGTAGAATGAGGATCCTTGGGAAAGATGAGGATCCTTGGGAGGGATGAGGTTGGTCTGGAGCAAAGAGGCTGCTCCGGAGGGATGAGGAAGCTCAGGAGGGATGAGGAGGCTCCGGAGGGATGAGAATGCTCAGGAGGAATGAGGATGCTCAGGAAGGATGAGGAGGCTCAGGAAGGATGAGGAGGCTCAGGAAGGATGAGGAGGCTCGGGAAGGCCACAGATGCTCACAAAGGACGCCGAAGCTCGAGGGCGAGGAGGATGCTCCGGAGCCATGAGGATGCTCGGGAAGGCCACGGATGCTCAGGAGGGCCTCGGAAGCTCGGGAAGGACGCGGACGCTTGGGAGCGATGAGGCCGCAGAGGCTCGAGGAGGCTCCTTCGCTTTCTGCTTCCTCATGGCCGATGCCCTTTGCAGAACACCCAGTAAACCGCAAATTTCAAGCAGCACCAAGCGGCTCTTTTATTGCGGGGGGCTTTTTTATTGCTGGAAAACGGTGCCGGCTTTGAAGCGGGAGACGACATCCGAGCGGAGCCGCTGGCCCTACAGCCTCCGCGCCGGAGGCCCTCTGCTCCTCTCCCTCCTGGTGCTGCGTGGGATCCCGCGCGCCGGCTCGGCCAAGGGGCTGCCCGCCACCATCCCGCGGGATCCTGGAAGGGGAAAAGGGTGTTTCCCGGGAAGGGAATTCGGGATGAGCCCAACTGCTCTGGGTGCCCATCGCCTCGGCGTCGGGGCACCACAGGGCCACTTCTCACCAGGCCATGGACACAGGAAGGGCCCCATGGGGCTCGTGGCTGCCTCGTCCTCCTCCGCCTTCAGCCTCGGGGCCTCCGCAGCCTCCACGGGCGCCATCCAGCCCCGGCCGGGCCACAGAGGGTCCTCGAGGAAGGGGAGGCCACGGGCGGGCGAGAGCCCTGCTGCAAAAAGAGGCCCCCCGCTCTCATCCCGTGCAATCCCCCCGCTCCAAATTGCCTCCGTCTTGCCCAGGAAGCCCGGCCCCGCGTAGAGCCTCGGGCCACCCTCCTCCTCCTCGTCGTCGAGGCCGAAGCAGAGGCCGTCGGCGGCCAGGGCCAGCGCGCGGGCGAAGTCGGCGTCGGCGAGGAAGGAGCCGTCCGAGGAGCTGGCCGGGCTGCAGCGGCCGCTGGCCGAGGTGGCCTCCGAGGCCGAGCCCCAGGCGTTGAGCAGCGAGCCCGCCACCGTCCGCTCTTCCTCCTCCTCGTCCTCCTCCTCCTCGTCCTCGGCGTCGCCCAGCTCCGAGGCCACCGGCCCGCGGATGTAGCCGTAGGTGGGCGCCGCTTCCAGGCACTCGGCCGCCCGCTCCGGCGTCAGGACGCTGTCCCCGCCGGTGCTGGGCGCCGGGGACCTGCGGGGACACGGTGGGAACATCCGTCTGCTGCTTCCCGCGCTCCGGAGGGCCGCAGGGAAGCGGGATAAGGGGGCGCTCACCGGCCACGGGGTGGCCCCCCGGTGCTGCCATCCCAGGCGGTGGCTCCTGGGGGTGCGAGGAGGGCCGGGACAGGCCCCACGTCCTTCCCTGCGGAGGGGACCTGGGGCTCCTCAGCGCTGGCCCGGCCGGGCTCCCGGATCACCCCGGAGCAGGTCCCAGTGCCACGGGTGGGGGGCCCAGGTGACCTCTGGGGGTTCCATGGCATGGGGTGGCTGTCCCAGGTGCTCTCTGTGGGGTGCGTGGCACCGTGAGGGCTCCCGTGGCACCTGGTAGGGGTCCCAGGTGCCCTCTGCGGGTCCCACATCACCACGAGGGCTCCTGTGTCACCTGGTGGGGCTCCAAGGAGCTCCCTGTGGGCTCCACGACCACAAGCGGGGGTCCCAGGTGCCCTCTGCGGGTCCCACGTCACCACGAGGGGTCCTGTGTCACCTGGAGGGGGTCCAAGGAGCTCCCTGTGGGCTCCATGACCACAAGTGGGGGTCCCAGGTGTCCTCTGTGGGTCCCATGTCACCATGAGGACTCCCGTGTCACCTGGTTGGGGTCCCGGGAGCTCCCTGTGGGCTCCATGACCACAAGTGGGGGTCCCAGGTGCCCTCTGTGGGTCCCACGTCACCACGAGGGCTCCCGTGTCACCTGGTGGGGGTCCAAGGAGCCCCCTGTTGGTTCCACGACCACAAGTGGGGGTCCCAAGTGCCCTCTGCGAGTCCCACGTCACCACGAGGGGTCCTGTGTCACCTGGAGGGACTCCAAGGAGCTCCCTGTTGGTTCCACGACCACACGTGGGGGTTCCAGGTGCCCTCTGTGGGTCCCATGTCACCACAAGGGGTCCTGTGTCACCTGGTGGGGCTCCAAGGAGCTCCCTGTTGGTTCCACCACCACATGTGGGGGTCCCAGGTGTCCTCTGTGGGTCCCACGTCACCACAAGGGCTCCTGTGTCACCTGGTGGGGCTCCAAGGAGCTCCCTGTTGGTTCCACGACCACACGTGGGGGTCCCAGGTGTCCTCTGTGGGTCCCACGTCACCACAAGGGCTCCTGTGTCACCTGGTGGGGCTCCAAGGAGCTCCCTGTTGGTTCCACGACCACACGCGGGGGTTCCAGGTGTCCTCTGCAGGTCCCATGTCACCATGAGGGGGCCCACGTCACCTGTTTGGGGTCCCAGACACCCTCTGTGAGATCCACGTCACCACCAGTGGGGCACCCCGTGGCTCCTGGTGCGGGTCCCAGGTGCCCCCCGTGGGCCCCATGTCACCTGTGGGGGTCCCAGCCACCTTCGAGGGTCCCACAGCCCCATGGTGGATGTCCCAGACACCCCAGCGGGCAGGTCCCCACAGCCCCACGTACCGCCACGCCGCAGGGAGGTCCCACGGCACCACGGAGAAGGTCCTAGACCCACCACACCGCCGCCACCACGTTGAGCGATGGGAGTCCCCGGTCCCCTCGTGGGGGTCCCGAGCCCCACCGCGGGGCTCCCCGGCCCCCGGGACCGGGGGGACTCGCTGGTGTCGCTCCAGAGGAGGTGGCTGCTGATGCTGCTGACGCTCCCGAGGGTTTTGGAGCCGCACGTGGACCTCCACGTGCCCGAGAGCCACGGCGAGTCGCCGGCCTCGAGCCTGCGGGGCCCAAGCACCGTCACGGTGTCACCCGGCGGTGCCGCAGCCCCGGTCCCCAGCCCCTCGCTCACCTCTTCCGGGCCACCGCGTCCTCGCCGGCGCAACGGCACAGCCCTGAGGACACGGGGACAGCGGTGACCGCGGGCTGGAGGCCGAGGGCTCCCGCCGCTGTCACCGAGCCCCTCTGCTCACCTCCGCCGCGGTGCCGGCACAGGTAGACCAGGAAGCCCAGGAGGGTCACCCAGAGCAGGGCGCCGGCACCGCCGATGACGGCCACCAAGGGGAGCGCCTCCGGGTCCCCCTGGGCCACGGCCTCCAGGAGAGGCTCTGTGGAGGCCACGGGGTTACATCCTGCGGGAGGTGACACCGTGGAGCTGTCCCCTTCTCTCCTTCCCTGCACCCCACCGCCTACCCAGGACGCTGCAGGTGGCATTGCTGGGCACCCCCAGCCCCGCGCCGTTGAAAGCTGCCACCTGGATGCAGTAGGTGGCCCCGGGGCCCAGCAGGAGGGTCTCCAGGCGGTGGGTGCCTCCATCCACTGTCCTGTTGGTGTGATGGTGGGAGCTGTTGCCCAGGGTCCAGACCTGTTGGGCATGGAGAGACAACTGGCACCCGTCCGTGCTCGTGGGTGTCCCCCTCATCCTTAGATGGGTCCCTTTGGGTAGACTCTCCTTGGATGGATCCTTTTGGATGACCTCTCGGATGCATCCCTTCGGGTAGACCCTCCTGGGGTGGACTCCCTTGGTCAGAGCCCCTTGGATGGACCCGTTGGTCGGATTCCATGTGAATGGGCCCCTTGAACGGATCTCTCTGGACAGACCTTCCCTTGGACGGACTCCTTGGACTGGCCTTTCCTGGATCCCTGCCTTGGAGGGACCTTCTAGGCTGGATCCCTTGGCTGATCCATTTGGATGGGTGCCCCTAGAGGCACCTCTGGATATATCCCCTTAGATGGATCTCCTTGAATGCTCTTCTTTGGATGGATCCCTTGGATCACTCCCTTGCATTGACCCCCTTAGATGGACCTCCCAGCTCGTGTCCCACACCATGGTGCCCTTGGATGGACCCCTCCTTAGATAGACCCCCGAGGACAGAACCACCCTGGATGGACCTCCTGGGCACCCCTAACCTTGTAGCCGCGGATGATGCCGTTGTGGGCGTCCGGCGGAGGCGGCTCCCAGCTCACCACCACGGTGCCGTTGCCCGTCTCGGCCAGTCCCACGGTGACGCGCTGGGGCGCCGCGCTCGGAGCTGCCGACACCGCGAGCCAGAGACCTTCCATCGTGGCCTCCAGCCGGCCACCCCGCTGGCCGCCCCACTTCCTCGCTCGCCCCCTTGCCCAGAGCTACCTTCCTCAGGGATCCAGAGGTGCCTGGTGTTGCTGTCCAAGCCCTGGCGCCCTCCGGCGTAGGGCCGGACCTTGAACTCGTACTTGTAGCCCCTCCTGAGCGTGGGGACGACGGCGCTGAGCTCCCTGCCCGCGTCCTGCTGGGCCCAGGCGCTGCTGGCGGGGAGCAGGCAGCGGTAGAGCACCGTGAAGCCCTCCGGTGCCGGCGACGCCGTCAGCACCTGGAGCGGCAACGGGGCGGAGTGACCACCCGGCGCCGCGAGGGGACCGGGACCGTCCCCGCCGCGTCCCGGCGCGGCACTGACCCGCCAGCGGAGCCGCACGGCGGCCGCCGTGGGGAGCGCTGTGCCGTTCTCCAGGTGCAGCCGCACAGCCTGCAGGTCCTGGGCCGTGGCCTCCTGCCCGCCTGGCGCCGGGAGAGGGAAGGGTAACTGAGGCCGTCGGGCCAAGCGCCCGCCCGAGATAACCAGGCCTGGGAAGCCTCCTTGGGTGGATCGCCTTGGGTAAGCCCCCTGTGATGGAGCTCTCTGGGATGGAGCCTTCTTGGATGGAGCCTCCATGGATGGAACCCTTGGGTGGAATCCTCTTGGATAAATCCCCTGTGATAGAGCCCTCTTGGATGGACCCTCTTTAGGTGGAATCCTCTCGGATGGGTCCATGGATAGACCTCCCTTCAACAGATCCTGCTTGTTGGACCCCTTTAGGTGGATCCCTTTGGGGTAGACCTCCCTTGGATGGACCAGCTTGGGTCGATCCCCTTTAGATGGACACCCTTGGATGGGCCCTCGTTAGGTGGATCCCCCCCCCCCCCCCCGGAAGAACCCTATCTTGGATGCATCCCTCTAGGATGGACTCTTCTCAGGTGAACCCTCCTTAGACGGACTGTCTTGGATGGGTCCCTCTTGGATGGACCCTCTTTAGGTGGACCGTGTTGATGGACCCTCCTTTGTTGGACCCCCTTGAGTGGATCTTACTTGGATGGACCCTCTTTAGACGGACCCTGTTGATGGACCCTCCTTTGTTGGACCCGCTTGAGTGGATCCTACTTGGATGGACCCTGTTGATGGACCCTCCTTTTTTAGACCCTTTTGAGTGGATCCTACTTGGATAGATCCTCTTTAGATGGACCCTGTTGATGGACCCTCCTTTGTTGGACCCGCTTGAGTGGCTCCTACTTGGATGGACCCTCTTTAGATGGACCCTGTCGATGGACCCTCCTTTGTCGGACCCACTTGAGTGGATCCCCTTTAGATGGCCCACCTAGAACAGCTCCCCTTAAGACAGACCCTCTTAGATGGATCCCCATGAGACGGCCCGCCATGGGGCAGCCCCCCTGGACGGACCCCCGGGGCTCCTCTCACCGTCCACGCGGAGGACGGCGGCGGCGGCGGCGGTGCCCAGCTGGCTCTGTGCCGTGCAGACGTAGGTACCGGCATCGGCGGGCGACACGGCGTAGAGGCGCAGCGTGTGCTCCCGGTCCACCTCGTGCCTGGGCCCGCAGCGACGTCAAGGCGGCCACGGGGACGTCGGGCCGCCCCATCGTCCCCGTCCCGGTCACCTACCTGCCCCAGGGCAGGTCCCCGCGCTCCTTGTGCCACTGCACCCACGGCGGCGGCTCCCCCTGGGCGCCGCACGCCAGCTCCACGGTGCTGCCGGCGGCCGCCGCGGTGTCGCGGGGGGGACGCGCGATGGACGGCTTCTCTGGGGACAACGGGGGGTGGCCGGGGGGGTGAGCGGCCACCGAGGGTCCCCCCAGGTCCCCACGGTGCCGCCTCGCGGGGACGCTCACCCAGGACGGAGACCAGCGCCGGGCGGCTCTCGCGCGGGCCCGACGCCGTGGCGGCCACGCACACGTAGGCGCCTGAGTCGCCGCGGCGCGCGTGGGGCACCCGCAGCTTCCCGCGGGACACCTGCGGGAGCGGAGGGGACGGTGACAACGCGGAGGGGACGGCCACGCGGGGCGGACGAGGCCGCCTCGAGGCCGCGCTCACCTCGTAGCGCCCCGACGCCAGGTCCAGCGCGACGCCGTCCTTCTTCCAGGTGACGCGGGGCTCGGGGTGGCCCCAGGGCGGCACGCAGGGCAGCTCCAGCGCCTGGCCCGCCGTGGCCACCAGGTCACCGGGCTGCAGGCGGAAGGCGTCCCGCGACGCTGCGGACACAGGAGCACGTCAGCAAGTGCCACCTGCCCCGGTGGTGGCACCTCTGGGGGTGTCCCCTCACCCTCATAGGTGGTGGCTACAGGTGGTGGCACCTCCCGAGGTGTCACTTATGGATGGTGGTACCTGCAGGTGGTGGCACCTCTGGGATTCCTGGGGATGACACCTGGCACCTATGGATGGTGGCACCTCTGGGCCTAAGGGTGGGGGCTATGGATGGGGGGACCTATGGGTGATGGTACCTGTGGGTCTACTGCTGGGGGTGGCACATGTAGGAGCTGGCACCTCCAGGTCATGGTACCTACATGTAGGTACATCACATCTGGGCCTATTGTGGTGGCACCTTGGGTGGTGGCATCTCTGGGGGTCTAGATGGTGGCACCTATGGATGGTGGCACCTCTGGGCCTAAGGGTGGGGGCTATGGATGGGGGGACCTATGGGTGATGGTACCTGTGGGTCTACTGCTGGGGGTGGCACATGTAGGAGCTGGCACCTCCAGGTCATGGTACCTACATGTAGGTACATCACATCTGGGCCTATTGTGGTGGCACCTTGGGTGGTGGCACCTCTGGGGGTCTAGATGGTGGCACCTATGGATGGTGGCACCTCTGGGCCTAAGGGTAGTGGGAGCTGTGGATGGGGGGACCTATGGGTGATGGTACCTGTGGGTCTACTGCTGGGGGTGGCACATATAGGAGCTGGCACCTCTGGGTTGTGGTACCTACGGGGGGTGGCACTTCTAGGCCTATTGTGGTGGCACCTTGGGTGGTGGCACCTATGGGTGGTGGCACCTCTGGGGCTCTAGATGGTGGCACCTATGGATGGTGGCACCTCTGGGCCTAAGGGTGGTGGGACCTATGGGTCTACTGCTGGGGGTAGCACATATAGGAGCTGGCACCTCCGGGTCGTGGTACCTAGAGGGGGTGGCACATCCGGGCCTATCGTGGTGGCACCTTGGGTGGTGGTACCTATGGGTGATGGCACCTCTGAGAGTACCGGGGGTGGCCCTAATGGATGGGGGCACCTCCAGGTGGTGGCACCTCTGGGTGATGGTGCCCATGGTCGGTGGCACCTCCCTCCGGTGTCCCCTCTGCTTGGCGGTACCTCCGGGTGGTGGCACCTCATGGTGCCAGGGAGGTCCCTGTCCCCCCGTCCCGACCGCGGGTGTCCCCTCCCCGCGTCCCCATGCGCTCACCTGCCACGGGCAGCAGGGCGACGCAGAGCGCCAGCGCCGCGGCCCCGGCACCCGCCATGCCGGGCCCGACCTTCCTGTCTCCTCCGGGGACAATGGCCGGACGTGGGGCAGGAAGCGCCGGGGCGGACGCAAGCGCGCGGGGGCGGGGACCCGGCCGGACACGGGGCGGGGGGGGCCACCATGGCACCCCTCCAATGTCCCCTTGTGCCCCCGGGTCGGTTGAACCGCTGGATTTCACTCCCCTTGGGTAAAGGACATCAGTAGGGACCAGAGTGAACAGCCCTGGCATTCTCAGGCACTGCAGGGGCCCAGCTGGACACAGGGCGGGGGGGGGCACCATTGCACCCCTCCAGTGTCCCCTTGTCCCCCCCAGTCGGTTTAACCAATAGATTTCACTCCCCTTGGGTGAAGGACATCAGTAGGGACCAGAGTGAACAGCCCTGGCATTCTCAGGCACTGCAGGGGCCCAGCTGGACACAGGGCAGGGGGGTCACCATTGCACCCCTCCAGTGTCCCCTTGTGCCCCCAGGTCGGTTGAACCGATGGACTTCAGTCCCCTTGGGTGAAGGACATCAGTAGGGACCAGAGTGAACAGCCCTAGCATTCTCGGGCACTGCAGGGGCCCAGCTGGACACAGGGCGGGGCGGGGGGGGTCACCATTGCACCCCTCCAGTGTCCCCTTGTGCCCCCCGGTCTGTTTAACCAATAGATTTCACTCCCCTTGGGTGAAGGGCATCAGTAGGGACCAGCATGAACAGCCCTGGCGTTCTTGGGCACCCCAAGCCCCATCTCCGTCACGCGAAGGCCGGGTTGTTCATTTAGTTTATTGGTTAGTAGCGACCCCGAGCGCCCCGGGGCGCCCCCGGCACCCGCCCCGGGGCCCGGCCGGCCGCTCTCCGCTTCCATCCTAAACCTAATTCCCGGGAAGACCAAAGGGAACCGCAAACGCGCGCGTGCAAAAAAAAAAAAAAAAAAAAATCCCAAAACACCCGGGCGATTTTCACAGAAAATCCAGATGCGGCGGGAGGGGAGGGAGCAGCGGGCGGTGCTCAGAGCGCGATTCCGGCACGGGGAGCAGCGGGGAGACGCGGCTCCTGCTCCGTGTTTGCCCCGCTCCGGGCACGCTCGCTCCATGTGCTCCATGCGCGTTGTCTCCGCGTGCTCCGTGCGCGCCGTCTCCGTGGGCTCCCTTGCACGCTCCGTGCCCGCTCTCTCCGCGTGCTCCGTGCGCGCTCGCTCCCCACGCTCGGTGCGTTTTCGCTGCACACGCTCCGTGCACGCTCGCACCGTGTGCTTTGTGCACGCTCCATGCTCTCTCCACACGCTCCGTGCACGCTCCATGCACACTCCACACGTGTTCCATGCACGCTCCATGCTCTCTCCGCTCACTACACGCACACTCCATGCGCGCTCTCTCCACACGCTCCATGCACGCTCCATGCACGCTTACACCGCTTGCTCCATGCATGCTCTCCACACGCTCCATACACGCTCCACACTCTCTCCATACGCTCCACGCTCTCTCCGCATGCTCCACACATGCTCCACGCTCTCCCCACGCTCTCTCCACACTCTCCACGCTCTCTCCACACTCTCTCCACACTCTCTCCACACTCTCTCCACACTCTTCACACACTCCACACACTCCACACTCTCTCCACACTCTCCACACTCTTCACACACTCCACACTCTCTCCACACTCTCTCCACACACTCCACACACTCCACACACTCCACACTCTCTCCACACTCTCCACGCTCTCTCCGCACTCTCTCCACACTCTCCACTCTCTCCACACACTCCACACTCTCCACACTCTCCCCACTCTCTCCACACTCTCCCCACACACTCCACACTCTCCATACACTCCACACTCTCCACACACTCCACACTCTCTCCACACACTCCACACTCTCTCCACGCTCTCTCCACTCTCTCCACACTCTCCCCACACTCTCCACACTCTCTCCACGCTCTCCACACACTCCACACTCTCTCCACACTCTCCACACACTCCACACTCCCTCCACACTCTCCACACTCTCCACACACTCCACACTCTCTCCACACACTCCACACTCTCCACACACTCCACACTCTCCACACACTCCACGCTCTCTCCACACTCTCTCCACACTCTCCACACTCTCCACACTCTCTCCACACTCTCCCCACACACTCCACACTCTCCCCACACACTCCACGCTCTCTCCACACTCTCTCCACTCTCTCCACACACTCCACGCTCTCTCCACACTCTCTCCACACTCTCCACACTCTCCACACTCTCTCCACACTCTCCCCACACACTCCACACTCTCTCCACACTCTCTCCACGCTCTCTCCACACTCTCTCCACACTCTCCACTCTCTCCACACTCTCCACTCTCTCCACACTCCACACTCTCTCCACACTCTCCCCACACACTCCACACTCTCTCCACGCTCTCTCCACGCTCTCTCCACACTCTCCACACTCTCTCCACACTCTCCACGCTCTCTCCACACACTCCACACACTCCACACTCTCTCCACACTCTCCACACTCTCTCCACACTCTCTCCACGCTCTCTCCACACTCTCTCCACGCTCTCTCCACACTCTCTCCACACTCTCTCCACACTCTCCACACTCTCTCCACACTCTCTCCACACTCTCTCCACGCTCTCCACACTCTCTCCACGCTCTCTCCACACTCTCTCCACGCTCTCTCCACGCTCTCCCCACGCTCTCTCCACACTCTCCACTCTCTCCACACTCTCTCCACACTCTCCACACTCTCTCCACACTCTCTCCACGCTCTCTCCACACTCTCTCCACACTCTCCACACTCTCTCCACACTCTCCACGCTCTCTCCACACACTCCACACACTCCACACTCTCTCCACACTCTCCACACTCTCTCCACACTCTCTCCACGCTCTCTCCACACTCTCTCCACACACTCCACACTCTCTCCACGCTCTCTCCACGCTCTCTCCACACTCTCCACACTCTCTCCACACTCTCTCCACACTCTCCACACACTCCACACTCCCTCCACGCTCTCTCCACACTCTCTCCACACACTCCACACTCTCCACACTCTCTCCACGCTCTCTCCACGCTCTCTCCACACTCTCTCCACACTCTCTCCACACTCTCCACGCTCTCTCCACACACTCCACACACTCCACACTCTCTCCACACTCTCTCCACACTCTCTCCACACTCTCTCCACACTCTCCACACTCTCTCCACACTCTCTCCACACTCTCCACTCTCTCCACGCTCTCTCCACACACTCCACACTCTCCGCACTCTCCACACTCTCTCCACTCCCACCACGCTCTCTGCACACCCCGTGCCCGCGCTGCCCTCCCCGCCGCGCTCGGTGCCCACAGGGAATCCCACCCTCCCGTCGCTCGGGGCTCGCACGCGGAGGGGGCTCCGTAGCGGGTTAGTGCGTCGGGGCGCGCTCACGCGCTCATCTCCGCGACGCCCGCGGCCTCCTCGTGCTCGCGGAGGCCGTGGGCGCCCGCAGTCCGCGGCGTGCGCGGGGCGGCGCGGGCGCGCGCCGGGGAGCCGGGCGGCGTGCGGGGCGCCCGGCCCGCGCACGGCGAGCGGTGGTAGCGCCGCGCCGAGCGCCCCGCAGCGCCGGGGGAGCGCCCCGACGCCGGGTACCCGCCGGCCTCGCGCGCGTCGGCCTCGGCCTCGGCCTCCGGGGGGTCCTGCGGATCCAGGGGGTGGTTGGTTATGGGTCGGGGCAATGTGGGGCTGCCGGCGCTGCCCCTCGGGCCTCACCTTGTCCTTGAGGATGTAGAGGGCCACGGGGTTCTTGCGGTCGGGCTCGGCACGCGCCAGCGTCTCGGCTGCGGGGAGGTGAGCGGAGGCTGCGGGAGGCTGGGGGGGCGCTATGGGGGTGCGATGGGGCGCTATGGGGTGATATGGGTGCTGTGAGGCGCTGTGGGGGGGATGTGGGGGGCTGCGGGGAGACTGTGGGGTGCTCTAGGGTGTGATGGGGTGCTCTAGGGTGCTCTAGGGCTGCTGTGAGGTGCTATGGGGAGGCTGCAGGGTGCTATGGGAGATGGTTTGGGTGGCTATGGGGAGGATTTGGGAGACTGCGGGGTGCTATAGTGTGCGATGGGGTGCTCTAGGGCTGCTGTGAGGTGCTATGGGTGCTATGGGAGATGGTTTGGGGTGCTGGGGGCTATGGGGTGGCTATGGGGAGGATTGGGGGTGTTATGGGGGGACTATGGGGTGCTATAGTGTGTGATGGGGTGCTCTAGGGCTGCTGTGAGGTGCTATGGGTGTTTTGGGAGATGGTTTGGGGTGCTGGGGGCTATGGGGTGGCTATGGGGAGGATTGGGGGTGCTATGGGGGGACTATGGGGTGCTATAGGGTGTGACGGGGTGCTCTAGGGCTGCTGTGAGGTGCTATGGGGAAGCTGCCGGGTGCTATGAGTGCTATGGGAGATGGTTTGGGGTGCTGTGGGGAGGATTTGGGGTGCTGCGGGGAGACTGTGGGGTGCTCTAGGGTGTGATGGGGTGCTCTAGGGTGCTCTAGGGCTGTTGTGAGGTGCTATGGGGAGGCTGTAGGGTGCTATGGGAGATGGTTTGGGGTGCTGCGGGCTATGGGGTGGCTATGGGGAGGATTGGGGGTGCTATGGGGAGACTATGGGGTGCTACAGGGTGTGACGAGGTGCTCTAGGGCTGCTGTGAGGTGCTATTGGGAAGCTGCCAGGTGCTATGGGAGATGGTTTGGGGTGCTATGGGGTGGCTATGGGAAGGATTTGGGGTGCTGTGTGGAGCCTATGGGGTGCTATAGGGTGTGATGGGGTGCTCTAGGGCTGCTGTGAGGTGCTATGGGGAAGCTGCCGGGTGCTATGGGTGCTATGGGAGATGATTTGGGGTGCTGGGGTCTGTAGGGATCCTACGGGGGCACTGTGAGGGCACTACGGGGACACTATGGGGGAGCTATGGGGATCTTATGGGGACCCTATGGGGACACTATGAAGATGCTATGGGGAAATTACAGGGACACTATGGGGGCACTATGGGGGAGCTGTGGGGATGCTATGGGAATGCTATGGGGACACTATGGGGATGCTCTGGGGACGCTCTGGGGATGCTATGGGGACGCTATGGGGATGCTATGGGGACGCTATGGGGTTGCTATGGGGACACTACGGGGATGCTATAGGGACACTATGGGGACGCTATGGGGACGCTCTGGGCTCACCCTCATGCTTGAGCTGCTCCTCATCCTGCTCAGCGAAGTCGCCGCCGCCGCCGGGCGCCTCCGCTCCCCGCTTGCCCCTGCCCACGGCCGGGGACATCCCGTGAGCTCCCCACGCGCCCACCGCCCCCAGCCCCCCAAGTCCCACCTCGCCCCATACTTCTTGGAGGGCTTCCAGCAGGCGCACACGGTCACCAGCGTCACCAGCAGGAAGATGCCCCCGGTGGAGAGGATGACGTAGAGCGAGCTGCGACCTGGGTGAGAAGCGGCCATGGGGACAGGAGCGCTATGGGGACACGCGGGGACGTGTGGGGACACGCGGGGACACGGGGACGCGGCGCTTACGGTACACGGTGAGCTTGAGCGGCCCGCTGCGGCCCTGGCTGATGGGGTTCTCCACGAGGCAGCTGTAGACGTCGTCGTCGGCCATGAGCACGCGCGTGATGGTGAGCGCCTTGCGGTCGGGCGAGAGCAGCAGGCGCGAGTCGTTGCCCAGCGGGCGCCCGTCCTTGAGCCACGTGTAGCGCGCCTTGGTGCCGTTGGCGTGCGAGCAGTTGAGCGTCACGAACTCGCTCAGCTCCAGCACCGTCGACGAGGCCACGGCCACGTGCGGCTTCGACACGGGGACTGCGGGCAGGCGGCGCGGCGCCCCGCGGGGGCGGCCCTGCTGTTCCCATCGCGTCCCGACGCCGCCTCCCCATCCCATCCCAACCCTCCTGACACTTCCTTGCAGCCCCATCCCAACTCTTCCCATTGCATCCCAATGCCTCCTCCCAATCCCATCCTAACCCTGCCCCCTGCCTCCTGACACTTCCTTGCAGCCCCATCCCAACTCTTCCCATCACATCCCAATGCCTCCTCCCAATCCCACCCCAACCCTCCCTGCTGCCTCCTGACACTTCCTTGCGGCTCCATCCTAACTCTTCCCATTGCATCCCAATGCCTCCTCACCATCCCATCCCAGCCCTCCTGACACTTCCTTGCAGCCCCATCCCAGCTCTTCCCATTGCATCCCAACACCTCTTTCCAACCCTATCCTGACCCTCCCTGCTGCATCCCTCTCTCCAACCCCATCCCAGCTCTTCCCATCACATCCCAACACCTCCTTCCAACCCTCTCCTGACCCTCCTCATTGTATCTATCTCTCCAACCCAATCCCATCTCTTCCCATCACATCCCAACGCCTCTTTCCAACCCTATCCTGACCCTCCTCGTTGCATCCCTCTCTCCAACTCTATCCCAGCTCTTCCCATTGCATCCCTCTCTCCAACCCCATCCCAGCTCTTCCCATCACATCCCAACGCCTCTTTCCAACCCTATCCTGACCCTCCTCGTTGCATCCCTCTCTCCAAATCTATCCCAGCTCTTCCCATTGCATCCCTCTCTCCAACCCCATCCCAGCTCTTCCCATCGCATCCCAACGCCTCTTTCCAACCCTATCCTGACCCTCCTCGTTGCATCCCTCTCTCCAACTCTATCCCAGCTCTTCCCATTGCATCCCTCTCTCCAACCCCATCCCAGCTCTTCCCATCGCATCCCAACGCCTCTTTCCAACCCTATCCTGACCCTCCTCGTTGCATCCCTCTCTCCAAATCTATCCCAGCTCTTCCCATTGCATCCCTCTCTCCAACCCCATCCCAGCTCTTCCCATCGCATCCCAACGCCTCTTTCCAACCCTATCCTGACCCTCCTCGTTGCATCCCTCTCTCCAAATCTATCCCAGCTCTTCCCATTGCATCCCTCTCTCCAACCCCATCCCAGCTCTTCCCATCGCATCCCAACACCTCCTTCCAACCCTATCCTGACCCTCCTCGTTGCATCCCTCTCTCCAATCCCATCCCAGCTCTTCCCAATGCCTCCTTCCAACCCTATCCTGACCCTCCTCATTGCATCCCGCTGCCTCTCTCCAACCCCATCCCAGCTCTCCCCATCACATCCCAACACCTCCTTCCAACCCTATCCTGACCCTCCCTGCTGCATCCCTCTCTCCAGCCCCATCCCAGCTCCCCCATCGCATCCCGCGCTCACTGTCCACCGTGAGGTTGATGGTCTTCTCCCCGGTGAACGTGTCATCCGTGATGGACACCTCCACCTCGTAGGTGCCCTCGTCGGCGAGCTGCAGCGGGCTGATGAGCAGCGACCCGTTCTCCAGGATGCGGATGCGGTCGCGGTAGCCGGGCCGCAGGTTCCCGATGATCTCGGTGCCGATGGACTGCGCCACCGTCACCGCCTTGTCCCGCTTGAGCTGCCACTTCACCACGGGCTTGTCGGCGCTGGCGCTGCTGTAGCGCACCGAGAGCAGCGCCGCCTTCCCCGCCGTGCCGCGCACCAGCGCCGCGGGGCTGCTGATGTTCACGGCGGCCGCCAGCCCTGCCGGCGAGAGCGGCGCGTCCGGGGGGGCCGCGGCGACGACGGCCACGCGGGTCCCCCCTCCGGCCCCCGGGACGCGCGCGGTGCTGCGCGATTGCTGCGGTGATTGCAGCATGGTGGGCTTGTTGCAATGATTGCAGCACAGTGCGATTGTTGCAATGATTGCAGCACGGTGCGCTTGTTGCAATGATTGCAGCATGGTGCGCTTGTTGCAAAGATTGCAGCAGGGTGGGCTTGTTGCAATGATTGCAGCATGGTGTGCTTGTTGCAATGCTTGCAATGGAGTGCGCTTATTGCAACAATTGCAGCACAGCGAGCTTGCTGCAATGCTTGCAGCATGGTGCGCTTGTTGCAAAGATTGCAACGGGGTGCACTTGCTGCAATGATTGCAGCATGGTGCGCTGGTTGCAATGCTTGCATCATGGTGCGCTTGTTGCAAAGATTGCAGCACGGTGGGCTTGTTGCAATGCTTGCAGCATGGTGGGCTTGTTGCAAAGATTGCAGCACAGTGCGCTTGTTGCAAAGATTGCAACGGGGTGCGCTTGTTGCAATGATTGCAGCATGGTGCGCTTGTTGCAAAGATTGCAGCATGGTGGCTTGCTGCAATGCTTGCAGCATGGTGGGCTTGTTGCAATGCTTGCAGCACAGTGCACTTGTTGCAATGCTTGCATCATGGTGTGCTTGTTGCAAAGATTGCAGCATGGTGGGCTTGTTGCAATGCTTGCATCATGGTGCGCTTGTTGCAAAGATTGCAGCATGGTGGGCTTGTTGCAATGCTTGCAGCACAGTGCGCTTGTTGCAATGATTGCAGCATGGTGTGCTTTTTGCAAAGATTGCAGCAGGGTGGGCTTGTTGCAATGCTTGCAGCATGGTGGGGTTGTTGCAAAGATTGCAGCATGGTGCGTTTGCTGCAACGATTACAGCACGGTGCGCTTGCTGCAATGCTTGCAGCATGGTGGGCTTGTTGCAATGCTTGCATCATGGTGCGCTTGTTGCAAAGATTGCAGCAGGGCGAGCTTGCTGCAAGGCTTGCAACGGGGTGCGCTTGTTGCACTGATTGCATCATGGTGCGCTTATTGCAGTGCTTGCACCATGGTGAGCTTGTTGCAATGATTGCAGCACGGCACGCTTGCTGCAATGCTTGCACTATGGTGCACTTGCTGCAATGCTTGCAGCATGGTATGTTTCTTGCAATGCTTGCAACGGGCTGCACTTGTTGCAATGCTTACAGCATGGCGCACTTGTTGCAATGATTGCAGCTTGGCGCACTTGTTGCAATGATGGCAGCACGCTGCGCTTGTTGCAAAGCTTGCAAAGCGTGCACCATTGTATGCATACAGAGATGCTCAGAACACGGCCCACATGCAGAAAGGCATGCACAAGGCTTTGCATTGCTAGGTGCATGCAAAAAATGCAAAAATGCATGTAAAAAATGCAAAAATGCATGCAGAAATTCTCACAGCTCGTGTGCATGCAGAACCGCTCGCACCACTGGTCGCTTGCAGAAATGCATGCAACACGGCATGCATGCAAAACCATTCCAGCAGTTTACGTCCCTTCTGTCCCCAAAACATCCTTTCTGTGCCCAAAACCCCGCGAGCTCCCAAGCCAGGATGCCCTTTAGCGGGAAGCCAACAAGCCCCGGATTGACGCCGGGTGCCCGGCCGTGCCCGGAGCTGCAAGCAAAGGCTTGAAACAAGCCCCAAAGTCATGGGACCTATTGGTATGCAGAGTCCGTCCTCCTTCCCTGCAGGCTGCCCGGAATAAAATAAAACAGAGAGAAAAGGGCCCGTTTTAAGGACGCTTTTTTTTTTTTCCTCAGCACTGTGCAAAAAGGACAGGATTTTTTTGCAAGAAAAGAGGCACCTTTGGGGCTTGGCCCCAAGCCCCGAGGCGCTTTGCAAAGCGGGTGCCCGTGGGTGCTGTGCCCGCTGCTTTGTGCCACCCCATTCTGGCCCCCTTGCAGCTTTTGTGTCCATTGCAAATTCTCTTGCAATTGCTTTTTTTTCCCCACCTTTTTGTGCAATTCCTTTTTTTTTTGCAATGCTTTTCTTTTGCATTTTTTTTTGCAATTCTGTTTTTGCACATCACTTTCTTTTCAAAGCCTATTTTTGCAAAGCCTATTCTTGCAAATCCCTTTGCAAATCCTTTTTCTTTTACAAATCCATTTTGCAAATCCTTTTTTCCCCCCCAAACCCTATTTTTCCAAATCCTTTTTGCAAACCCTATTTTTGCAATTCTTTTTTTTTTCAAATCCTTTCTTTTTGCAAATCCTTTTTTGCAAACCCTATTTTTGCAAAGCCTTTTTCTGTTGCAAATCCTTTGTGCAAACCCTATTCTCACAAATCTTTTTTTTTTCCTGTTTGCAAATCCCTTTTTGCAAATCCTTTTTATTGCAAACCCCATTTTTCCAATTCCTCTTTTTTTTTGCAAATCCTATTTTTGCAAGTCTATCTTGACACATCCTTTTTATTGCAAACCTTCTTTTTGCAAATCCTCCTTTTTTCCTTTTTTTTTTCTTTTTGCAAATCCTCTCTTTTATTTTTTTTTATTTTTGCAAATCCTTTGCAATTTTCCTTTTTTGGGGGCCCTTTTTGCATTTCACCCCCTCGCCCGCTGCAACTTTCCTCCTTCCAAAGCCGTTCGCCGTTCGCGCATGAATTCCCAAAGATAACGGTGCGCGGCCGAGCCCAAAACACTCTGCCAGCCCCCCCGCTCCGCTCAACCCTCCGCTTTTAACCACTTCGGCCCGATTTTGACCCAAAACCCCCACGGAGGCATCAAACCCTCGAGGCGGACGGGTCGGAGCGGGACGTTATTCACAAGCACCAAAACTCTCCCCGCATCCCCAAAACTCATCCGGATCCTGCAAATCCTTGGGATAAACGGGTGCATTTAGGCGCAAAACGCTCCCCCAAATGCCACCCCCTCTTTTTTTTTTTTTTTGCCCGGTTTCCTCAAGGGCCGGTATCCGAGCGGATATTTCCCCCTTATTTATCGGGATAAGACGGAGCTCCCGTTTGATTAGCAGGGAAAAATCGCCCGGGGGGGGGGGTGGTGGAATTAGAGGGGGGGATTCGGAGCCGGGGCTGCAATTTGGGTGCAAAACCCCCCCGAAAAGCGCCGTGTCCCCCCCTTTCAAGGGGACCCTTCCCCACAGGGGGGTTCCTTGGCGCTCCGCCGCGAACGCCCGTCGTTTTCCCCGTTTTTTTTTTTCCAGGGCCGGGCCGGGTTTTTCCCTCCCTCCCGTTGGATCCTTCCCGGCCGGGGGGCCCGGGGGGGCCCTACCTGCGTGCAGGGCCAGGATGCAGAGGGGCAGCAGGCGCCGGGCGCCGGGCGCCGGGGGCATCGCGGCCTCGCTGGGCGCCGCCGCGGCCACGTCCCGCCGCGCCGCCCACGCGCTGCCAACTTGGGTTGTTTTCCCTTTTTCCTTTTGTTTCTTTTTTTTTCTCCCCTTTCCTTTCTTTTTTTTCCCCTTTTCTTCCCATTTTTTCCTTTTCTTTCCCTTTTTCCCTTCTTTTTCCCTTTTCCCCTTCTCTTTCCCTTTTCCCCTTCTCTTTCCCCTTTCCCCTTCTCTTTCCCCTTTTCCCTTCTCTTTCCCCTTTTCCCTTTCCTTTCCCCTTTCCTTTCCCCTTTCCTTTCCCCTTTCCTTCCCCCCCTTTCCTTTCCCTTTTCCCCTTTCCTTTCCCTTTTTTCTCCCCCCCTTTTTTCCCCTTTCCTTGTTTTTCCCCCCCCTCCATTTTTTTAACCCGCTTCCGCGCTTTTATTTCTTCCTTATTATCATTTTTAAGGGGAGTTATCAATATATTTTATATGTATTTAAAGCGTTTGGAGCCTCCTCTTTTCCTCCCCGCCGCTGCTGCAGGCTGAGACCGGTGAAACTCGTCACCCGAGTGAGGTCTCTTCCGCCCGCCCCTTCCCATGATGGAGTTCCATAGGGTTACGGGATTCCATAGGATATTGGATTTGGGAGAGGGGGGTGCGGGGAGGCGTTGGAGGGGGAGATGCTATGGGGGAGGTATAGGGGGTAAGGGGGTGCTATGGGGGGCGCTATAGGGGTTTCATATGGGGGTGCTCGGGGGCCCTATGGGGCCGATATAGGGCGCCCCCCTCAACCGCGCGGAGACGGGACGCGAACCCGCGGCCCCGGGAGGAGCCAGGAGGGGCGGGGGAGCGGCAGGAGGCGGGGGCGTGGCCACACGGGGCGGGGGCGTGGTCGGGGCTCGGGGGGCGTGGCCAGCCGCCCGGCGGGGAGGCGGGCGAAGGGGGCGTGGCCTGGCGCGGAGGGGGCGTGGCCGGCGGGGCGGAAGTGGCGCGCGGATTCAAAGCGACCGTTGGCGGGGGGGAGCGGCCGTTACCGGGCGCTGAGGCGAGGGGGGAGCGGCGGGGCCGCCGGGGCGGGTTGGGGGGGCCCCGGGGGCGGGTTAGGGGGCAGCGGGAGGGCCCGGAGGGCGGTCGGGGTTCGGGGCGGCCGCCGGGTCTCACCTCGTTCCCGTCCACAGCGGCCGCCATGGGCCCCGCCGCCGCCTCGGAGCGCGGGCGCCCCGCGCCCAAAGCGGGGGCTCCCCCTTCCCGGGGCGCCTGGCGGGCGCTGGGCGAGCGGGGCCAGCGCGTGGCGCCCGTGGGCGCCTGGGTGGAGAGCGCCCCGGGGCCGCCGCAGGCCTTCGTGAGTACCGGAGCCCCAAATCCCCAAAAACGGCCCCAAAACGGGGTCAGGGCGCGGAAATAACGGGTCCCCGGCGCAGGCCTCGGCGCTGCAGGTGGAGGCGGCGCTGCGGGCGCGCGCACGGGAGCGGGCCGCGGGTCTGCGGCGCTTCCAGGGCGACGTGCGGCGGCGCGTGCGGCAGCGCGCCCGGCTCCGCGGGGCCCAGCAGCTCCGGAGCTCCCGGGAAGCGGTGAGCGGGGGAAGCCCGGGATGAACCACCCCCCCCTCCAGCGCTGCGTTTGGCGCGGGTTTAACCCGGGTTTGGCCCGTGCAGGTGGAGAAGGAGAGCGGCGCGGCCCTGCGTTATTCGGCGGCCGCTGCCCGCAGCCCCCGCGCCGGGGCCATCCGCAGCCCCCGCGCTCCCCCGGAGCCCTTCCAGCAGCGCGCGGCCGAGGTGAGCGCCCGCGGGAGAAACAGGCTTATTTTATGGTATATTTTGGCTAAAAACATCAATAATTTGCGGCCACCCCTATGCTGCGGTGGGGCACTAGGTGGTGCCACTTCCCCGCGGCTCCCGTTCCGTGCGGCTCTGGAAGCCTCCGGAAAGGCGGATTGGGGTGAAACTGAGGCTTTTGGATAATTTTGTGTTTGCCGAAGCCCGTTTTGCGGCTCGTTTTGTCCCCCCGTTGCTTCTCCCCGCAGCTCAGCAAGGCGGTGAGGGAGGTTCGGCGCAGGCTGGCGGCCTGCAAGACGGTATCCGGAGCGTCGGAGGCGCCCGGAGGCCCCTGGAGAGACGTGAGTGTCCGGGAAGCTCCGACCTGGAATTCCGGGTGGAAAAACCAACGTGGTTTTGGTGCCCCCGCTCCATAACCGGCGCTTCCCGAGGGCTCCGTCCCGGTGCTACCGTTGGAGGAAAGCGGCCAAGCGAGCGGCACCATCTCCCCGTGCTCTTATCTACCAAGATAAGATAAATCCCTTTTCCAAGCCTGATTTCCCCGTTTCCAAGATTAGGTGACGATACCGAGCCCCGTGATGAGACATTTTGGGTGTGAGAAACGGGGCTGGAAGGACTTTGGGCCACCCCATATTTCCCTCTCCCCAAAACTCTATTTTTCACCTCCAAATTGTACTTATGCCCCATAAAAAATGTTAATCTACCCTCTTTTTTTCCCTTAAAACCTGCCTTTTGTGACAATTTAGGAGCTTCCCTGGGCAATTTAGTCCAGGAGGGAATATCTTGATGAGCTGCATGAGTCTCTGTTGGTACTATAAGACTGAAACAGCTGAAAAATGGGGGAAAAGGGGTCTTTAATGTTCATCTGCTAAAAAATGGATAAAAAGGGTTTTTTTTAATGGAGATCTGCTAAAAAAAAATGGGTAAAAAGGGGGTCTTTAATGGTCACCTGTGTCATTTTTGCCCCCAAGGAATCCGTGTTTCTCCCTATCCACAGTAGACAGGACAAGGGCAGCGGCTTCTGCTCTTCCCCTTGGATCCCCAAGATCCCCATCTCGTCCTCTTTGCTTCCAGAAACCGGCGTCATCTGGGACGCTCCTGGGCTCCGGAGAGGAGGAAGAGGAGGAGGAAGAGGAGGAATTTCTCCTGTTTGGCTGTCACGACCTTCCGGCCGAACTGCAGGAGCAAGCGAGCGCCGAGCGGGAAGGCGACTTCTGCTGCAGGATTGAGCTGGAAAAGGTGAGACTCGGATGTCCGAGCTGGGATTTGGGGGGGTTAGTCCCAGCTGGAGAGCTTGGAAATGGGGGGAAAAAGGTGGGAATTTGGGAGGACTTGCCCGTGTTGTCTTCCAGCTTGGCGGCGGCTCCGGGAAGGATCCGAAGTCGCCCGGCTCCCGAGTGTCCCTCGAGCTCTGGGCTGGAGTGGACGAGGAGGAAAGGAAGAAGCAGGTTTGTCCCCTGGCACAGCGTCATTCCCGTGGGATCTCCAGCTCCCCAAGGAGCTCCGGGACATTCCCCTGACCCGGATAAATCCCGGGAATGGCCCTAACCATGTAGCACCTCAAGCCTTGAGCTGCCCAACTCGCCCCGAATCCGCCCGTGTCCAACCCTTGCTCCATCCGGGACCGCGAGCCTCAACCCTCTTATTCCCTCCGCTAGCGCCAACGGGAATTCCTGCGATTCCGGCGCCTTTTCATGGACCTGGAACGGGAGCAAGTGCGGGAGCAGCAGCGGCACAAGGAGCGGCAGAAGAGAGTCGCCAAGTGAGCGCACGCCGGGCTCTCTCCGGGCACCTTCTTATTTCTTTTCCTTAATTATTTAAGGCTGGAAAAGCCTCGTGCGCTGCCGCCGGTTCCCAGTTCCCTTTTGCGGCTGAGGAACCAAGGAGGCCTTAAAGCGGCTCCATGCGCAAATGTCATGTGATGGGACACGCTCTTCCTCCTCATGCTTTAAAAATAACAATTTTCCCGACTTAAAAATAGACATTTAGGGCGTTTCCTCCCTTTGATTCCTGCCGAGAGGTGGGATCTCCTCGGCTAAGCCGGGAGGGAGCTCCTTGAGGTTCTCCCTTGCTTTGGGATCCCGGTGCAGCTCCATGAGGAGCTGGGCCCCCAAAATCTCACGTTGGGGCCCCCAAAATCTCACGTTGGGGCCCCCAAAATCTCACGTTGGGGCCCCCAAAATGCAGCTGGAAGCGTACGGAGCTGTCCCAGCACCCTCGGGTCCCGGCCGCGTTCCCGACTCGGCGTTCCCGGTGTTAAATCCGTCTTATCTCTGGCCCTTCACCCTCATGGCTGTAAAGCTCTACAGCGCCATAAAGATTCCCTAGAATTTGTTCCAAAGTTGAAGTGTAAAAATAACCGCTCTCCTTCGGGTGACTTGGGTCACCTGCTGCATTAAGGAGGTCCCGAAGGGGCTGGATGTCCCCAAGGTGCCATCGAGACACCAGAGGGGACTTTCCACCTCGTCTGGTGCGAGGAGGAACGAGCAATTGGCTGAAAACGCCTCTTTTGGCCCCAAAAAGGTGGTGGGGCCTCCGAGGTGGCCTCTTGGCTTGAAGGCCAGAGCGCGTGGGGAGATTGGGAGCTCTTCTCCCATCGGGATGAGCGTTCCGGATGGATCGAGCGCGTGAAGCTGTTGGGAAAACTCAACCGTTTGTTCCCGCAGGATCAAGAGCGCCAAGGAGAGCGAGCGGCGCGCCGAGGAGCGGAGGCTGCGGGAGGAGGCTCCGGAGCAGGATCCGGAAAGGGCCTGCGAGATCCTGGCGCGGCTGGAGCTGGACGAGCGGCGGCTCCGCGAGACGCGGGAGGAGCGGCGGCGGAGCGAGGAGCGCGCCCGGTACGCGGCGGCCCTGCGCGCGCAGGCGCGGGAGCGGCTCCGCCGCGGCGCCGTCTCCCTGCCGCCGCTCTGCTCCTGCGGCGCCGACTTCTGGGAATGCCGCCCGGCCGCCTGCGCCAACAACTGCGTCTTCTACCGCGACCGCGGAGGTTAGGAGCGGCCTCCGGGAGGCTCCGCGCGGCCTCCGGGAGGCCCGGCCTCGCTCAGCGCCGCGCGTGCCCTCGCAGCCTACGGCCGAGCCCTGCGCTCCGTCGTCGCCTCCTGCGCCCCGGCCGAGCCCCGGCTCCCGCTGCGCCGCTGACGCCCGCCGGAACGGCGGCTTTCCGTGCCGGAGAGGATCCCTCGGACGCGATGCCCTCGGACGCGATGCCCTCGGACGCGATGCCCTCGGACGCGATGCCCTCGGGATGAGGAATAAAGCAGAACAAGGAGAAACAAGGGGGCTGCCGTGAGTGTTGATCCGTCTCGGCTCGCGGCTTCCCGGGGCGCCGCGCAGCGGGATTCTCCCGCCGGGAAGCACGCGGGAGCCCTTGGATACCCGAATCCGGGTATTTTCGCTCCTCCTCGGAGCTTCCCCGCTCCTCCTGCCCTCGCTTCCCGCCCGGAGCGCCGGGTCACGCTCCGCGGGCTCCGGATAAAGTCGCAAGTCCCCGCGCGATAGGGCCGGGGCCGGCGCGGGCGCCGCGGGCAGAGGTCGCAGCCGGAGGCGCCGCGGTCGTCTCGGCCTCCCTCCGCGGCCTCTCCAATATTAACCCGGCGCCGGAAGCGCCCGGAGCGCCGCGGGGATGGAGGCCGGAGGCCTCCACGGCCCGCGGATCCTCTTGGATTGTTGCTGGTGCTTGAGGAAATGCCGCGACCCGGAACAGCCGGGGCTGGAATTCACCCGCTGCCCTCGTTTCTCCCTGTTCTGCCCCTCCCTTTTTCCTCCCTCCTTTATCCCTGTTTTTTCTCCCCCATCCCACAAGGAAAAGGCTCTGGGGGGGGAAGGGGAGGGCTGGTTTTTGGGATCCCCTTTTTTTCCCGGGATTTGCCCCATCCAAGGGAAGCTGGAGGTGAAAGCGCCTGGATGCTGCCTCCCTTCCTCTTGGCCCGAAGGGAAAATTCACATCCCAAAATTCCTGGCTGGAAAAGCTGCCAGGGGCCCTTCTCAGTAGCAGCCTGCTTAGATTTCTGAATATTCATAATTAAAACATTAATAATTAAAATGAATATTTTTAAATTAACCTGTCTTGGGAATGGGGGGAGGAGTAATAAGAATAAATTAATAAATTATTATTATTATTAGTGGTGCTTTTATGAGCTCCAGCCTCAGTTCTATAAGGGGGGTGGGGGGCTGCACCCTATAAGTTCCTATAGGGGAAGGGGCTGCCTCGTTGGAGGGGGGCCCTATAGGAGCCAGGGGCTATAGGGGCTCTGGTTCTGAGGGGGGGGATGAGGGTGCTATAGGGGGCCATAGGCTCTATAGGGGGCCGGGGCGTAGAATGAGGGTTCTATGGGAGGCTATAGGGGCCCTGGCTTGGGCAGGGGGGGTGGGGATGGGGGTTCCATAGGGGGCTATAGGGGCTCTGGCTCTAAGGGTGGGAGGTGGGGGAATGAGGGCTCTATAGGAGCCCTGGCTCATGGGGGGTGGGGTGAGGTCTCTATATGGGGCTATAGGCTCTATAGGGGCCCTGTCTCGGGGGGGGGGGGTGAGGTCTCTATAGGGGGCTATAGGCTCTTTGGGGACCCTTGTTCTGGGGGGGGGAGGGGGAGGGCTCTATATGGGGCTATAGGCTCTATAGGGGCCCTGGCTCTGGGGGGTGGTGAGGGCTCTATATGGGGCTATAGGCTCTATAGGGGCCCTGGCTCAGGGCCGTGAGGGCTCTATATGGGGCTATAGGCTCTATAGGGGCCCTGTCTCGCGGCGGTGAGGGCTCTATATGGGGCTATAGGCTCTATAGGGGCCCTGGCTCGGGGGGATGAGGTCTCTATATGGGGCTATAGGCACTCTAGGGGCCCTGGCTCTTGGGGGTGAGGTCTCTATAGGGGGGTATAGGCTCTATAGAGGCCCTGGCTCTGGGGTGGTGAGGGCCCTATGGGGGGCTATAGGCTCTATATGGGGCTATAGGCTCTATAGAGCCCCTGGCTCGGGGGGGGCTCTATAGGGGTGGCTATAGGGGCAGGGGGCGGGGCCTGGGCGGGGCCGCCGGGGATTTAAGGCGCGGCGGGGCCGCCCCGTCCCGTCCCGTCCGGTCCCGTCCCGTCCGGTCCCGTCGCGCCGGGTCCCCCGCGGTCCCCGCTGTCGCCATGAGGGCCGCGCTCGCCCCCGGCATCCGCCTGCTCCGCGCTCTGCCCCGCGACAGCCGGTGAGCGGCGACACCGGGACCCTGGGGACACCGGGACGGGGAACATCGGGACCCTGGGGACACCGGGACGGGGACACTGGGATAGGCGGGGGGGACCCTGGGGACACCGGGACCCTGGGGACACCGGGACCCGGGGGACACCAGGATCCTGGGGACACCGGCCCAGGGGCACCGAGACCCTGGGGACACCGGGACAGGCGGGGGGGACCCTGGGGACACCGGGACCCTGGGGACACCGGGACCCTGGGGACACCAGGACGGGGACACCAGGATCCTGGGGACACCGGGACCCTGGGGACACCGGGACAGGGAACATCGGGACCCTGGGGGCACCGGGATCCTGGGGACACCGGGACCCTGGGGGACACCAGCCCAGGGGACACCGGGATCCTGGGGACACCGGGACGGGGACACCGGGACGGGGCGGGGGGACCCTGGGGGCACCGGGACCCTGGGGACACCGGGACGGGGCGGGGGGACCCTGGGGACACCAGGGCCCTGGGACAGGGGAACACCAGGATCCTGGGGACCCTGGGGACATCGAGACAGGGTGGGGGGACCCTGAGGACACCGGGATGGGGACCGGGAGCCTGGGACGGGGGACACCAGCCTGGGGCCACCCGGGGTGCTGGGACAGGGGACACCGGCTCCAAGCTGGGGACACCGGCAGTGGCGCCAGCACTGGGGACACTGGAGCAGGGCGGGGGAAAGGGGAGTGACACCAGCGCCACTGGGGACAACAGGGGCCACCAACATGTGACCGGGGGATGCAGGGGTTGGGGACACTGCGGGGGCAGCAACCGGAGGGTCACGGGCTCTGGGGACACCGGAGACCCCCCAGCTCTGGCACCAGCGCCCGGGGCCACCAGCACCGCAGCGGGGACAGCGGGGGGGACACCGGCCACTTGGCACGAGGTGGCACCGAGGACACTGGCACCCGGCCAGGCCCCGGGGCCACCGCTCGGGGCATCCTGTTCTGCCAGATGACAAACCCGGCCTGTTTGTTCTGTCCTTTTAACGATATTTATATATATACATTTATATATATATATATTTTTAAGTGCGTCCTCACGCGACGCTGTTGCCCAAGAGCTTCCTCTTTCCGTCCCGCCGTCCGTCTTTCCGTCCCCTCCTTGACGCAACCTCATCCCTTCCCTCGGGATACACCCGACCCGCTGTGATTGACTTCTTCCTTATCTGGGGGAAAAAACAAACATTTTGGGGGAAAAAAATGGGAAAAAAAAAGGGGGGGGGGGCGACGGGTCGGGATAATCCCTAGGGATGATCCCGGTTTTCCGCAGCTACCGGGGCCTGACGCTGCTGCTCACCTTCCTGTGCTACGCCAGCTACCACCTCTCGCGCAAGCCCATCAGCATCGTCAAGGTGCCGGGGGACACGGGGACAGCGGGGTGACAGGGGGGGGACGTCCCCGATCCTGGGGGTGTCCCCGATCCTGGGGGTGTCCCCGATCCCGGGGGGTATCCCCGATCCGGGGGGTGTCCCCGATCCGGGGCACATCCCGCGTCCTTGCGCCGGCAGAGCCAGCTGCACCTCAACTGCTCCAACGGCTCCAACGGCACCGGCGACTGCAGCTGGGCGCCCTTCGGTACGTCCCCCCTCCTAAAAATTCATCAAAATCGTTAATTAAAACCCATTCCAGGAATTAAAACGATCCCAAACACCCCCCGCCGCGAGCGGCTTTTTTTTTATTATTCCGGTGGCCGCTCCGGGGGCCGAAGGGCACCGGCGGCACCGGAACGTCGCCCTCTCCCGCTCCGGCTCCCGGCAGACGGGGACAACTACAAGGAGCTGTTCGGTGCCCTGGATAACGCCTTCCTGGTGGCCTACGCCGTGGGAATGTTCATCAGGTGCGGCCGGGAAAACCGCTCCCGCTCCCTCCATTTCCTTCTGCTTTTCCCTCTATTTCCCTCTCTTCCCCCCATTTCCCTTCCTTTCCCCCATTTCCTTTTCTTGCCCCCATTTCCTTCTATTTTTCCCTCTATTTCCCTCCCTTCCCCCCATTTCCTTTTCTTGCCCCCATTTCCTTTTCTTGCCCCCATTTCCTTCTCTTCCCCTCCTCTATTCCCACCTTCCCCCAATTTTTCCTCCTTTTCCCTCTACATCCTTCTATTTCCCTCCATTTTCCCTCTCTTCTTTCCCTTTATTTTGCCCTCTATTTCACCCCATTCCTCCCATATTCTTCCCTATTTCCCCCATTTCCCCCCACTATTTCTCCCTATTTCCCCCTCTTTCTCCCTATTCCCCCCTCTATTTCTCCCTATTCCCCCTCTATTTCTCCCCCTATTTCTCTCCTCTATTTCTCCTGTTTCTTCCTTATTTCCCTCTATTTCTCCCCTTGTTCCTCCCCACTGTATTCCCTCCATTTCTTCCTCTTATTTCCCTCTATCTCTTTCTCTCTTATTCCCTCTATTTCCTCTCATTCTCTTCCCCTTCTCTCTTTCTTCCCCTATTTCTCTCATTTTTCTTCCCTCTGTTTTCCTTATTTCCCCCTCTATTCTCCCATTTTCTTCCCTCTATTTCCCTATTTTCCCCTCTATTTCTTCCCTATTTCCTCCTCTATCCTCCCATTTTCTTCCCTCTATTTCCCCTCTTCCCTATTTTCCCCTCTATTTCTTCCCTATTTCCCCCTCTATCCTCCCATTTTCTTCCCTCTATTTCCCCTCTTCCCTATTTTCCCCTCTATTTCTTCCCCATTTCCCCCTCTATCCTCCCGTTTTCTTCCCCTCTATTTCCCTTTTTCCCTATTTCCCCCTCAATTCCTTCCCCATCCTCCCATTTCCCCCCAATTCTCTCCCCCTATTCCCTCTTCCCCCCATTCCTCCCCTGTATTTCCACCTCCCCTATCCCTTTCCCTATCCCTTTCCCTCTATTCCGGCCCCTTTTCCCGGCAGCGGGATCTTCGGCGAGCGGCTGCCCCTGCGCTACTACCTCTCCAGCGGGATGCTGCTCAGCGGCCTCTTCACGGCGCTCTTCGGCCTCGGATACTTCTGGAATATCCATGTGCTCTGGTACTACATCGTCATGCAGGTGGGATGCCCCCCCTCAGCTCCTCCTCCTCCCAAATCCAGCATTTTTCCGCTGGGAAAAAAAAAAAAAAAAGGAGATCGTTTAGTGCGGAAGGGATCGGACGGATTCACTCGTGTGATGAGTTGGCAGCGCTCAACTAGGTCGGCGCGTGGGCGTCGAAACGGCCGCGCGGCCCTAATTGCTCCGACCCGGTTGAGCCGGAGCGTCGCGGCTCCGTTTGGCAACAGCCGGGAAGGCCGGCGCCCTTCCCGCCTGCGGGAATTCGGGACGCAGGGACCGTCCCGCTTTGGATTTGGGAGGAAAATCCCCCCCAAATCCGAGTGTTTTGGGGCCAAACGGAAGCGCTCGGCCTCTCCGATGCCGGATGCGGCTCGGGAATAACCTTTTCCTGCTGTTTTTCCGGCAGATCTGCAACGGTTTGGTGCAGACGACGGGCTGGCCGGCCGTGGTGGCGTGCGTGGGGAATTGGTTCGGGAAGGGCAAGTGCGTCCGCCCCCGGCCTCGGGATGCGCCCGCGGCGCCCGGAGCGCTCAGCCGGGCCCTTCCCGCAGGAGAGGGCTCATCATGGGCGTCTGGAATTCCCACACGTCCGTGGGGAACATCGTGGGCTCCCTCCTCGCCGGCGTGTGGGTCTCCTCGGCCTGGGGCCTCTCATTCGTGGTGCCTGGAATCGTCATCGCCTCCGTGGGCATCGTCTGCTTCTTCTTCCTCGTGGAGCGTGAGTGGCTCCCGGGGCGGGATACGGCCGTTCCCGACCTTCCCTCGGGAAGGAGGGGACGTGGGGAAGTCGGCAGAGCCCTCACGGAGCGGCCTCTCCTCGCAGATCCCGAGGACGTTGGCTGCAGCCCCCCTCTGCACCGCGTAAGTGGCCTCCGAAGCCGGAAAAACACCCGGATTGGGGGAAAACCGCCTTGCCACGACGCCTCCGGGAGGTTTATTCATGGAGGACGGTCACCCGGAGAGGCTGGGAGTGCGGGATGGATCCTCTCGTTTTAGACGGAGTCGGAGGAGAAGGAGGCCGAGGCGGAGGACGGGCCTCCGCGCGCCTCGAGCGGCACCAGCCTGGAGCGCTCCAAGGACGGCGCCGAGGCCATCAGCTTCCTCGGGGCGCTCCGCATCCCCGTGAGTGGCGCCGCCGGCGCCGCCGGAGCCCCCGCCGAGGCCGGGGGTCCCCCCCTGACCCGCCGTCCCCCGCAGGGCGTTGTGGAGTTCTCGCTGTGCCTCCTCTTCGCCAAGCTGGTGTCCTACACCTTCCTCTACTGGCTGCCCCTCTACATCGTCAACGTGGGTGCGTCGGGGGACGGGGAGGTGACGCCGCGGGTGGCACCGCGCGGCGTCCGCTCAACCCCGGCCGCCCCCGCAGCTCATTTCGGCGCCAAGGAGGCGGGCGACCTGTCGACGCTCTTCGACGTCGGCGGCATCTTGGGTCGGTCGCTCTTCGCTCCCGTCTCCGGAGGGTTTTTGGTTTTGGCGGGATGGGAATACGGAGCTCAGGGAAGGGCGTCTCCGCAGGCGGCATCGTCGCCGGCCTCGTCTCCGACTACACGGGCGGCCGGGCCACCACGTGCTGCGTCATGCTGGTCCTCGCCGCTCCCATGGTGGGTTGGCCCCGTTGGCTCGCGCGCTCCGCTCGCTCCCTCTTCCCTCTAAAATGAACCCAAACGAACCCATTCCGGGATGGGGGAAGAGCTGTGGCCCTCTTCCACCATCCTTGTTCCTCTTCCTCCATCTCCCTCTCCTCCTCCATCCTTGTTCCTCCACCCATCTCCCTCTCCTCCTCCATCCTTGCTCCTCCATCCACCTCCCTCTCCTCCTCCATCCTTGTTCCTCCATCCATGTCCCTCTCCTCCTCCATCCTTGTTCCTCCATCCACCTCCCTCTCCTCCTCCATCCTTGTTCCTCCACCCATCTCCCTCTCCTCCTCCATCCTTGCTCCTCCATCCACCTCCCTCTCCTCCTCCATCCTTTTTCCTCCATCCACCTCCCTCTCCTCCTCCATCCTTGCTCCTCCATCCACCTCCCTCTCCTCCTCCATCCTTTTTCCTCCATCCACCTCCCTCTCCTCCTCCATCCTTGCTCCTCCATCCACCTCCCTCTCCTCCTCCATCCTTGTTCCTCCATCCACCTCCCTCTCCTCCTCCATCCTTGTTCCTCCATCCATCTCCCTCTCCTCCTCCATCCACCTCCCTCTCCTCCTCCATCCTTGTTCCTCCATCCATCTCTCTCTCCTCCTCCATCCTTGTTCCTCCATCCATCTCCCTCTCCTCCTCCATCCTTGCTCCTCTATCCACCTCCCTCTCCTCCTCCATCCTTGCTCCTCTATCCACCTCCCTCTCCTCCTCCATCCTTGTTCCTCCATCCATCTCCCTCTCCTCCTCCATCCACCTCCCTCTCCTCCTCCATCCTTGTTCCTCCATCCATCTCCCTCTCCTCCTCCATCCTTGTTCCTCCATCCATCTCCCTCTCCTCCTCCATCCTTGCTCCTCCATCCACCTCCCTCTCCTCCTCCATCCTTGTTCCTCCATCCACCTCCCTCTCCTCCTCCATCCATGTCCCTCTACCCACATCTCCTTTTCCTCCATCCCTGTCTCTGCCATCACATCCCTCTTTCTTCATCCACATCTTTTTTCTTGAACCTCTGTGTCCCTCTTCCTCCATCCGCATCCCTCTCCCTCCTCCATCCGCATCCTCCATCCGCGTCTCCCTTCCAGCTCTTCCTCTACAACCACATCGGCCAGAACGGCATCGGCACGTCCATAGGTGAGGACATCCCGCCTTCCCCACGGCATCTCCCCATCCCATTCCCGGCTTTCCCCTCTCCGCCCCGGCTCGCTTCCCGTGCCGGAGCGGCCGAGGTGACGCCGCCGCGTTGTCCCCGTCCCGGCAGCCATGCTCATCGTGTGCGGCGGGCTGGTCAACGGACCCTACGCCCTCATCACCACGGCCGTCTCGGCCGACTTGGTAGGGAATCCCGGAGCGGGAAACCCCGGAGCGCAGCGCGGCCGCTTCCCGACGCCGCTCTCCCTCCCTTCCAGGGAACGCACGAGAGCCTCCAAGGCAACGCCAAGGCCCTCTCCACCGTCACGGCCATCATCGACGGCACGGGCTCCATAGGTGCGTCCGGCTCCGGAGCGTCGCGCCGGCTCTCCCGGCACCTCCTCACGCGCATCGTCCCCGCGTAGGCGCCGCGTTGGGGCCCTTGCTGGCCGGCCTCATCTCGCCCACGGGATGGAACAACGTCTTCTACATGCTCATCACGGCCGACATCCTGGCGTGCCTGGTGGGTCCGGGGCGGGAAGCGGGACGGCGCCGTTCCCGAGGGAAGCGCTCCCAACCCGCTCCTCGCCCCCTCGCAGCTCCTCTCGCGCGTGGTGCTCAAGGAGACCCGCGGATGGTGCGGATCCATGGCGAGGAAGCGCGGGTAGGCGCCGGGACACGGCGGGAAGGACGAGGTGGACGTGGTGGGAAGGTTGAGGTGGACGTGGCGGGAAGGCTGAGGTGGACATGGCAGGAAGGTTGAGGTGGACATGGCGGAAAGGTTGAGGTGGACATGGCAGGAAGGTTGAGGTGGACGTGGCGGGAAGGACGAGGTGGACATGGCAGGAAGGTTGAGGTGGATGTGGCGGGAAGGCCAAGGTGGACGTGGCGGGAAGGCCGAGGTGGACGTGGCGGGAAGGACGAGGTGGACGTAGTGGGAAGGTTGAGGTGGACGTGGCGGGAAGGCCAAGGTGGACATGGTGGGAAGGATGAGGTGGACGTAGTGGAAGACCGAGGTGGACGTAGTGGGTAGGCGCCAGGGCATGGCGGGAAGGCCGAGGTGGACATGGCGGGAAGGTTGGGGTGGACACGGCGGGAAGGTTGAGGTGGACATGGCGGGAAGGCCGAGGCGGGACGTGGCGGGAAGGTTGGGGTGGACACGGCGGGAAGGTTGAGGCGGACATGGCGGGAAGGCCGAGGCGGACATGGCGGGAAGGTTGAGGTGGACACGGCGGGAAGGTTGAGGTGGACACGGCGAGAAGGCCAAGGTGGGACATGGCGGGAAGGCCGAGGCGGGCACGGTGGGAAGGTTGGGGTGGACATAGCGGGAAGGCCGAGGCGGGACATGGCGGGAAGGATGAGGTGGACACAGCGGGAAGGATGAGGTGGACATAGCGGGAAGGCCGAGGTGGACATGGTGGGAAGGCCGAGGTGGACATGGCGGGAAGGATGAGGTGGACATGGCGGGAAGGATGAGGTGGACACAGCGGGAAGGATGAGGTGGACATAGCGGGAAGGCCGCGGTGGACATAGCGGGAAGGCCGAGGTGGACGTGGCGGGAAGGCCGAGGTGGACATGGCGGGAAGGATGAGGTGGACATGGCGGGAAGGATGAGGTGGACACGGCGGGAAGGTTGAGGTGGACATGGCGGGAAGGCCAAGGTGGACACGGCGGGAAGGATGAGGTGGAAATGGCGGGAAGGATGAGGCGGGATGTGGCGGGAAGGATGAGGTGGACGTGGCGGGAAGGCCGAGGTGGACATGGCAGGATGAGGTGGACATGGCGGGAAGGACGAGGTGGACATGGCGGGAAGGTTGGGGTGGACATAGCGGGAAGGCCGAGGTGGACATGGCGGGAAGGATGAGGTGGGACATGGCAGGAAGGCCGAGGTGGATATGGCAGGAAGGATGAGGTGGACATGGCAGGAAGGCCGAGGTGGACATGGCTCTCCCGTAGCTCCAGCGTGCAGCTCACCGAGGCGGCGCTGGCCGGCCCGTAGCCAGGCCGTGAGTACGGCCGGGGCGCGCGGCCCCGCGGCCTCCGGCGCCTCCGTGATTCCGGGGCCCGGAGAGAGATTGAGGCGCGCGAGCTTCCCGCAGCCAGAAATCGGAGGGGAAGGGGACGGGATGAGGGAAAAACATGGGGTTTGGGGGAGGGAGTGAGGCAAAATGTGTGTTTTGGGGAAGGGAGTGAGAAAACACGTTTTTTTGGGAAGGGAGTGAGGAAACGCACGTGTTTTAGGGAAGGGAGTGAGGAAAGACACGGGTTTTAGGGAAGGGAGTGAGGAAACACGTGTTTTTGGGAAGGGAGTGAGGAAAGACACAGGTTTTTGGGAAGGGAGTGAGGAATCACATGTGTCTTAGGGAAGAGAGTGAGAAAACACACGTGTTTTAGGGAAGGGAGTGAGAAAACACACGTGTTTTAGGGAAGGGAGTGAGAAAACACACGTGTTTTAGGGAAGGGAGTGAGAAAACACGTGTTTTTGGGAAGGGAGTGAGGCAAAACACGTGTTTTGGGGAAGGGAGTGAGGCAAAACCACGTGTTTTTGGGAAGGGAGTGAGGAAACCCATGTGTTAGGGAAGGGAGTGAGGAAACACACGTTTTGGGGAAGGGAGTGAGGCAAAACACATGTGTTTTTGGGAAGGGAATGGCAAAAAGCACATGTTATGGGGAAAGGAATGGCAAAAACCACACGTTTTTCCCAATCCGTTGATTGATTCCCACCGAGCCTCGCTCAATCGACGCTCCTCACAACTCACCCAGCTCCCAATCGGCACCGCTTCCAATTGCACCGAGCACGTCAATCCGGATGGGATTCCCACCCGGAGCGCTGAGCTCCGGGATCCCCCCCTCCCACCAAAGCTCGGTCTGTTACATCTCGATTGTGTTTGCAGGTAAAAAGAGCCGTTTTCCGGGTTTTCCGGGACGGTAAGTGGGGCCCTGGGCTCCTCTTTTTCCGGCTGCCGGTGGAGGGGCTGCTGGTGGCGGCTCTGGCTCGGTGTGGGAAGACGCTCCGGGCCACAGGGATTCATCGTTTCTTCCGAGTTGGGAAGCCAGCGGCTCCCGTTCCCGGCCGTATCCCGCTATCCCGGCGGCGGCATCCTCGGAGCGCGCGGGGCCGGCTCATCCGCGCGCTCCTCTGCCCGCAGGTTCTCCGAGCTGTGACATTCCCGGCGCCGGGAGCGCTCACCTTCCGCCCCTCGGAGCGGGCGGCGGACACGACCCCATCCCGTCGGGATCGGGAAGGACGACGGCGGCGGCGGGAGCGGCGGGGAGCCCCTTTTTCCGGGCTCCTTCCCAGCCACCGACCTCTTTTTATTTAATATTAAAAAAAAAGGCGCTCGGCTCCCGCCGCTCCTTCGTTTGGCGCCCGCTAATTAAGGGCGCCGCGAGCTCCCGCGCGCCCTCCCGGCCGGGCCAGATGTGCGGCCAGATGTGCGGCCGGCGGGGGGTGCCTTCCCGGGTTATTTTTCCAGCGGTCCGAGGATTCCCCGCCGGTGCCAAGGGCTGTTTTTACGGCTCGGCTTGCCGGCGCCTCCGAGGAGCCCAAGCCGGGAAGCAAATGAGCCGAAAAACAGCCAAAATGCCCATTTTCCCCCCCTTTCCTAAGGGAAGAAAATGCTGTTGGAGCAAACCCAACGGCCCGGGCTCCGGCAATGGTGCAAATCCCAACATTTTGCCGCAGGAGGGGGGATTCTTCCTCTTTTAGAGGAAGACGGGGGGCCCAAAACACAGTTTTAAAGCCAAAATCCTGGGAGATTTGATGCCGGCGGGAGCTCCTTGCATGAGCAAATCCCATTTTCCTTCTCTCTTTTCGTTTTCCTTTCCACCTCCCGCCCCGGCTTTTAACGTATCAGTTTTTCCGGGCCGGGAATGACTCACACTTTTGGCAAGGGCCGAGAAGCGACTCGGCCGCCGGCTCCGGCGCCGCTTTTCCAACAGGGCTCCCAAAAAAAGGGGCTCCGAGCGCCAAAAAACGATCCCTGACATCGCTGCCATTTCCCAGGTCAGATGGGGAAGCAGGGAAAAGCCTCCCAGGACTTTTGCCTGATTTTATTCCGTAAAAAAAACAGGAAAAAATCCTTGTTTAGCACTTTCCTGAGGGGGATTTGGGAGATGGTTTTTTTTGCCCCGTTTTCCAAGAAAAACCAGGTGTGTCTGGGGCAATTCCCCAGCTTCGGAGGCCCTTTCCATGGCTGCTTCTCCCGGCAGGCTAATTAAAGGCAGCTAATTAAAGGGGTCGAGTTGCTGCTTCCTCGCTGGGTTTGCAGGTGTTTCGGAGAGGGGCCAATTCGGGGAGGGGGATTTGGTGCCTTTTCTGCCAATTAGTGCTTAATTCCCCATGGGATTTCGCTGCCGGAGCGACGCCGGGATGCATCCGACCCCTCATCCGTCTTTGGCGGCGACTAAAGGTTGCGGATTTAACCCCAAACCGCTCAACTTGCCGCTTTTTCCTTGAATTAACAACGAAAAAGCCGCCGTCCGGGGCCGGTTGGAAAGTGGAATTGCTTCATTCCGATTCCTTGACACCGTTATTCCTTGCCATGCTCATTTTTCCATGGCGGAAAATGCCCTGCCTGGAAAGCCCCCTTGCACAGAGGGAAGTGTTTAGTTTTTGAAGGCTACTCACGTTTCTTTTTCCTCTGGAAAAATGCTGTTTTTTCCTGCAGCTTTTTAAGCCTGGGAGCTGCAGTTGATCCAGCCTTGACGTCCCAGCCGCGGGGTTTGGGATTTGTGGGAGAGGGCTCGGAAGAGGTGGACGTTTTGGGCCAAAGCTCTAAAAGAGGGGGAAGAAATAGGGGGAAAAAAGCAGGAAAAATCAATATTGAGCTCCAAAAGATGCCGCGACCGGAGAATAAATCGAGGCTGAGCCAGGGGTTTCTCGGAGAGTTTTATTAGCCTTAAGCTTACATGAAAAAGGAGGGATAACAAACCAATCCGTGCGGATCCGCCGGGCTCATGAAATCCAGCAGAGCACAAGGAAGGCGCTGGATTTCCTTTCTCCTGCATCCAGGAAAGAGGGAGGTTAAGGAGACCCTTTTGCGGCGCGCGGAGCTCTTGCCTCCTGCCTTGGTGGGAAAAGGGACACGGAAGAATTCGGATTTAGCCGAGGCTCCCGTTCGCCCTCCTGGTTTATTGGATTTCCTCTTCCCAAGGACTTAGCCCGCTGCCAAACGGGGGGAAAAGAAAATCCCTTCAGTTGCTGGGAATTATTAAAGAGCTCAGAAGGGGCTAGAGAGAACATTAACCAAAACCAACCCCAATTTAATACCTTTAATTCCCTTTTTTTAAAGATCTTTGGCATCTCCCGGATTTTTTTTTGCTGTTTTTAGTTAAAACAATCCCATCCAGCGTGGTGCTCCGCAGCTGGCCGCCACCTGGAGCCACTGCAATCCCATCCTGGAAATCCTTCGCATCCCGGGCTTCTATTCCCGGGAGAGGCACCGGAATTCCTAGATATTTACCCCATCTCCAATGCGCTGCCTTGTCCCCCTCCGGCTCCTGGAAAGGGCCACAAATCCCTCGGGAAAAGATTCCCGGCGGATATTCCCGGGGGAATGCTGCCGTTATCCCGGACGGAGCGGCTTGGCGTACACGGGCTCGGCGACGTGGTAAACCAGGATGAGGAAGAGGCTGCCGAGGAAGAGGAGGCCGAGGACGGCGAGGAGGACGTAGCGGCCGATGAAGAAGGTGTCGATGATCTGCGGGGAAAGGGGGACACACGGGCGCCGCGGGATGGGAGGCGAATCCCGCCGGGAATGCTCATGGATCGGGCGCCGGGCGCCCCCCGGTGGCTGCAGGATGTCCCCGAGGGCAGAGCCGGGGCCCTGGGGGCGCCTGGGGACGTCCTGGAGGGGCCGGGGCCGTCACTTGGGCCTCGGGGCGGCTGTTGGGGACATCCTTGGGCACCACTGGGGCCTTCCTGGGGTAACGGGTGCCCCCTGTGACCATGGGGACCTTCCTGGGGTAACGGGTCCCCCCCCGTGACCACGGGGACCCCTTTGGGGTAACGGGTCCCCCCCCGTGACCATGGGGACCTCCCTGAGGTAACGGGTCCCCTCCGTGACCACGGGGACCTCCCTGGGGTAACAGGTCCCCCCTGTGACCACGGGGACCTCCCTGGGGTAACGGGGTCCCCCCCCGTGACCATGGGGACCTTCCTGGGGTAACAGGTCCCCACCGTGACCATGGGGACCTTCCTGAGGTAACGGGTCCCCCCCTGTGACCATGGGGACCTCCCTGGGGTAACGGGTCCCCACCGTGACCATGGGGACCTCCCTGGGGTAACGGGGTCCCCCCTGGGACCATTGGGGCCTCCCTGGGGTAACAGGGTCCCCCCTGTGACCACGGGGACCTTCCTGGGGTAACGGGGTCCCCCCCGTGACCACAGGGACCTCCCTGAGGTAACGGGGTCCCCCCCCTGACCACGGGGACCTTCCTGGGGTAACGGGGTCCCCCCTCTGACCACGGGGACCTCCCTGAGGTAACAGGTCCCCCCCTGTGACCATGGGGACCTCCCTGAGGTAACGGGTCCCCCCCCCGTGACCATGGGGACCTCCCTGGGGTAACGGGTCCCCCCTGTGACCACGGGGACCTCCCTGAGGTAACAGGTCCCCCCCGTGACCACAGGGACCTCCCTGAGGTAACGGGGTCCCCCCCGTGACCACGGGGACCTCCCTGAGGTAACATGTCCCCCCCCTGTGACCTTTAGGGACCCCCCAAGACAACTTGTCACCCCCCACCCCCCCGGGGCCCTTAAGGTAACGCCCCCCCCCCCCACAACCCAGGCCCATTGGGACCTCCCTGAGGTAACGTGTCCCCCCCACCTTTACCCTTAGGGACCTCCCCGTGGTCCCCCCCGCCCCCTTTACCCTCAGGGACCTCCCGCCCGCCCCCGGGTGTCCCCGGGTCCCTCCCCGCGTCACCTGCGCGTCCCCGGGCGGCGCGGGCCGCTCGCCCTCGCGCGGGAACAGCAGCAGCGCGGCGCTGAGCAGCGCGGCGCCCAGCGGCACCAGCGGCGCCGCCAGCCTGCGGGCAGAGGCGGCCTCAGCACCGGCGCCGCGTCCCGGCCCGCCCCGTCGGTACCGGTGCCGCTCACCGGGCCGGGCCGGGCGCGCGGGCCAGCGCCAGGCAGAGCAGCAGCGCCAGGGCCCAGAGCAGCGCGAGCGCCGCCACGCCGGGCCCGGCGGCCATGCGCGCGCGCGCCGCTTCCCCCTAGCAACCGCGCCGCGCCGGAAGCGGCGGAGCCAATCAGCGCCGCCCGCCGGCCCGCCCGCCGCTCCCCATTGGCCGCGGGGAAGGCGGGGGGGCGGAGCCTGGGGTTGTTTCCCGCGCCGCACGTGCTCGTGGCGCGCTCATCCCGGCCCCTCTCCCGCCGTTCCGAACGGGATAACGGCGCCGATGTGGAAATTCCCCGCGCGCCGTTGCGGGTGTTACCGGGTCCGCGTTGCCCCGCTCCAAGGGGAATTGCCGAATCTTGTTATTAGCAGGAAATTTGCGGCTCACCGGGACTAATTTCATGGAGCGTAAGCCGGGAATGGCCTTAAATTGCTGTTTTCCAGGCCTGCCGGAAATCCGGGAGCTGCGTGCGGGCGATTTCCAGGGATTTTATCATTGGGAAACGGGAGAATAACAAATGGGAAAGCAGGGTGCAGAAGTAGACGATGCTCCTTGGGAAGGATCGGAGAGGGAATTCCGCTTGCTCCCATTGGGATCCATGCCCCAAGCAGTTCGCGGCGCCGGCATGGTGCAGAATGACCTGGAGGAAGAGAGAGAAGAAGAATTAATATTAAAAGTTGTTATAAAGCAACTGGGGGGGCAAAATTGGGGTGCCCCGGGCGCTCGGACCGCGCTCCCGTCGGATCCATGGAGCTAAATACAACCCGGGACAGGTGCGGGAAGCCGCCGGGAGCTTGGAAAAACGCGGAGCGAAGGCACCGAGGGATCCGGTTACGCACTAAAAATACCCCTGGAACGGGGCCGGTGGCGGCCCCAAACACGGGATATTTAAATCCCCGCGACGGAAGAGGTGCCGCCGGCCTCCTCCGGATTCCCGGGCCCTGGAGAAGGAAGGAGAGGAGGTTTCCAATAAAATCGGAAGGTCGGGAAGCCCTTTCCTATGATCTTGCTCTGGCTCGTGGCGGAAATCGATGGTAATAGCAGGGAAGGAGGATGTGGGACTTCGCATGGAACAAATCCCACCGCAGATGAGGAAAAATGGGAGAAGAAGCCCTTTTTGGGGGAAAATGCACCAAAAACATCCACTCATAGTCTCTGGGGGTGCTTGGGGGGCAATTTTCCTGGGAAAACGTGGCCTTTGGGATGTATCACAAGAGGATTTGAGCTCGTATTGACTGTCTTTATTCCCACCAGGATTCGGAGCGCTTTGTGCCGACTGTTTTCCGAGCTCAGGCCCAGCCTGAGCCTCATCCCGGCATCGTAAAACACTGGATTATAGGAAAAAATAAAGGACCAAGCGGATGAATCAGAGGGAAAGGGATAGAACGGGGCCGAACGGTGAAATAAATCCGGCAAAAGTGAAATAAATCCGTGCAGAAGCGTTTTGTGGTCCAGCTCTGCGTTCCCGCTCCGTCTCGGAGCGCGGTCGGCAAGCGGAGGAGCGATCCATAACGAAGCTCTCGCCACTTAAAATTAAGTGGCTAATCATCATTAGTTCTTTCGGTATTCCCCCTAATGGCATTAATCACCGGCCGCTCGTTAGACTTTAATGCGCCCGTAATATGTTAATCCATAGCAATTCCAGCGCAATTTAGCCATGGATAATGGCCGCTTCTTGGGAAGGGCCGGTGACCGGAGCCGAGCTCCCTTTGGCTCCGTGGCCATGGGAAGAGGCGGAAAAGAGGCGGCTTCGTTATCCGGAGCCATCCCGGCTTCCCTAGGGGGTTAAAACCAGCTCCTGCTGCATCCCAAGGATTTCCAACCAGGTGCCAAGCCGCCTTGTAGTTTTAATTACAATTTTATCCTCCGCTGTTTTGCAGCACCTTGTTGCGTTTAACAAACATGGATTATTTTTTTTTTTCCCTCCGTTTTTCCCTCCCCTGCCCGGGCGGCAGCTCAAAATCGATGCCGTCGCTTTTCTAATTTAATTTCCTGCCCTGTTGGATCGGCTGCGGCCGTGCAGCTCCCGGGAGCTTCCTTGGAAATTCATGGCCGCTAAAATCCGCTTTTTCCGCCCGCCTTTCGCATCCGGGAATTAAACGGCACCGGGAATTAAGCGTCGGATTTTCGCATCCCGTGGGCTTTGGCGGGAAGGGCGTCCAGGGACTCGTCTGGTTGCGTATGGATGATGCCAGGATGGATGTCACCTGCTTTTTGGGGACCGTAGGCTGCGCCAAGCGGGTGTTTTTTTAATTGCCGATGGATAATAATAATAAAAAAAGGGAAAAACCCGAATCCAGGCCAATTCCGCAGTTATAATTCCAGCTGCCGTCCAAAACGACGCCCGCCCCGGCACGGAAACCGGCTCAAAATTCAGGGTTTATCGGCTGCTAAATAAAACAAGCGGCAGCCGAATCCTGCCGCTTCCGAAGGGCAGGAACGCGCCGGCTCCGGTGGCTGCTTCCCAATTTGCATCGTTAAGGAGTTGTGACCATCTTCCCGGTTTCTCCCCCCTCCGCTTGCCGGTTAATATTAGTGTTTATTTATTCAGGCCTTTGGCTTTTCCCCTTGTTAATCATCCCCTTGTATCATAATGCGTATAATTAATATATATTTTAAATCCGTATTCGTAATTCGTATTATTAATATGGATCCGTTATTAATATGGAAAATCTGTATCAATTATTGATATATCTAACAATATCCTGGCTGCTGTTAAAGGCCTAAAATGGACTCGGAATCTCACTGGAAGTCGCTCGGGATGGGGTTGGTGACGGTGACGCGACGAAAGGGAGCGAAATTCCTGGGATTTATGGTGATGCCTTGTGGCATCCAGGTTTTTATCCCAGGAAAAGAGGGGAAAAGTGCTTGGTTTTGCCCTTCCCAATGCAGGCGTGACCCTATAGGGGACCCTATAGGCCCCCCTTATAGGTAATGAGGGAAAATGGCGCCTCAGGGGGGTCTGGGGAGGAAATGGGGGGCACTGAGGGGACCCGGTGGCACTTGGGGACACTGAGGGGAGTGAGTGGCACGTGGGGACAGTGAGGGGACCTAGTGTCACTTGAGGGCACTGAGGGGACTGAGGGACACTTGGGGGCACTGTGGGGGCTCAGTGATGACCGGGGACACTGATGGGACCTAGTGTCACTTGGGGACACTGAGGGGACTTGGTGTCACTTGGGGGCACTGAGGGGACCCAGGGACAGTTGGGGGCACGGAGGGGACCCGGGGGCTCCTGGGGACCCTGAGGGGACCCAGTGTCACTTGGGGCACTGAGGGTCCCCGGGGGCTCCCAGAAACACTGTGGGGTTTGAGCGGTGCTTGGGGACACTGAGGGGACCCGGTGTCATCTGGGGACGCTGAGGGAACCCAGTGTCGCTTGCAGGCACTGAGGGGACCCGGTGGCACTTGGGGACAATGAGGGGACCTGGTGGCACTTGGGGACGGTGAGGGGACCCAGTGTCACTTGCAGGCACTGAGGGGACCTGGTGGCACTTGGGAGCACTGAGGGGACCCAGGGGCTCCTGGGGACCCTGAGGGGACATAATGGCACCTGGGGACACTGAGGGGATAGAGTGGCGCTTGGGGACACTGGGGCAACCCAGTGTCACTTGGGGGCACTGAGGGGAGTGAGTGGTGCTTGGGGACACTGAGCGGACCCAGTGTCACTTGGGGACACTGTGGGGACCCGGGGACAGTTGGGGGCACAGAGGGGACCCCATGGCACTTGGGGACACTGAGGGAAGTGAGGGACATTTGGGGACACTGAGGGGACTCGGGGACAGTTGAGGGCCCTGACGGCACCTGGGGACAGTTGCGGGCACTGTGGGGCCCTGGTGGCACCTGGGGACACTGAGGGGACCCGGTGTCACTTGGCGGCACTGAGGGGACCGGGGAACAGTTGGGGACACTGCGGGGAGCCGGTGGCACTTGGGGACACTGAGGGGAGTGAGGGACATTTGGGGACACTGAGGGGACCCGGGACAGCTGGGGGCACTGTGGGGACCCGGGGACAGTTGGGGGCACTGTGGGGCCCCGGTGGCGCTCGGGGGCACTGAAGGGACCCGGGGACAGTTGGGGACACTGCGGGGACCCGGTGGCACTTGAGGACACTGAGGGGAGTGAGGGACATTTGGGGGCACTGAGGGGACCTGGGGACAGTTGGGGGCACTGGGGGAACCCGGGGACAGTTGGGGGCACTGGAGGCCCCGGCGGCGCTCGGGGCCGTTGCGGCCGTTGCGGCCGTTGGGGCCGTTGGGGCCGGCAGGGGGCGCGCGGCGGCAGCGGCGGCGGCGCGGGGGGGGGGGGCGGGGCGCGCGGCGGGGGGCGGGGGCGCGGGGCGGGGGGCGGGGGCGGCGTCACCGTTGGCGGCGGCGGCGGCGGGGCCGGGGCGCGCGCGGCGTTGGCGGCGGCGTTGGCGGCGTTGGCGACGTTCCCGGCGTTCCCGGCGTTCGCGGCGTTCCCGGCGGCGGCGGCCGGCGCTGGCGGCAGGTAGGGGCCGGCGCTCGGGGCGGCGGCGCGGGCGCGGGCGGAGCCGCGGCGCGGACAAAGCGGCCGGGGCCGCCGGGGCACGTGCGGCGGCGGCGGCGGGTCCCCCCCCCCCCCAACCCCGACCCGGTTCCGTCCCCTCCGTGTCGCCGCGGCGGGAAGTAACTTGCCGTTAACGGGCGCCGTGTCCCGCCGCGGCGCCCCCCTGCAGCCGCTTGCGGTGCCCGCGTGCCGGTGTCCACCGGGGGCCGCGGGTGCAGCCCGGTGCGGTGCCCGGCCGGCGTTTGCGGTGCCCTCCTGCCGTTTGCGGTGCCCTCCTGCCGTTTGCGGTGCCCTCCTGCCGTTTGCGGTGCCCTCCTGCCTTTTGCGGTGCCCTCCTGCCGTTTGCAATGCCCGGCCGCCGTTTGCGGTGCCCTCCTGCCGTTTGCAATGCCCGGCGGCCGTTTGCAGTGCCCCGCCGCCGTTTGCGGTGCCCTCTTGCCGTCTGCGGCGCCCTGCCGCCGTTAGCGGAGCTCTGCGCCGTTTGCAATGCCCTCCTGCCGTTTGCAGTGCCCTCCTGCCGTTTGCAGTGCCCTCCTGCCGTTTGCAGTGCCCTGCTCTCGTTCTCAACGCCCTCTTGCCGTTCTCAGTGCCCTCCTGCCCGTGGGGCCCCTCCTCGCAGGTCGCGGTGCCTTCCGGGCCCGTCGCGACCCTTTGCAGCCCGTCGCGACACCCCCCGGCCGCCCGCGAGCCCTCGTGGTGCCCGCGGAGCCCTCGCAGCCCTTCCCAGCACCTCGTGGCCCTCCTGCCCGTTGCAACCCTCAACTGCCCGTTGCAACCCTCTCCTGCCCATTGCAACCCTCTCCTGCCCGTTGCAATGCCCTGCTGCCCGTTGCAATCCTCTCTGGCATCTTGCAGTGCCCTGCTGCCCGTTGCAATGCCCTCTGGCATCTTGCAACCCTCTCCTGCCCGTTGCAACCTTCTCCTGCCCGTTGCAATGCCCTGCTGCCCGTTGCAATCCTCTCTGGCATCTTGCAATGCCCTGCTGCCCGTTGCAATGCCCTGCTGCTTGTTGCAACCCTCTCCTGCCCGTTGCAATGCCCTGCTGCCCGTTGCAATCCTCTCTGGCATCTTGCAATGCCCTCCTGCCCATTGCAACCCTCTCCTGCCCGTTGCAACGCCCTGCTGCCCGTTGCAATCTTCTCTGGCATCTTGCAACCCTCTCCTGCCCGTTGCAACCTTCTCCTGCCCGTTGAAATGCCTTGCTACCCATTGCAATCTTCTCTGGCATCTTGCAATGCCCTCCTGCCCATTGCAATGCCCGGCTGCCCATTGCAACCCTCTCCTGCCCGTTGCAATGCCCTGCTGCCCGTTGCAATCCTCTCTGGCATCTTGCAATGCCCTCCTGCCCATTGCATCCTCTCCTGCCCGTTGCAACCCTCTCCTGCCCGTTGCAATCCTCTCTGGCATCTTGCAATGCCCTGCTGCCCGTTGCAATGCCCTGCTGCCCGTTGCAATCCTCTCTGGCATCTTGCAATGCCCTCCTGCCCATGGCAACCCTTTCCTGCTCCTCGCAACCTTCTATCACACGTTGCAATGCCCTGCTGCCCATTGCATCCTCTCTGGCATCTTGCAACCCTCTCCTGCCCGTTGCAACCCTCTCCTGCCCGTTGCAACGCCCTCCTGCCCGTTGCAACGCCCTCCGGCCCCTCCGATGCCCTCTGCCCGCTCCAACCATCATCCGGAGCCGTCCGCCCCGCGCCGAGCTCCCTCCATCGGGATGCGTCTTCCCGGCACCGCGTTGCCGCCTTCACCTTTGCCCTCGGGGCTGCCAAAACCGGCGCCGAAAACGCTCTTTTTCAGGGCGCCGATCCGCAGAAACCCGCCATTCCTTAACCCAGGACCCGCTCGGCCCCTTTCCCGGTGCCTCTTTGTTTTCGGGAGCCGCTTTTTCCCCCCCTTTTCCCGCCGAGCTCCTCCGAAGGACCTTTATTTTTGGCGCCGGCCAAAAAAACCCTCCGTGTAACGGGAAACCCTCCGCGCGGAGCCGGCTATTTGCAAACCGAAGCCGCGGAGATTAGATTAAGGCTCCTGCGAGCGGCTCCGGGCCCGTATTATTTTTGGCTGGAACGCGGGGGCAGCTGTCTGCCGGGCCGGAGCGAGAAGGGATACGGGGGGGAAGGTAGGAATGAGGGCGGAACGGGGCTTTTTGGGTCTTTCCTTGAAAAATTGCGGTGGGAAGAGGCGGAAGGGCCCGGCCTGGCCGTTGCGGGGCCGTTTTTTTGGCTCCGTTTGCTCCGGGGTTTCTCCTCTTCTCGCCGTGTGTTTAACTCCCCGTGCTGAGATTCCTTCATTAGGGGGCAAAAGTTAATTGAGACGGAGGCCGATTCCCGGCGAGGCTAATTCCGAACGCGGATCCGGACCCGGCCCGTGTTGCAGGGAGGTAAGACGCCGGATCCGCTCCTTTTCCGCTCCGCGGAGACGCCGGATCCGCTCCTTTTCCCTCGGAGGGACACGCAGCGGCTCCGTGCGGAATCCTCGCCGCGATCCCGCTTTTCTCTCCCGCTCTCCATGCGGCTCCGCAATCCGGGAATGGGATGGGAGACGCCGCTCGGACGCCCGAGCTCCTTTTCCCTGGACAAATCCTGCGGCAAAGCCAACCGGCTCTTCCCGCTTCCGGAGCCGCTCTGCGGATGATCCCGACGCTCCGGTTAATCCTCGCCTCTCCGTCGGCCACCCCGGGAAGCTAATGGCCCCGCTGCCAATTTTCCTCTATTTCCATCGCCGCTGCCGAGGATTTGCTGGTAAAAAGGCTGCTCCTGAGAGACGCCTTGGGAAAACCGCCCTTTGGATTAATCCCTGAACTGGGAAGTCTCCGGGAAGCCCAACGGATGCCGTCTTGGATAGGAAGGTTGCGGCGTGACGTTTTGTCCCTGCAAAATCCTGATCCCCTTTGGATCAGGTCCCTCAGGAGGAGAGGAGAAAGGACCGCTGGGAGGTTTTTGGGATAGAACAGCTGGATTTTAGGATTTATGCCGTCTTATCCTCCTTGGAAAACCGGAGCAGCCCCAACTCTTTGGTTGCCCGTGATGTTCCGAGGAATTTGCGCCGTTTTGCGCCTCTCTCCGCTCCCATTCCTGAGGGAGCTTCACGCACGGAGCAGGTTTCCCCCCTACGGAGGATCGGGATGGGAATCCCGTTAGGATACAACAAATTAGGAACAAAAACAAAACCCTCTCACGGCGTCCTTAAAAATCCATCTCCAACCACCACAACGAAGGGGACGGCGGGAAGGGGAGCCCGCGCTCCGATCCGGCGCCGGCTCCGGGCGATCCCAGCTCGGAAAACCGGCGGCGAAGCTGGATAACCCCCCCCTCGCCCTCCTTGGGGACCGACCCCGCGGCTGTAAATCTGGAGCGAGTCCGGCTCGGGCGGCGCTTTGCAGCTGTGTAAATAAGAGGAGAATTTGGCCTTGGCTCCGGCTCGCTGATTATATCCATGTTTTTTTAGTGCCTGTTCCCGCTTTGCCGCTTCTGCCGGGGAGGAGGAGAGCGGCTGCCGGTGCCGGCGGGATCGGGAGCCGCTCCGGATCCCTCCTCCTCAAATCCCCCCTTCGGCAGCGTCGCTCCGGCGGGATTTGCTCCGTGTTGAGGAATATCCCGACTTCTCCCCGCGCTCCAGGTAGGCGCCGCGGGCCCGAGATGCTCTGGAAAAAGGAGAGGCTTTTTGCAGTGGATGAAGGAAACCGGTCGAATCGCCTCCGTTTTGGGCAACGGGATCCCGTTCCGATGGAAGCAGCGGCGCTTCCAGCTTTCCCAAGTTGTTCCCGGCTCCGAATTGAACCGCGTTTTGCAGCCGGCCGGAAAAGCCGCCTAAAACGAAGCGGAAAACGATAACGGAATGGATGGATTTGGGGCTTCACCTGCGCGATGCCGACGGCTCCGAACCCGGCTCCGGCCCCGTGCGTCGGGTGCGACTTGGCCAAACCTTCCCTTTAATCCCTTCGGAAAGCCCCATCCCATTCCGGGGGTTTTATCTCCGTCTTATCCCGCGCGTTATCCCTCGCCCTCCTTGGAGGAGGCACTTCAGGGCTTGGGAAAAATCCTTTAAAATGTTGCTTTTAGGTACTACTTTGCTCTCCTAAGGCCAGGTTTAGGGAAGCAATTCCAAGCTGATTTATTCCCGAGTGGATTAGATGTTTTTAGCCCTCCCGAGCAATAAATCGGCGAGGGAAAGGCCGGCTCCGACCTCCGATCCGAGCGGGAAACGCTGGGACGGGGAGGCCGCGGCGCCCGTCTCGTGGCTCCGGGTGATCCCGCGGCTCCGAGGAGCGATTCCGCGGAAAGGTTAATCTGATAATTGCCGCTCGCTTAATGAGCTAATAATTAAAACTTCTAGCGGCGCTTGCAAACCCGGCTCCGCGGGGCGAAGCTTTTCCCCCTCTCCTCTCCCTTTTCCCGCTGCGAATCCGCTCGGATGGAGCCCGGGAGAAGGGCCAAGGTTATCTCAAGGTAGGCATCTCCCTCCTTCCCCTTTTCCAGTGGGATTTAAGGGGGATCTTTTCATCCCTCCCCATCATCTCCGCAGGAAAAACGGCTTCCGAACCGCGCCGGGCGCTTTGCGGAGCGGTTCCTTGAGCAAAAATTACAAGCTGCGTATATATATTTATATATATATTTATATATATATTTATAAAGCGTTAGGGTTTCTTCCCAAGGAGGCCCATTTAAGCCCCAGTTTCTCCAAACGGCTGCAAAAATCCCGCTGGATACTCTGGGAAGAAAAACACCCCTCGGCCGAGTCCCGGGGAGGAGAACCCACAAAACGCTCCGAACGGGAGCCCCGGATCCCATGCCCATTCCAAAGGGGCTTTTCCCGGCTCCTGGCCGCGCTCCAGCCCGGCGCACACAGCACCCTTCATGGAGCCGGCCCGAATCCGACCCTTTGTTTCCTGTTTGCCGGCCCGGCTCAACAGACCCGGCTTTGTGCTAATTTAATTAAGCGCCGGGGCCGGGGATGCGAGCGCCGGTTATAAATCCCTGCTTTTTTGGGGCCTCTCCGGCCGGTCGCTCCTCCCGCGGGAAAAACATTCCGGAAAATCCCCCTCCCGACCGTCTTCCTCGCGCCGGGATGCTATGGAAAACCCCCTGGCGAAACGCCCGCGTCCTTCGGGAAAAGGAGCCTTCGGATCCGCTCCTGCTGCCCGTCCGGCGCTCCAGCGTTCCCAATTTTTACTCGGAATGGGAATTTCCAGCCCGTTCGCATCCGCGGCGACGCAAAATCCTCGCACGGGGGAGTTTTCCGCGTGGTCCCACTCTCCAGTGGCTCCTTTTTTAATGGTTTTATTTTATTTTAAAGATAAAAGGGGTCTTAGCCGGCCCGCGAGCTTAAGGATTTAGGAACGCCGCGCTGGAATAATCCGACCTGCGGGATCGCCTCCGTGTGCCGGAGCGCTTCGAGACGACGAGGCCGATTAACAGGGATGTCAGGTCAGGAATCCTTTTCCCAAGGGCTTTTCCCGGCCCGTGAGGCTGCTCGCTGGACGTCGGAGCTGCGAAAGCTGCCTTTGAACGAGGATTTTCCCAAATTTGGGGCTCGGATCCGTCGATTTCCAAGTTTTGGGCTCCATCCCGCTCCGCTCGGCGACGCACCGCGAAAAAACCTCGGGAAAACCCAGTTGCTGGCCAAAATCCCCGAAGAAAACGCTCCGAAATCGGGAAAACGCTCCGAAATCGGCAGCGCGCCTGCATTTCCCAAGCGAAAACTCCCTTCTGGAACCCGTGGAAAATATCCTTATTCTCCCGGCGTTTTATTTTAGGGGGCAGCGCGGGCCGATGCCACCCGAAACCGCGGAGCGGGTCGTGAAACGCTACCCCGGCGCGGCCTGCGCTCAAAATAGCCCTGGATGGTCCCAACGGCGCGAGCCGGAGGAACGGGACAAATCCCTGTGTCCCTGGGCCCGACGGATGCCGGCTTCTCCTCGCCCGGGCGGGAATCCGGCCCCTTCCTCTTTGGGAATGGCCGCGAGCTGGTGTTTGGGGTGAAAACCCACGTATTCCCGGCGCTATCCAGAGGCCGAGCGCTTCCTACAGCTCCCGTCGCATCCCAAATCCCCTTGGCTTTGCCTTCGCATTCCCAAGGTGGGAATGGAGGAAGGGGGTCAAAAACCCGCCCCGAACCCGCCGTTATTTCTCCCATTCTGCCCGTTTTGCGGGTGATTAACGGCGTCGGAAGCGCGAAGCCCCGTCCGTATTGCCTTATTCTATTAAGGGTTTCCAAGCTGGGATTAAGCGGACATGATTTCTGCCCACGGCCCGTTAATTTTGCTTTATTGCCGGCCTGATGGCCATTACCCTTTTTTGCCGGTGCCTTCCCCCATTAGGTTTGTCCAATTAACCAAGTACGAGGCGGATTCGGCGCCGCTTGCGTTCCGGGCTGCCCAAGGAACACGGATCCTTGCAGGGATCCCCGAATTCCCGCTGGAAGGGCCTCCAAAACTGAGCAAAGATCTCAGGAGGGCATCCAAAAGGAGCAAAGACCCTAGAGGAGCACCGAAAATGAGCTAAAACCCAAGGGGGTCACCCAAAATGGGGAAAGATTCTAGTGAGAACCCCCAAATCTGCATTAGTTGGACACCCAAAATGAGCGAAGAACCTAGAGGAGCACCAAAAATGAGCTAAAACCCAAGGAGGTCACCAAAAATGAATGAAGATCTTAGCGGGAACCCCCAAATCTGCGTTAGTTGGACACCCGAGATGAGCGAAGACCCTAGAGGAGCACCAAAAATGAGCTAAGACCCAAGGAGGTCACCCAAAATGAATGAAGATCCTAGCGGGAACCCCCAAATCTGTGTTACTTGGGCACCCAAGATGAGCGAAGACCCTAGAGGAGCACCAAAAATGAGCTAAGACCCAAGGAGGTCACCCAAAATGAATGAAGATCCTAGCGGGAACCCCCAAATCTGTGTTACTTGGGCACCCAAGATGAGCGAAGACCTTAGAGGAGCACCAAAAATGAGCCGAGATCCTAGCACGGGCCCAAAAATCAGCATTAGCAGAGCACAAAAGTGACCTAAAGGGTCACCAAAAGTGCTCAGAGATCCTAGGAAGGCTCCCAGGGTGAGCAGAGACCTTAAGAGGGTCCCAGAAGTGGGCAAGGACCTTAAGAGGGTGTCAAAAAGGAGCCGAGAGCCTCGCAGGACCCCCAAAATTAGCGCCAAGCCGAGCCTCCAAAATGAGGAAAGCTCCTTGTGGGGCTTCAGAAGGAGCTCCTGGGAGGCCATTGAAGGCCCTAGGAGGTGCCCCAAACCTCTAGGAGACCCCCCAAGTTCCTAGGAGGCCCTCAAAGCTCTTTGGAGCCCTTGAAATCCTCTAGGAGGCCCCCGAAACTCCTGGGAGGCCCTCAGAGTTCCTAGGAGGGTCTCGAAGCTTCGAGGAGGTCCCTGAAGGCCTTAGAAGGTCCCCAACGCTCCTAGGAGACCTCAAAATCCTCCAGGAGGCCCCCAAATCCTTTAGGAGGTCCCCAAGGTCCCCAAAGGAGGTGCCCAAGGTCCCCAGCGGAGGTCGTTGGCGGGTCCAGGTGGCGATGGGGGAGAAGCCGAGCGGAGCCGGGACGTCCCTCCGCCTTTCCCGGGAAACTCCATCCCGACAGCTGGTTCACATCCCGCCTCGACAGCTGATCTCCCCCTTCCCGATCCGCTTAATTCCCTAAAAGAGAAACTCCGGGTTAGATGTTTTTCTCTGGCTCCGGCGCCTCCCGCATTCCCCACGGAGGAAGGACAAACAATCCCAGTTTTCCCTTCGGGATACGGAGGAACGACCCGGCCAGGATGCCGAATTCCATCAGGATTTCCCCCCTCTCCCCGGCATTCCGTCCCCGGCTCTTTAAATCTCAATTAGAAAAATAAAGTGGGAGTTTTCCAGGAATTTCTAATTCCGCTAAAAGCTCCTTAAAACCGGGTGCAAGGAGCAAAACCTGGCAGCTTTCATGCCCTCCGGATATCGCTCTTTCCGAGCCCTCCTTCGACGCGAGCTGCCGCTTATCTTTTATAGAAGGATATAAATCTTAATAAAAATAGTAATATAAATCTTAATATCTTAAGAAATATTAAAATCTTAATATAAATCTTTATATATTTTATATATATATTTGCTCCTTTATTTAAGTGATTTCTTTTGTGCTGGCAGGTACCTCCTGGTGTCGCATCCTGAGACTTCCTTCACATCCACGCGGAGCTGCCGGACGGATCCGAACCGTAAGTAACCCCGGAGGGTCTTTTCTCTCCTCTTTCTCACCCGTGTTTTGGGTTTTAAAGTCAAGCTGGGAATTTGTTATTCCTCCTGGATCTGGCCCTGGCCGGAGGGCGTCGGAAATTCCCCCTTTCGGAGCCGCCGTTCCCGGGAAATCGGCTGCCGTCGCGGCACTGCCGGAGGGATTCGGATGAGCCCGCGGGTAGGATGGTCGCGTCTTCCCTCCTGGCAGCGGATTTAGCCTTTCCTCGGCACAGCCACTTCCAAAGTGCATCCCATGGGATTCCTGCTGCCTCCGAGCTCGCGGGAAGCTGTTCGCTTCCAACCCGGAGAGCAAAGGGAAGCGGCCGCTCGGCGTCGGCTCCGATCGGAGCTGCCCCTCTGGCTCCTTTGCCGCATCCCGTTTCCGGCTTTTCCCAACTAAACGTCGGCCAGAACAACAGCGTGGGATTTTCCAAAGCGGCCGCTCCATACTGACAACTTCCAAAACCATGTAAGTAAGAAGGAAATAAGTTAATTTCAGTTTTGCAACTTTTATTCGCTTCTCGTGCATTTACTTTCTCACGCGTTGCCCTTCTCCTTGGTAGGACATGGTTCCGATGGGAAGATCCGGAAAGAAATCTCCATGCAACCTCTCGCGTCGATCCGGAAAGTCCGGATACGTCTACGGCACCTTCCGATGGGAACGGCGGCTCCTTCCTCCTTCCGCTTCCTTTTTTTCCCTGTGTTTCTTCCCTTCTCCTGTGGCAGGCAGGGATCCCTCTGGCAAAGCAAAAGTGCAGAAAAAAAGCGAAAATGAAGAAAAGGCAAAAGCGGGAAAAAAGTGAAAATGATAAAAAAGGCAAAAAAAGGAAAAACAGAGAAAAGCAAAAGTGAGAAAAAAGGAAAAGAAAAAGAAAAGCAAAAATGGGGGAAAAAGCGAAAGGAGGAAAAGGGAAGGCAAAAAAAAAAGCAAAATAAACAGACATGAAAGTGGAAGAAAAGCAAAAGGGAAAAAAAAAGCAAAAATAAAAGAAAAGCAAAAGAAAAGGAAAAGTGGAAGCAAAAAGAAGTGGAAGGGGAAAGAAGTGAAAGCGAAAAAAAGTGAAAGGAAAAGCAGAAAAAAAGAAAGTGGAAAAAAGCCAAAAAAGCAAAAGTGAAAGAAAGCGAAAATGCAAAAATGCAAAAAAAAAAAAAAGAAAAAAGAAGTAAAAAAAAAAAAAAGTAAAAGCGGGAGAGAAGTTAAAAAAAAAAAGAAAAAGAAAAAGGTTGGAAAAGAAGCAAAAGAAAAAAATCGAAGGAGGAAAAAAAAAGCAAAACAGGAGGAAAAGCAGATGCAGATGGAAAAGGAAAAGGAAAGGAAAATTGGGAAAAAAGCAAAAGGGAAGGAAAAAGTAAAGGCAAAAAAGTGAAAGTAACAGAAGAAGAGAAACCGGGGGGAAAAAAAAGCCAAAATGGAAAAAAATGGAAATGGAAAAAAAAGCCATCGTGGAAAAAAAGACACGAGCCAGGGGCCTGGCATAATAAAATGCCGGGAGATGCCAGGCTTTATTTTCTTTATATTAAGAAAAATAAAGAAATTAAATGAAATTACCGCGGTGTCGGGTTTGCAATTTGCTCTCTGCGAGTGGCCCGGGGGCAGTCCAGGCTCCCCGGGGCTTTTTGGCAGCGTTTTTGGCACCTATATGGCCGTGTGTATGTGCAGCTATATGTGCAGCTGGGCATGCCCTTGTGCACCCATACGGCCCCCTGTGCATGGGGCTGTGCATATGTGCTCCGTGCACCTATATGTGCATCTATACGTACATCTGCAGGCCCCTGGGCGCCTATAGGTGCCCTATACACCTATACCTGCCTCTCTGCTTGCTGCATTTGTGCATATGTGCCTGCACCTGTGTGTCTATATGTACATCTGCATGCATCCGGGTGCCTATAGGTGCCCTATACACCTATACCTGCTTGTCTGCTTGCAGCATTTGTGCATATGTGCATGCACCTGTGCATCTATACGTACATCTGCAGGCCTCTGGGCGCCTATAGGTGCCCTATACACCTATACCTGCCTCTCTGCTTGCTGCATTTGTACATATGTGCATGCGCCGGTGTGTCTATATGTACATCTACATGCACCTGGGCGCCTATAGGTGCCCTATACACCTATAGCTGCCTCTCTCCTTGCAGCATTTGTACATATGTGCATGCACCTGTGCATCTATATGTACATCTGCAGGCCCCTGGGTGCCAATAGGTGCATCTATATGTACATCTGCAGGCCCCTGGGCGCCTATAGGCACCCTATACACCTATACCTGCTTGTCTGCTTGCAGCATTTGTGCATATGTGCCTGCACCTGTGTGTCTATACGTACATCTGCAGGCCTCTGGGTGCCTATAGGTGCCCTATACACCTATACCTGCCTCTCTGCTTGCTGCATTTGTACATATGTGCATGCACCGGTGTGTCTATATGTACATCTACATGCACCTGGGCGCCTATAGGTGCCCTATACACCTATAGCTGCCTCTCTCCTTGCAGCATTTGTACATATGTGCATGCACCTGTGCATCTATATGTACATCTGCAGGCCCCTGGGTGCCAATAGGTGCATCTATATGTACATCTGCAGGCCCCTGGGCGCCTATAGGCGCCCTATACACCTATACCTGCTTGTCTGCTTGCAGCATTTGTGCATATGTGCCTGCACCTGTGCGTCTATACGTACATCTGCAGGCCTCTGGGCGCCTATAGGTGCCCTATACACCTATACCTGCCTCTCTGCTTGCTGCATTTGTACATATGTGCATGCACCGGTGTGTCTATATGTACATCTACATGCACCTGGATGCCTATAGGTGCCCTATACAGCTATACCTGCCTCTGTGCTTGCTGCATTTGTACATATGTGCATGCACCAGTGTGTCTATATGTACATCTGCATGGATCCGGGCGCCTATAGGTGCCCTATACAGCTATACCTGCCTCTCTGCTTGCAGCATTTGTGCATATACCTGTGTGTCTATACGTACATCTGCATGCATCCAGGTGCCTATAGGTGCCTTATATTCCTATACCTGCCTCTCCGCTTGCTGCATTTGGCATTTTGCGCTGCTCATTTCGTAGCAAGGAGGGGGGAACAAAATCAATGAGCCCGATCCGACGTGGTTTTTCCTTAAAAAAAAATTCCCCAAATCCCCGTTCGGTGCCCGCCGCCTCGCAGGATATTCAATAACTCGGCGCAGCGGAGCCGGAGCGCAGCCGGGGGGAGCGGAGCGCGTCCTCGGAGCCTCTTCCCGCAAAAACCCGGCTCCGCGTCCTCATTTTGGGCCAAAAAACCCACCAAAACCGCAAACCCTCCCTGCACTTCCATCGCCCTTCCCGGAGCGAAGGATCCGGAGCGGCTCTCCGAGTCGCCTTCCCGTTTTTCCACCCCCTTTTTCCCTCCCTCCCGCGCGCTCGCCACCCCGCTGCCTGTTTTTCCTCGCCGCCGTTCGCTTCTAATTATGTTGATTTTCCCCCTGCCCCTCAACCCCCCCTGCAAAGCTTATTAGGGCGAATATTTTTATTTATTATCATTTCGCCCGGCTCCCGCCAGCATTTCCAATTACTCTCGCCGCTTCCTTGTAATTGTCTCGCCGTAATGGCTCCGAAACAATCGCGCTAAATGAGGTGGCTCCGGCGAGATGAGGGTTTCACTTCATTAAAGGCTAATGTATTCGCCGCGGCGGCTCCGCGGGGCCGGCTTGGAAAAGGGAAAAAAGGCAAAAAAAAGCCAAAAGAAGGAAAAAAAAAAGCCAAAAAAGGCATTTAAGCGGCTTCTTTTATTTTGCAGGGAGTAACTTTTCCGGGGATTTGCAACACGCGGCCCGGTGTGGATCGCGGGGCGGTTTTGGGTCTCGCCGCTGCGGTTTTGGGTGCTTTTCCGTAAAGCCGTGGTGCTTTTGGGTGAAAAAGTATGTTTTTTAGGGCAGTTGCTTTCAGTGGCGTCTTGCGAAGTGTGCGTTTTCCGTGTGCTGTTTGGGGGGAATATTGAGGAGGGCTGAATTTCCGCTGGGAAAATCCATCCTGTTGTGCCGAAGGGCCGGAGCGGAGGCCGAAAGCGGGAGGCCGGGAGAGGAGAAACGGTTGAATCCGCAGTGGGATTTAACGGGATTTCCACAAGGTCAGGCTTGATGATCCCTGTGGGCTCCAGCCGGGCGCCGTCGGGAACGCCGGGAAACGCGGGAGCACTGGGAGGCTGTTAGGGAGGAAAAGAGGTCCCTGGTCTCCTTGCCTGGAGCCGCGGGTTGGATTGCAACAGCAAAAAAATGGGAATGTGATGCACCGTAAGGAGATTTTGCGAGGAAAAAAAGTAGGATTTTCCCATTGCGAGGCACGTGGAGGTGCTCGGAGCACAAAGGTTTTCTCCGAAACACTCTTAAAATCCAACCCTTCTTGCAACATCGCATCGGATCGATCCGGGAAAAGGCCAGACGGAGCCGCGTTCGGGTGGAACAGGAAGAGTTGGATGGTGGCCAAAAGCCCTGAGCGCTTCCCAACCCTGTTTGAGATCTTCTTATCCTTAAATAAGCATGGGATGCAGGAATAAGGATTCTCGGTGTGCCGGAAAGCGGGAGTGCCGGTTGGCTCTTCCTCTGGGACACATTCCCTGCCGCGGCCCAAATCTTTGGGTTGTCTTCGCTAGTGTCCATGGTTTGGTTTCAGCCAATGTCCATCGTCTGGTGTCCGAGGTTTGCTGGTAGGTTGTGTCCATGCTTTGGTGTGACCTGGTGTCCATGGCTTGGCCTGGGCTTGTGTCCGTGCTGTGGTGTCACTTGGTGTCCATAGTTTGGCCTTGGCTTTGATGTTACCTGGTGTCCATGGCTTGACCTGGGCTTGTGTCCATGCTGTGGTGTTACCTGATCTCCTCAGTTTGGCCTTGGTTTGGTGTCACTGGCTGTCCATGGCTTGGTGTTGACTTGTGTCCATGGTTTCGTGCCACCTGGTGTCCATGGCTTGGTGTCACCTGGTGTCCATGGCTTGACATTGACTTATGCCCATGCTTTGGTGCTACCTGCTCTCCTTGTTTTGGCCATGGTTTGGTGTTACCTGGTCTCCTTGGTTTGGCCTTGGCTTTGGTGTCACCTGGTGTCCATGCTTTGGTGTCACCTGGTGTCCATGGTTTTGTGTCTCCTGGCGTCCATGCCTTGGCGTTGACTTGTGGCCATGCTTTGGTGTCACCTGGTGTCCATGGCTTGACCTGGGCTTGTGACCATGCTTTGGTGTCACCTGGTCTCCTTGGTTTGGCCATGCTTTGGTGTCATCTGGTGTCCATGTTTTGGTGTTACCTGGTGTCCATGGCTTGGCATTGACTTGTGGCCATGCTTTGGTGTCACCTGGTCTCCTTGGTTTGGCCATGCTTTGGTGTCACCTGGTGTCCATGCTTTGGTGTCACCTGGTGTCCATGGCTTGGTGTTACCTGGTGTCCATGGCTTGACGTTGACTTGTGGCCATGCTTTGGTGTCACCTGGTGTCCATGGCTTTGATGTCACCCGGTGTCCATGCTTTGGTGTCACCTGCTCCCCATCATTTGCCATTGACTCGTGCCACGTTTCCACGTTGACCCCTACCCATGACTCTCCCCAAATTGACACCCCTGCTTTGATGCCAACGGGTGTCCTCGTCTGCGTCCCACCCGCACTGCCCCTCTCCAACATCCCCTTGGATTTGGGATCATCCCTTGGCACTTTCCTGCCCGGAGGGGACCCGAAATTTCCCCAAACGACCCCAAAACCTCCACAGTTTCCTCCAGAACTCGCTTTTTTCCCGTTATTTTTAACCCACCTACTCTGAAAGTTCAATTTCTTCTTGCTAATCACCATTAAAGAGAAATTACCTCTCTTTTTTTCCCTTTCCCCCATAGAAAAGCGGAATTAGCTGCTTTCCGATGGCTCTGGATTGTGTTTTTAGCTGGACATGATGTTTTTTTGCCTCTGTGCTAGCCCTCCCTGCTGATTTTGGGGGAAAAAAAGGTGATTTGGGGGTATTTGGAGTCGGGGGGATCAAGAGAGCGCAGCGGGGAGCCACCGCAACCCATCGTCACCGTTGGACTTGGCCTGTTTTTGTAAAAACAAAGCACTTAAACTTCCATTTTTTAAAAAAAACTAAATTAATTTTAATTTAATACAATTTAATTTAATTTAATTTCTTAAGTGGTATCAGGACAAATAAAATGCAACCTGGACCGGTTCCCAAGTCCACATTTGCAATAGGACGACCGGCCCTCCGAGGTGCCTCCTTTCCTGGGAATCCCCCCCAAAACCTCCCAAATGAGCCCAAAACCCTGAGATTTGAGGACGGGAATTAGCGCAAGGTTAATTCCAATCTTGGAAAACTCCGGAGTTTGCGTTCCCATGGAAACGGGTATTTTTATCCTCCTGGGCCTGCGCGCGGGACAAGATTGAGCCGTTGGAAAATACCAACCGGCTCCGCTCCCGGCACATGGGAAGGGGTCGGGGTCGCTCAGAGGGAAATTTTCCAACTTCTCCAGTTAGAGATTCCTTAAAAAAAAAGAAAAATCAAGGAAAAAACCCCAAAATACTGAGATTTTGGGGGTACATTTTTTTTGCAAGGGGGAAATCCGTCTCGCAAACCTCCAGCTGGGGAAAACGGGATGCGTTTCCCGCTTCCTTCATCGGAGCAAAGCGGCTGCGTCGGGCTCTGCTTACAAGTTTGCTTTGCAAACGTGTTGTTTTTTATCCATTTTTTCCCCAATCTTTCCGAGCTTGGCTATTTAACACCAATTTTTAAAATTCTGCAAATGTTTTATCATTATTATTTTTTGCTATAAAATACTTTTTCCGATTAGTTTTCCGTGCTCGCCATCTGCCTGCGGAAGAGCTGTTGCAACTTGGCATTCCCTAAATCCCAGCGCAGCCCGGCGGTGCAAACCCTCACGGGTAGGAAATCGGGAATTTTCGGGATTTGGCTCTGGGCCAGCCTTGCTTTTCCCCGACGCTCGCCAAGTCGGCAGCTTTTCCAGTGGGATTTTCCCATCGCGGTGGGAATTCGGGAGCAGAATCCGCCTGTGGGACACCAAGGACAGCGTGACACCCGTGCCGACTGTGCTAACACCCACCCTGCTTAATCCAGCTCTGGAAAACACCTTCATTTTTCCCGGGATCCAACTCGCGCCGATCCGGCGCGATTCCCAACGTTGACCGAAACGCCGTTAAATACCCTTTTCCCGGGATGTTTTTTTCCTGACGCCGTTGGCATAGAAACCGGCACGAAAGGTCACCCGCGAGCGACTGTATTTTAGGTGTAATTCAAAGAGATTACAGGGGATTAGGCGCCCGCACTTATAAAAATTATATATACGTGCTGCGTAGGTACCTACAGTGCACATGTGCCCCATATATATACGCATTTATATATATATATATGCTCACCTACGTGTGCACACATGCTCAAACACCCCTATATATATATATATTTATATGCATTTCTTTAAAGGCAGGGCGCTAAAGGAGCAATATTCAACCGAGCTGGTTCTTGCGGCGGATTAAAAAGCGGCCGATAAAGGTTTTATTTTCCTCCCTTATATTTTGTTTTATCGGCGTCGGGGCGCTACGTGAAATCTGGCTTCTCCTCTGTGGGTTTGGGGGTTTTTTATTATTTTTTTTTTCCGCCTTGGCTTTAATTAAACCTCAGCCAAGGCGGGGAAAATGTGGCGAGCCGAGATAATTGCGTTATTCCCAATGTGCTTGCGGAAACGCCAGAGACGCACCTCGAGACGGAGCGGGAAAAAGAAATGTAAAATTTCCTTCCCAAAAAAAGAGGGGAATTTGGGGTTCCCGAAAGCTGAGCTGCAAATCTCCCTTTGGAAACCCATTGGGAGCCTTGGAGAGGCGCCGGGATGCGGCGTCAAGCCAAACCGCCTTCGCCGTAGGAGACGCGAGGTTGTTTTTTCCAAGGTTTTTATTGGATTTTCCAGCTCCGAGTCTTCCCATTAAAGAAAAAAAAAATAAAAACAAATCACCCCACAGCACATCAGCTCCGGAGGGGCATTTTCCCGTGCCCTGGGGATGCCCAAATATCCCACCAGTGCTGCCGGGCTGCACATCCCGCTTCCCATTTCTGCAGGAAATAACCGGGAAAGGATTTATCCGGAATGTGATACTGTGATCACCCGTTTTCTTCTTCCCTCCTCTCCAACGCGGTCTCAAGCATTTGGTTCAGCTCTTGCAGCTTGTCACAAAATCTGCTTTGCATCCTCAAGGAAAACACTATATTTTAACTTTTGTTTTCCTTGCGAGATGTCAAAATATTGATTTTTCTTTCTTTTTTTTTTTTCTTTCCCCCGCGGCGTAAAAAAAAAAAAAGTAAAATCCAAAGCAATTTCCGTTTGGCCACACGGAGGCCCCCCCAAAAAAAAGCCACGAAAAAAGAAATTCGCTCCGTCTGCACAAGTGAAATGTTTTGACATTTTTTAAATGTTAGCTCCAAATTGACATTTCAACTTAAAATAGCGTTTGGATGGCACGAAGCTAAGCGGCTGGATGGAGCAGAAATTAAATTTCGCGGAGTCATTGCAAAACTTGGCGTTTTTTTTCCGCTCTAAGCTCTTGCTTTGCAGGGAAGAGCGTTTCAGTGCTGGCAACGCTGTGGAGGTGCTCAGAGGTGGCCGGATTTCCCCCTCTAAAATTCAATTACATCCTCCTTTCTCCCCTAAAAATCGTTATTCGATGGCTTTATCTCCCCCTTTTGCCTTTTTGCCCCCTCAAAAATAGCAAATGTGACAGGTGAGCACCGGGATTTGGCGGGATCCTTGGGGATTGCTCCTCAAATTCGCTTGGGTTTCCCTCAAAGAACTGGTTTTGCCTGCAATGGAGGCATCTACCTCCCTCTTTTCCCACATGAGGAGCAGTTTTGGGTTGAGAAACTCCCTGCCTTCACCTCCGTTTTGAGGTAAATAAACCTGAGATGAGCACCGGCCATGGACGGACAAGCTGTCTCCAGCCATTTGGGTCGCATGAAGCCCCAGTTGCCTCCAGGTTGTCCCTTGTTGGCCCATTTGATGGCGAAATGTCCTGGAAGGGCCTCCTCCAGGATCCGTCTGGTGTTGGGTTGCAGAAACAGCCTTTCTGAATGCCCCAAATCAGCGTTGAGAAGGTGAAGGTGGTTGCCGGTCACCCCGTGGAAGATGGTTTTGTTTCTTCTCAAGGTCCTCATGGCTCTCCTGCCATCATCCCACCAAAGAAATGCAGAAAAAACACCTGTTTTTCAGATGTTTTTGGTCCTCCAGTGGTACAAATCAATATCTCTCGAGCGGCCTCCTCGGTGTCTTCTAAGAAAGGCTCATTCTTGGCCTCCAGTTCTTCTTGTAGATGGTTAGACCTTGAGGTCGTAGCCCTTGCGCTGCTCTTCACAGCTTCTATTTAAGCAAGAGGAGAAGTAAAGTTTTGAAAAATTACCCTTTCCACTGGGTCTTCAACATCTTCTTGGAAAGACCTTCTCCTGTTTGAAGAGAATCGATGGCCAATGCTAGGATTGCAAGGCGGTGTTTGCAGCTGAAATGGTCCAACTAAGTTAAAATAGGCACTTTTGGGGATTTCTTTTAATATATGAACCTGTTTTATAGTGGGGTTTGGTCATTCCAGTTGACTCATCGATGTGAGTCCAGATAGACTTGGTCTCCTCTGAGGGGTCAGCATGTTACTGATGGACATTATTATATAGATGGCCAAATAGACCCATGTCCATGTCCTTTCTGACCACAATGTCATGGTCTCACAAGGGTTTCTGAGGTTCAGAATGAGCCAGGACCATCCAAACATTTAGTTTCCGTTGTGTTACGCTGTTAAATCTGAACTTGGTGCCTTCCACCATTTTTTCCTCAATATCAAACTCAACGGGGCACAAGTCGGCGCCAACAAACCCATCCATGGCCAAGGCCTCCAGCACCACCTGGGGCAAATATTCTTCAAAAACTTACCAGAACATCAAGAGATTTTTAGTTTTTTTAAAATAAATCCTTTAAATACACCCCCTTTTCTGTGAGAAATATCATCTTGCCGGACCCCAGGATTTTAGCGGAATGATTTCCCCATCTCCCAGGCTTGGAAATAGGTATTTTTGCAGCCCTTCTCTTTGCTCGGCTGCCGTTTGCCTCTCGCTGGGCCCTGCTCTGGTGCGGCAACCGGGACATTAATATTGATGCCGCCTCGCTTAGTGGGAGCCGCGTTTCCGAGCGCGCCGGCAGCACAGAAAGACGATTACCGGGTAATTAGCGAGCATCAAGCTGAGTTTTGGGTTTTAGCGGCGCTCGGCGTCCTACTTTCGTGTCTCTTTTCTCGCCGTTTCGCCCCGAGCGGCGGCCGAGGCCTGGGATTTGGGACGGATGCTCCGCGCTCCCCGCCAGCGACCCGGGGCAGGGCCTCGGCCTTGTCAGAAAGCGGCCGGTTTTGGGCACAATGGGGTTTTTTTTTAAACATTTTGAAGCTTTTAACTCTTCTGCTGGAAGCAAAACAACCCGTAAATCAACCCGATGGTTGGGTTAAATTTCGGGCTGTGTTTTTGCAGCCTGGCTCGTTGCTTCTCATTGCGGCAGGAAAAGAGGCTGCTCCTTGCGGTGCGTCGCTCTCAGTCCCGCCTGGATCGGGGTGATCCCTTTCAAAATACCAAATAAAAGGATTTTCCACCAAAGAGAGACCAGGAGACGATGGCTACAACTCCCTGCACGGAGGCAACACGTGGCCTTGGGCAGGGTGTCTCCGTTGAGCTGCCGGAAAGATTGGAAATTCCCCACTAATTCCTTCTCCGCACAACAAACGGCTCCTCCGAAAGGCTTTTCCTCGCGGCTGTTAAGCCGGATAATTTATCGGAGTCGTTCCCGATTTGTGAGGGGGCTGTTAACGGGGCTTGACAGCGCTTAAAGCCTTGGGATTTGGGGGTTTTCTTGCTTTTTTTCTCCCGGGCCTTCTCGGTTTGTGATTTATTTGGGGATTTTTCCCCCGAGGGCCGGAGCCGTGTTTGGAAAACGTCAGCTCCGGGTCGCCAGCCCCTTCGTCACGTCGGGGCGGCCCCGGCTGAAAGCGCCGAACCGCAAGGGCCACCCAGGGGGACGTGCCGCCCCGCTGCTACTTACTGCTTCAAAGTACCTGCCGGTGATATGAAACATGCCGTAAAATGAATTTGTTCCAGATGGCCCCGCGCGCTCCCCTCCGTTTCCAGCCGTTCCACCTGAAGGCCGCTGAGGTTTCTCGGCGCCCGCTCGTGCTGCTTCCACGGAGCTTTGCGGATGTCCTCGTGTAGGATGGGGGCTTGGGGGTCTCCATGCTGAGGGTTGGGGGCGTCTTTGTCCTTGGGGTTTTGCGGGAGGTGTCTCCGACTTTGGATTCCTCCTTGTTTTGCCCTACACAAGGCCTGTGGAGCTCCATCCTTGGTGTTTTAGGGGTCTTGGTGTTGGGTTTTGTGGTACCCCGACCTTGGATTTGGGATCTCTGTCCTTAAGTTTAGGGAATGTCCATCCTCAAGATGGGGCATCTACCTCTTTGGGGGAATCTGCTGCCTTGGGGTTGAAGGATCTCCATCGTTGGGATGGGGGAGAGGTCCTTCTTCAGGATTAGGATGGCTGCATCCTGGAGGGATCTCCATCCTCTGGAGATCTTCCCCCCTGTGTTTAGGGGCACCCCCTAAACAAAAAATCCCCTTGGGTTTTGGGGATCTCCATCCTCAGAGCTTGGATGATCTCCATCCTCAGGATTGGGGGCAGATCTCCATCCTTGGGATCGAGCAATCCCCATCCTCAGAGGATCTCCATCCTTGGCTTTTGGGGGATCTCCATTCTCAAGACTAGGGGGACCTCCGTGCTTGGAACTGAGCTATCCCCACCCACAGGGGACCTCCATCCTTGGAATTGCAAGGGATACCCGGCAAGGGGGCAGCCCGGCGACGGATGGAGCGTTTTCAGGAGATCCTGGCAATGGCTTCTTCAGCGTCCTCAATATTTAGGGCCTCGTTGGCCAGAAGAACCATGCAAAAGCTGCAAGAACATGGTAGGTGTGAAAAAAACAAGATTACTATTCATCGCTAAGACGTTGCGTGGCACCAATTAATTTTTAAACAGACTCACTGGGGACCTCATTGCTAAAACATGATGTTTTCTCCTCCGGCACCAGAACCGTTAATTCAAAACAAAGCGGAAGAAAGCGAAAGAGGGGGAAAGCGGGACCGCGCCAACCACGAAACCAAGCGGCCCCTTGGATTTTCCGCCTCCCTTCCCGGCCCCGTAACGCTGCCGACTCGCAAGTCCCACGAGGGGATCCCGGAGGCGACTAAGAAAGACCCGTCTGTTCCAGCGCGTTTTTTCGTGCTGGGGGGAGCCTCCTTTCGCACAGACCCGGCATTGATGCCCGCGCTGCCGAAATTTCCCATCCCTGCAACCGTCTCGCCGCTCCCGGTCTCGGGAAAAGCGCTTTGCACCTCCCTGTCCCGCGTTCCCGTTGCCCCGTCGCTCACCCGCACGTAGGTTATTGAACCCCGGCGGTTTTGGGGGTGCCTGCATGGAAGCGAATCCCCAAATCCCATTCCGTGACACGTGATTCCGTGACATCGTGGGATAAACAGAATCTTGCACCTCCAACGGCAAGAGCAGAACCACTTTATCTTCAATTTGCACCTAATCAGTATTTATTACTGAGCTGGACCTTTCGCTCCAGCTCTTTTACTGTTCATTTCTCCCCATGGGAAATATTTTTCCGGAGGGAGAAGAGCAACCGAAAAGGTCCAAAAGGCAGGTTTTTCGTGCTGCCAAAGCCGCATCCACGGGGGAATCCAACCTCCGTGGTCCCAAATCCATCCCTCCGCGTGCTGCGAGGCGGGAGGGATTTTTATCCCCAAGGGATGCGGCATCTGGTTTCGCTCCTGGCGGCTTGAAGCCCCCGTTTGCCGCGGTGCAAAGTAAAGAGAAAATAAAGTGTCGAATTGTTTGGCATTAGCAAGGATTTCTGCTCCCCGGGACTCCTGCATAAAGAGATGGAAATTGGAGCTGCCGGAGCCAAGAAACACCCAGAAGTGTATGAATTTATTACGTTTTATCTCGTTTCCCCCTGCAAACAGCGCTGCAAATGTCGAAAGATCAGCTATTGTTTCATCCTTTCCAAAGGATTTTTTGTTTGCGGGTTGTAATTCCTTCGCCGCCCGGCTGTGGGGAAGGGAGGGAAATGGGAGCGGGAGCCGATGGGGGAGCTCGAGCAGGCGGCCCGAGCCGGGCGCCTTTCAGCTCCTCCCATTTCGCTTTTTAATTTACCGAAATGTAATTAAGGCCGGGGCAGCTCCTCGGATTATTCATTTGCTCCAGATGGAAAAAAAAAAGGAGAGAGAAAGAAATATTTAAATGGGATGCAAATTCCGCAATCAGAGCTGATGTTGGGGCTGTCGGACGTGGTGTGGGCGGGCGGCGCGTTCGCTGGGCCCGAATCGAGGCGAGACCCGGCTTATTTGGATAATCAAGGGTGCGTTTGATAAGGTACCTGGTTGCTGATACCTTCTGAAGACACAGCCCTGATTGGGACGCTCCGGCACGACGGATTCGTCCATGGAAGCAGGTTGGGAAGCTCTGTGGGCTGTCGCTTCTGCCCAACTGCCTTGAATTTGGGGCTTTTTCCCTGGAGGCAATGCTTGGTCCTGAGGACACTGGTGGTTAGGACCTCTCCTCTGCCGTGGCTTTGGAGCTTTGTCCCCTGCTGTGGTGGCGATGTTCCCAAATTGGACCATTTCAATGAATTTTCTTGCACGGTTGATAGTGAGGGTTCCATCTCCGACTTCGCTTTTCCATGGATCCATCTGTGGCGTCTTCCGAAAGCCGTTGGCTTTGATAGCCCTTGACTCCCAACCTAACCTGGACCCAACCAAGGACTTCCCTCAGTCCCATTGCAGACACTTGGTTATCACCATAGATGATGACCAGTCTCAGTCTCCCTCTTCTCCTCCATGAATCCAACTCTGGCGCCTTCGGAAAGCCATTAGATTTGATGCCTGTTGACTCTCAACTCAACCCGGACCAGGACAGCAAAGACTTTCTCTTCAACACTCTGGTAGATGCTTGGTCACCACCATGGACCTCATTTTTCTTGCATTTCCCACCAATTACAGTCATTTTGGAGGAGCTGTATCGTTGGTTAAGAGCCTTCTTGGCTATTGGCACCACTTACTCCTCTTCAAATCGGACGCCACAAGAGGATGACATGAGGGATGGACGTTGCTTTGTGGATCCCCCTCCTTGTGCTGGTGTCAGAAATGATTAAAAATAACCCCTATTTGCACCGAAAACACCATTTTTTTGAAGAGGGGCTTGTGAACCAATAATGCACCCATCCATGAATGCACCCAACGCACCGGTGCAGCCTGCCCTATAAATCCGCGTGGCCCCACGTATATTCTAGCCCTGCAGCCTTAATCCTTGCTCCAAACGATAGGAAAAAATGAGCTTCTCCCTGAAAAAAGCAGGGATTCGCTTCCACGGAGCGCCCCGAACCCCCCGGCTGCGGCTCATCCTTGAGAGCTTTGCTGCAACCCCCTTTCCCGGCCTTCCCGCGGCCGCGGCCGCCTGGATGGAGGCAGCGCGCCGGCAAATCTGAATAACTAATCAGAGTCCTCATTAACCCCCCGTGGAGATGCTCAAACATTCACTTTGCTGTTTGTGAAGCAGAAAAAAAAAAGAAAAAAAAAAAGGAAAAGGGCCGGGGGGGAGAGAAACCCCCCGCCCTGCATTAAAATTGATGTGTTATTAATCCCGCTGGTGCGGACCTGGCGGGCACCGGCGCTGGCTCCGCGTCGCCCGAGGCCGGACGGCGTGGGGCCGCTTCCGACGGCCGCTCCGGCTCCTCCCGGGGCGCCAGGCCGCCTTTGTTCCCCGGCCAGATGTGCCGAGCGCCGGGCAGATGTGCAGCCCCCTTTCCGGGCGGATCTTCTCCTCCGTTTCTTGTTTCGGCGGCTCCGGACGCGGCGCCCGTTCCTATCGCGCGGGTAGAGATGCGGGTCCTGCGGTTGAGCTTTGTTTGCATTAGTGGTTAAAAAGACAAGTTTGGGGCGTGCTGCAAACTCAGATGGGAAAAATGTCTGCAAGAAAAAGACAAAAACCCTCCTGGGGATGAGACTCTGGGGCAAAACACAAGCTCTTGGCTGCGTTGGCAGGGCAAGTAGTCCCAGATCCTTGATGCATGGTTGGCACGAGCGCCCACACGTGCTCTTCTTCTAAGATAAATTCTCTAGGTGTTTTATTCCTGGCATAAATATCCTTAGGATATTTAAATTGCCTTTTTGGTTTTAGGCTTGAGCCTCTTCCGAGTGTTTTGTGTTGCCCGGATTGAGTGTTCCAATATCCCTCCTTGGCCAACAGCCTCAGTGCCGTCGAGGTGTCAGGAATGACACTTCCAGGGCGATCCTTCAGGTTTTCCCATATCTTTTGGGCTTCAGCTTCAAGATCTCCCAATATACGAGGGCAAGAAAACGTTTTTTTATTGCAATGTGTTGGGAGAGGAATCCAAACCAGGAGAAACCATTTCCATGGGTAGATTTTTTGCAGTTGCTTGGGGAGTTGCCGTATGATGGTGAACGGTAGAACCTCTCTCGCATCCTGGGGACCTCCTGAGGTGATGTATATGTATATATGTGCATATGACAGGCTTATATTGGAGCCCTGAGGCACTCTGGAGAGGTGATATATATCAAGGTGGATATATGAGACATAGGAGCTCTCTAGAGGCAGTGAGTATCAAGGCCAATATATCTGACATATCTTGCATCAAGGTGCATATATCAGCTCGAAATCAGAGATCTGAGGAGGTCTCTAGAGGTGGTGTACATCAAGGTGGATATATCAGACATATATAAGAGATCTGAGGTGATTTCTAGAGGGGATGTATGTCAAGATAGATATATCAGGCGTGTATCAAATCTGAGATGCCTTCTAGAGGAGATGTACGTCTAGGTGGATATATCAAACCCGTTGGAGATCTGAGGAGCTCTCTGGAGGTGCTGAGCATCAAGGCATACCTATATCAAACGCGTAGCGGAGATCTGAGGAGGTCTCTAGAGGTGGTGCACATCAAGGTACGTATATCAGACATATATCAGAGACTGGTGGAGATCTCAGACATCTGAGGAGCTCTGCAGAGGTGCTGTGCATCAAGGCATACATATATCAGACATATAGCACAGACTGGCAGGGGTTTCTAGAGGTGATGTACGTCAAGGTAGACATATATCAGACGCCCTGGAGCTCTGAGGAGGTCTCTGGAGGTGATATCCATCCAGGCACATATATCAGACAGCTGCTGGAGATCTGAAGAGCCCTGGAGAGGTGATGTATATCAAGCTAGAAATACCAGACATATCTTGCATTCGAGATGTGTATATATATATCTGTATATGGTGGATACCAGAGCTCTGAGGAGGTCTCCGAGGTGGGGTGTGCTGAGGTTAACTCGTTTCCTGCAACACCTATATGGTGGTTGTGGTGTCTTTAAGCTGTGGTGACAATCACGGTGGCTTCAGTACTTTTGCACTGAAAATCATTGAAAATTTGCAATTACCCTAAAGCTGGGAAATTCCAAAACTGGGACACTTACGCTGAGAATTGCAAGAAGGAGCGAAAGGAGGATTTATTAAGAGTCTGGAAGGGCACGTTGGGGACAACCCTGTGCTTCTCCAGCACCGTTGGCCTCAGGAGGTGTTGGTCCCGGGCTGGTGCTTGCAGCTCCTTGGGTGCCCTTGGACTGTGGGAGCTACCAAAAAATGTGTCTTCCCAGGATGGGAAAAAAGGGGGAGAGAAAATGGAGCCCCTGGTTTGCAGGTAACGCCGCGTTGGAGCTTCGTCCTTCCCGTTGACGCCTCTTTCCCAAGCGAACGCCATCGAGGCCGCTGTGTAAAATCACCTCCGCTTCCTCCTCCGCAGGTTGCACTGTTGATCCCGGCCGAGACGCCGTGCCCGAAATCCCACCTCTCATCCCTGGAGAGCAAGAGCCGCCTCTTCAAACGGGCGTCACGGCCCCGCGTCGCCCCGCGTCGCGCGCCGCACGGATCCCGGCGAGCGGCTCCCGCCGGCGGCGGCTTCAGCATCGCCTGCCGGAGGAGGAGGTTTGCCACAAGTAAATCCACCTTGCTTGGCATCCTTGGGGCTTTAGGGGCTTTATATTTGAGCTTTAAGTGTCATTCCTGCAAGAATCGCTGTAGGAGAACTTCCAAAAAATCTCATTTATGGAGTCTGGCTCTTTTTCCAGACTCCTTTTTGGCCTCTCAAAATCTGATTTGCTTTTGCCCTTCCTCAGAGATATTTGGACCTCACTCAGCCCAACTTTGACCTCCTGGTTCCTCTTTGCTTGCTCTTTTTCCTTAGATCCTCCTATTTTAGGCACTCCCAGTACTTTTCCTCACTACCCTGCCAAAAAATGGTGCCATGTTCCTATGGGGCAGCCCATCTTCACTGACTGTTGCGTGGCAAGGTTCAACCTTAATGTTAATCAATATTTCCTCTTTTTTCCCTTCCAGCTGTGACCAATACCTGGATATTTTCCTCTTCTGCCAGTGGGAAGTTGTTTGCAGGACAGTCAGCTCCCGGAGCACTCCCGAAAAAGTAAGGTTGTTTTCTGCTTCCTATTGAAGGGAAGAGCGAATGCATGAAAGTGATAGTTTTATGAGCAGGATTGGCTTAATTCTAGCACTGCCTTCTCGTCCTATACCCAACAGTGGTCATTCATGCAGTGAAATATGTTAGTCAAGAGCATCACGGAAGACCAGGTTGCTGCATTTTGGGAGGGGGACAATATAAGAAGGATAGCACATTTTTTGAGGGGAAAAAAAGCCAATTCCTAGCTATTAATATCAGGGTCGGTAGCTTTATTTTATAAAATATGAGGCTGTGCAGAGCCTGATTCATTCCTTTAAAGCTGGTGGTCACAGATGCTTGAAAGAGGCGCCCATTGGGTGACGGAGAAAACACAAAGCCGTCGTTTCCTTCACTCCATCTAAAGAAGGGTCAAGAAACAACCTTGGGCATTGATCAAAACCCCGCATTTAGCCTGAAAACGGAGCTTGTGGAAGCGTCCTTAAAAAAGTGCATCCTGCATCGGCGAGGATTAGGGTGGGCACGTCTCAGGTGGGAAGTTTCCTCCGATCCGGCAGAACGAGACCTTTCGCGTCTCCGCTTTCAATAGCCTCGCCTTGCACCCGCCGCGAGGCCTTTTAATAAATGCCATCAAATAACGGCGGGATTATTTTCTGCCCTTTTCAGCCCCCGTTCTTGGCGGTGACCTTCCCCGGCCACCAACTTGCAAAGAGGATTAAGGAGCTGCCGGCGGAGCGGGAGGCTGAATTTTGCGTTATTCCCGATTTCATTCCGTTCCTAATAAAAGCGTCTCAGCTTGTCCCGCAGGTCTGAGGTTTTAATAGGAGAAAAGGCCACGTTGTTCTTGCTATCTGGCGGGTTACAGGAGACCTTATCTTCTCTGTGGGGGAAAAATGAAGGTGCAAGTTGGGGAGATCTGGAAATTGCTTCTCCAGGTGCCTTTGTAGGGCCTTGGTGTTGATGCTCCCTCGCGTGTCACCACGTGGGCTCCTCTGGGAAGCTCCTCCACACCTTGATTCCCTCTTTTGCTCACATCCATGGGTATTTCAGAGCTGCTGGATGCTCACGTGGAAGGGCTTGTTGCCCCACAAGCTTCTCCTCTTGAGGAACCCAACGTTGTGAAGGACATGGGTATGTTTGGGGCAAGCAACCCCAACAGGAAAACGGAGGTTCCTCCTCAGCAAATCATGCCAACAGTTCCCCAGTGTGGACATGATATGGAAAGATGTGATGCTGGGATCTTTCTGGATCAACATATGGAAAGATGGGATGTTAGGAATGTGTTAAGGTACATAAAGACATGATGGGGATGTGTCAAGATATAGGAAGATGTGACAGGGACTCATCAAGGTGATGTGTCAAGGTGATGAGGTGCTGTTGGGCATATGTCAAGGTACAGAGAGGTGGCATTGGGCAAGGGTCTAAATCCTTTCCAGGCCAGAAGCTGTTTCAGGAATCACTTCCAAGAGGCTCGTGACAGGTAGAAATGATCCATCCCAAAGATCTCATGCTTTGAGAAATGCTGCAGTCCCTTTGGAAGTCTCCACCTCATGGAAAGAGGATTTCCTCCCCGTGAAATCCATAAATCCATGGAGGGGCAGCTCAATTGCTCCTTTTATCACCCATGCCCAGAAAGTCAGCATGTCCTTCTCAAATCCTAAACTCTTCCTTGACCCTTTTTGTCCCTAATTCCTTCTTTTGTTGAGTTTGGATGAGCCTTTTTACTCCATCTCATGTATTTTATGGTCCAAAATTTGGAGAAAGGAAGATCTCACCGTACCCTCTGGTCTCCAAAGCTGGTTTTTGGCAGGAGTTTTGCTTTTTAGAAGGGAATGCCCCCGTTTCAATAAGGGGGATAAGACAGAGAAGAACGGGCGAGTTACGAGAGAGGGACGCGGGTGGAAACGTTGCTAGTAGAGAGCTCTGATTTATCTGCCATATGGGAAAGCGGGAAACAGCCGGCTCCAAAGGGATTCCGTTCCCTCTTTGTAAGCAAAAACAGCCGTTTGCAAATACATTAGGGCAATATGGCAAGAAAAGAGGCAGATTTACGCGAGGAAAGGGCTTTATCGGTAAAACTGAGAGCTTTCCTTCTTGGTGGTGACTCCTTAACCGCTCTGACTCTACATTTGTCAGTGGCGCACGCCAAAAAAAGCCCAGATCTGCTGTCTTCTGAACATCTCCTTCATTCGAGACCCATCCTTGCTTCTTGCCTTTCGTTTGAGTGGTTGGGCTCCTCTGCAAAGTCCATTGAGCTCCAGTTTCTTTTGCCTCCAAAGCACCTCAGTGCTGAGGTCTAAACCATTGGCACTAGTGTTGGGTTGGAACCTTGAGGGCCGGAATTTGGGACATGCATGGATTTGTTCTCAGCCCTTCAGCCTCCAGCTTGTAATCATGTTCCTCCTAAAGATTCCTATAGACAGGCTGGCTAAATCAGATGGTATTTAAGGTGTTTTTCCATCTCTGATAGATTTTCTTCTCTGCAACCTCTTCCATTTTCAACCCAAAAAGGTGGCCTCCTGGATTGCTCCTGAACCCTCTGGGTGGAAGAAAAAGACGTGGGAATTTTCCGTAGCCAAAGTGAGATATGAAGTATATGGAGGGCATGAAACTACAAATAAAACTCCAAGAAGCCAACAGAATCCACCCAAACCTAGATTTCTGTCCCCAAACTGTGTGGCATTTTCATCTCTTCTCCAGGGACACTATCCATGATTAGAGGGCTCACATTAACATTTGCTCTACCAGAGGGTGGAGGAGCTTGCAACTCTCATATGAATATTTAGGGTTAGAGAGGGTTTTGTCTTTGATTTCTTCTTTTTTCCCCTTTTTTTGGCTCCCAAAAATCCTTCGCTGGAAGCTGGTGTCCGATTATCTTCCCCTGCAGAGGAATTTGGGGATTTTCAAGGTTTTGATTATTTCTTGAAGCAGCCACGGGCTCATCTTCGCCAGGTCGAGGTGGAAGGGCCTGGTTTTTGTCCTCAGGATTCTTCTGAACATAAATGTGTAGATGTCTGCTTTTGAATTTTGAAGCTTTGCGTCTTCTGTGGTTTCCTCTGCAGGTTATTTTAAGCAAAATCCAGCCTTTGTTGCAGCACTGTGGAAAGAGATCTAAATTTTCATGAAAAAAAGGAAAGGAAAAGAAAAGCCAAGAGGGGATATCTGGCTGAATAAAGAAAATGATCCTTAAGTGAGTGATTTGAATGACCCACATCCGTAATTGTGCTTGATTTTGGTCATGACCAGGGAAATAAGGCGAATTCCTAGAGGATGCATGCAAAAAAATCCCCATGGAAATGGTTTTGGGCAATTTTTAACAATCTTATTTTCCAATAAGGTGCAAGCTTGCATCTGGGAAATGCGTGCACGGGGCGCATTCCTCGGTCGGGGAATTAGCAGGATGCAATCAAATATTAAGTGTGCAAAGGAAAATTTGAGAAGCATCAGATAAGATTCTGATTATAAATTATTCACAATTAATTGCTCCGAGTAAAGAACCGTTGGAAAATTAATCCCCTAACTATTCTCGCTAAGACTCTCAAGGAAATCAAAAACTCGAACAATTGATGTCCGGCGAGAAGAAGTTTGCCCATTTTTTACCATCCTGAGCTATGTTTCACTTCAAAAGCTTTCCAATTTGCCCTCCAAAAAAATCCCGCTTCGTTCTTCTGGGAACTTTTGCTGGGCCAGGGGCTGTATTGCAAAAAAAAACGCCAGTATTTCCCCGTTGCTTTGAAGAAGCCTCTTTGATGTGTTCCTTTGCCGGTTTGTTTTGGAAGGTGCTTTAATGGTCTCTCTCTCTCTATAAAAATAACACTTAAAAATGCATGTCGGTATCTCCGCTCTCCACTTAAAAAAAAGAACAAGGTTGCTTAATGCTGCCGTTCAAGGTACATTAACCTTGCCTGCTAAAGCTCTCCCTGGCTCTTGCGGGTTTTATTCTCGCGTTTATGTTGCAGAGATGTCCCTGGAGCATTTTAGTCGGCGACGGCGATGGGTCTCTTCGGCGAAGAGGGAATTATTTTGTGGTAATTGTTGTTCTCGTCAGATATGCACCGTAGGAGCTCCCCCTCTGCTGCACCTACTCCGCTTTATGGAGCTGGAGGAGGTGGATCAGAAGCGTGGGCTACATTTTGGTCCTTTTTTTTGGGGAAATACTCAATAACACGACGGCGCCGGGCCGCTGTTGAGTTAATTGGCTCCCAAGCTGAACACGAAGGACGTTTCCATCATGGAAACCCTCCCTTGGGATGTGTAGAGAAAACTCATCTGCTCTGGGTTGCTAAAGAGCCCCAATGTTGGCTGACCCGGTGGTATTTCTGGTGCTAGCGCTTCCGATGTCCTCTGATGAAGGACTCCATGCAAGTGCATGTGGTAGCCCAAGGGATTGCAGGTGCCAGGACCACCATAAAATGGGTAACGTCTCAAAAAAGAGGATTCTTCCCCACTTTGGGCAATTTATTGGCATCAGTCGTGTTTAGGCAGGAGTTTAGGCTTGGGGTAGAGCTGTCCTTGCCCAGCTTGCCAAAATAATGGTGTTTTTCTCCTTGTCGAAGCTCTCACTAAGTGAAGGAGCTGAGTTTGCATAAAAACAAGCGAGGACAGTGAAGGTTGGCGGAGGGCAAAATGCCACCAGCAGACCCCAGAGAGCTGGGGAAGAGGCAAGAAAGGGCAAGGCAGGGGGCAGTTTTGGGGGAAATCTCCAAAATGGGGGAGTTTTCCATGGGCCTGAGCCTGGATTACCCCCGGTGCTGCTGTGAATCGCTTGCGACATTAGGCGTGCCTCGGTTGCCGCAGAATATGGGGATCCTTGGAGGCAAATAAACCCTTCCTTGGGATTTGAAATCCCCTTTTCTGGGCGAGCTGTGTGCTTTTGCTAACTGCATCGTTCTGCTTGAAGCGTTGGAAACGGGATGGTGGGGAAGTAAACCAGCCGGCACAAAGTGGACGGTGTCTCGCCCCAAATGTGGCTTCCCGATGGCTTCCAAGACCTTTGAAGACTGTATCGAGATGCTTGGTGGCTGGTTTGCAGAGGAGAAGTCAAAATTTGCTTTGCCAATAACATGGGGATCCCTCTTGCCTTGTTCCAACTCCTTTTGTTGCTCCTCGCTTCAACCTCAAAGCCACGGGTGGCAAGATGGGAGCTCAGGGCTCTTCCAGTTGGGTTGACGCTCAACTACAGAAGAGCTCAATGCTCTCACCGTGGGCTCCACGCCTCCCTTTTCCCTGGGCAAATTTGTCCCATTTGCAAGATCAGCTGAATGTGAAGACTTTTTACCCCTCCTTTCGTGCCAGGAGGGCCCCACAGCAAGGCAGAAGTGGCTCTTTCCATTGCCAAAAACCATTAAAAAAGGCTCAGTTCAACTTTATCCCTGATGGTATCACCCAAAAGAGGGTTTATTAATGAAAGCCGGTAACCTCTGTGGCGTTTTCTCCATCAGAAACGAGAAAACGCGGGGGTGAACTGCATGCGGCCTCATTTCAGCACATAAAAATTAGATGTTCAAGTGCGAGATGGTCGCTCCAGCTTCACTTTATGGTCAGCAGAGAGACATTGTCACCCGCAGAGGGTGAATCTGTCTTCGCCTTACATTTCCGAGGGAGATATATGGTCCTCTGGAGGTGCCTGTTCCTTTCCGTCAGCGATATTTCTTCATTTTCACTTATATATATTCCTGTAATGAATGCATATATCATAAAATTCCGCATACACAAACCCGGGGGTTCCGCTGCGAAGACCGTGCCGTAAAAAACTCCGAGCATAACTCACCTGCCGTCGTTGGAAACGCTGCTCCATCCCACCTTTATTATCCTTAAAAAAAAAAAGAGGGGGAAAAAAAAACATTTTAGAAAGGCAGTGTTCTACCAATATGCCAAAATATCTTCTAATAGCTGGAAAATATTTTCCAATGCGGAATATACGTAACCATCTCATAGGGGCCTCAGGATTTCCCTCTGCGAGAGGAGACACCAAACATCTCTAATAATTCCGCAATTTGGGATAATCGTGGAAAAGCATCAAAAACTTCGCTCCTATAATTTCCCACATTGGATCTTCCCTTATCAACGGCCTTCGGGAAGCTGGTGATGGAGCTGGAAGAGGTTTCCTAGGATTCCCAAGCACTTGTTTTCCGGTGATTCCAGTTTTTCCAGTGATTTTTGTGTTCAGCGATACTTCTAATGCTGTTTTATAGCTATTTGGATAAGCAGACAGGTCAGAGAGTATTTCCTTTTCGCCTTTTAATGACAGGCGACCATCAGAAACACTTAAGAGTCTTTAAATGTTTTGAGGCACTGAAAAAAGCGACTTTTCTGCTCGAGTCTTTAATTATTTTTATTTGAAAGAGGAGGTAATATACTGCTGGCAAAAAAAAAGCAGCAGATAAATCTACCCTGGCTGTGACTCTTTTAGGTAGACTCAAGCTCTTTGGGAAATACATTTCCAACTTAATGGCAATATTGCGGCGGTAGCTGAAATAATTTGATTTCCGAAGGAAATTTAGGACACTTTGCTCTTCACTTGCTGCCAAAAATCTAAAGTGCTGCCGTTTCCGGAAACGAAAGAGCCTTTATCAAAGGTTGTTTGGCTTCGTTGCTCACAGTTTCTTGGGGAGGGGACTTAAGGCTCCCCATATTTTGCTCTTGGCCCCAAATTCAACCCTTTGGTGGAGCAGGTTCATGAGGGGTTCAGTATCACCCTACTCTTCCATTTGTGCTTCAGATGAGTCAATCTGATAGATTAGAAATCCAATAGAGTCAATCAGAGTATAAACTGATGTTAGGGGAGAAAAGTACATATTATTACATAAAAATATTACCTAAAAAGCCAGCAAATCTCTGCAGCTCTCTTGTACCCTTTTTGGGCTCCTTGGAGCACTATCAGCAGTGGTGGCCTCTCGTGTTTCTTCATTTTTGTGGGGTTTTTTTGGTTACACTTGGCTGCCCCATCTACTCTTCAGGAGAGCATCCAGCCAAAAGCTCCTCTGCAGGGAGGTCCCTTTGCTGTGTCCCTTCCCTGTCACCTTGGTGCTGGATGGCCTGCCTTGAAGATACCCAGAGAAGAACTCTCATCCAAATAGCTGTATTTTTACAGAAAGTTTTTGCAAGAGAGGTTGAGGACAGTGCATCTCCAAGCACCTCTTGAAGGCCATGATGAGGTAAGTAGAGGTAGATACTCAATGTAGATCCAAGTCACCCATGTCCTGGGGCTCAGTGCAACCAGCTTCATCGATTGCAGCCATCGTTTCCAAGAGGAACTTGCAAAACTCTGCCCATGTCTCTCCTCTGTACAAGCAATGTCTCCTTCATCTTCTCTTCACCCCTGATGCTTTTTTTTCTCCTAAATCCCTCAAATAATCATTAAATAATGATCATGGGCATCAAATAATCCAAAGTTTCTTCAGCGGACCTGATTCTTGGAGGCTCTTGAGCATCTGTGTAGGTCTTGCGTGGTCTTGCATCTTCTATGTAGCTCTCCAGGGCTAATTCTGGGAGAATTTGGGATGGATCCGTCCACTGTTTGTGTTCTTTTTTGGCCACCTTCTCCATCGAGTTGGACCCTCTAGGTAGAGTGGATTGATTTTGGTGACCCTTATCATGCTCGTGGCTGGCCACATCCTCCCCTAGATAGGGTTGAGTTTCGGAAATCTACTCCAGGCTTAATAGAAAGAGTGAAAAGCAACAAAAACGGGGGAAAAGGCAACAAAAACATCTAACCCTGCTGCTCTCCTTCTGCCCTCAGCTTCTCGATGTGACGCCCGCCCAGGATGCACCATGTCTCCCCGGCGCCGGCTCTGACAATGATGGCCACCCAGAGTGTGCCCCCTGCCCCTTACCAGGACACCCCACCGGTGAGTGTCCCCTGGCACCCATGGGACCCCCCAAAACCCTCCCCTCACCCCCTTTTCTCCATGTAACGCGTCCCGTAGCCAACCGAACCTCCCGCGGGGCTGCTGTTTTGCAGTAAAACGCCCTTCCCGGCTAAAAATGCACCAAGGGAAATGCCCCTCAGATCACTCTGCCCCTACAGTGCCGAAATTTTGGAATAAAAGCCTTTCCCAGGCTAAAAATGCATGGAGGGATATGCCTCTGCTCCCCCCTTGAAGCCGATATTTGCAATAAATTGCCTTTCCAGGCTAAAAATGCACCGAGGGAAATGCCCGCGAGATCCGCTCTCCCAAAATGGTGCCAATATTTTGCAATAAATTGCTTTGCCAAGCTAAAAATGCACAGAGGGAAATGCCCGGCAGATCCCGTCTTCCCCCTACGGTGCTGATATTTTGCAATAAAATGCTTTTTCCAGGGAAAAATGCACCAAGGGAAATGCTAGATCTCTTTCAATCATGCCAATATTTTGCAAGAAAATCCCTTTCCTGGATAAACACCTTTTGCTGGAGGGGTTGAGCCCTGATTTCGGTTGGATTTTGGGCACGTTCCTGCCTTTTTTTGGTGCAGGTTTCCAAACATGTCTGCAGGAAGCCTTTCCCTGGCATCACAAAAAAAGCCAATAACCATTTTGGGTTAAGAACCCGAACGTTTGGGCACGCTGCTCTTGCATGTGCTGGTGGGAAGATGTCGCCGTGCAGAAATCAGCTCTTCTCCACCCAAAAAATCATCTCTTCTGTTTTGAAACCCACTGGGGAGAAATGCAAGAGCCTCAAAAAAAAAAAAAGGAAAGAAAAAAAGAAATGAACAAAGATATTAAAAAAGGCAGCCGGAGAAATATTGAAAATTAGATATTAAGAAAATAAGAAAAATTAAAGATGGTTAACGCTTCCCTTTGCAGCCTGCTCGGGGACGAGCAAAGTTTTTACCCCATGCCACCGGGCAACTGCGGATTTTCCCCCAAATCTTGCAAAATGCCCTTTTGTGTCTTTTAAAGCCCTGTTTTTGCTGCTCTTTTTAATTGCTTTTGGTTTTCCTTTGCAGATGACGGCCACGGCGCAGCCGCCGGCCAAGGCGCAGCCCGTGCACGTGGCGGCCCCGGCGGGCGGCAGCGCCGCGGTGCCCGGCGCGGCCCCCGATCCCCAAACGCAGCTGGAAGCCGATAAACGGGCGGTCTACAGGTGACACCACCTTTTCCCTTGCAAAAAAAACCTCCCCTTGGCTTATTCTGCATTTTCTTTATTGCCTCTCATTCGTAAGTAACACCCAGGGTGCGAAATAAAAGATGCTGAAAACCCCGGGGATGCGTCACCCATATGTGTCCTTGGAGCCCCTGTGTGCAGAGAGACCCTCTCCGGGCTTGTATGGGGGGAAATCAACCCCTTTCCACCCTGAATAACCCCCAAAACCCCCAAACTGCCCCCAAAAACGATTGCTCTCAGGTTGCAGCAGCTGCCAGGCCTGATTTGGCAATTGGAGATGAAAACACCTATTTGGGGAAAAAACCCACTCAACCTGGGGAAGGGGAAAACCAAAATTGCAGTTTTTGAAATGCAAACTCCAAATTTCCACCGACGGGCCAAAAGACCCGGTCTGTCCGCCAAGGTGGAGAATTAATCCAGCAGGGAAATGCTGGAGTTATCAGAAATGGATTCACGACTTGAGGAATGTTCCCCAAAGGGATGGAAACAATTCTCTGGAGACACCGCAAAAAAAGAAAGAAAAAAAAAGCCATTTTTTGCCCTGTGCCAGGTTGCAACCTAGTGGATTTTTTTGCAAATTACATTTTTTTTTTCAAATATGCCCTTTTTAATTTTTTTTTAAATTGCATTAATTGCAAATGCCACATTTTTGGCGAACTGCTTTTTTTGCAAATTGCAAATTTGCTTTTTCTTTCTTCTCCAAAAAACGCATTGTTTTCCCAAATCTTTTACGTTTCTCGGTTTGCAAACTGCATTCGCTGCAAGTTGCATTCGTTACGCCCTGCGCTTCTTGCACTGCTCATAGGAGGCTGAACCCAGGGTGCTTTTAACACCGGGCTGCCTTTAACTGCCAATTTCCCTGGAGCAACCTCAGGACCCCCCAAATTTGCAAGAATGCAAAGTCCTTATCCCTTTGCAATTTATTTTTTTCCTTCAAAATCAGGCAAATCGGGGCTGGGCGGCGCGTTCGCCCCCGCCGCTGCTGGCCTCACAAGCCGAGCGCTGCTGAATGTGCAAAATTAGCCCATTAGAGGAATTCATTTCTCTTTATTAGCCCGTGTCAAATCCTTTTTATTAGCGGCTGCCAACGACCTCTCTCCTGCAGCAAAATGTCAGGCCGCTTCAGCCCTTTTATTTGTTCGGCGCCGGCGAGGAGCGAACTCTCCCCGGATCCGCGCCGGAGAGATTTATATCCATGGCAGGGGGAGAAAGGGAGTGAAGAACCCCCTGGCTTTGCAAAACCACCTGTTGCCCTTCCCTCCTTTTCCGGGAAAAATCCCGTTTTCCTGCAAGCTGGGAAAAGCTTTTTGCAAAAAAAATAAAATAATAACAATTCTGCGGCAGATCTGGGTTTCGCTGCTCCTTGACACCGCTCCGGCTCCTTGGTCCTTTCCCTTAACTTCTCTGTGCATCCACCTCATTTTCCCCCTTTTTTCCCCCAAAACAAGCCCCAAATCTCTTCTGTGGCATCACAGCATCCTCAACCTCCCCGTCCTCCTCGCTGCATCTTCTCAAACGTTGGCCAGCTTCGCGCGCTGCAATATTTCCTAACGCTGCCTGGAATTTGCCTTTCATATCCCTCAGCTAAGCCGCTGCCTAAATTACCCTTGCTGAGGCTTTTTCTTTATTTTTTATATTTTTTTCCCCTTTTTTTCCTCTCCCTCCCTCTGTTTTCTGCTCTGGCCTCATCGAAATCTTGCATTAAACTGGGATCAGGCGAGATTAGGCTGTAAGATGCTGCAATATTAGCGGCTGCAAATGAAGATTTAGCCTAAGGTTTAACCCCTTCAACAGCCTCCAGCTTGGCCCTGGTTAATCCGAAAGGTCCAAAGTGTCCAACAAGCTGCAAAGAAAGCCCAAAGTGCCCTTAGCAAACGGAGTCGGCATAAAATGGCAATGCTGAAACGTTGGGCAGGCACAATTATGTGGTTTAAATCCTCATTTTTACGTGTTTGGAGCGTTATTTCTTCTTCTTTTGCTTCCAGGTATCCTTTTGCCAACCCAACCCAAAATAGGACTTTCTGGGCAACTCACTTTTGGGCTTCGCATGGGGGAAAAAAAGAGGTTTGGGGGTTTTCCATGAGGAACTTTCCTGCCCCAAAATATTCCTAGGATGGACTCCCATCGCCCACCTTCCCCCTGTTGCCACCAGTGCTGGGAATAAGCTCTGAGGTTGCTTTTTGGCTGCACTCCCTCATTCCGTGACATCTTGATTGACTTCAACTGACACGGAGAAGATGCAGAAACATGGAAAACGGGTGGAAAAAATCCCTGAGGAGAGATTGGAGGAGATCATCACCCTTGTCTGGGCCAAAATTGGTTTTTTTTTGCATAATTATGTTATTTTTTAGACTCTTTCGTAGTGCTATGGGGTGTTGTTTTAGGATAATGATCCGAAGGAAAGAAAACACTCTTCCAAATCCCACCGCAGCAGTTGTTCCTGCTGGGAATCAACCGATGAAGCAGCATTTTCCATTTCCTACCTCCAAGTCGATGGAAATTGGCCTGTTTTTAGAGAAATTGCATATGCAGAGAGGGTTGTCCCGTGTCATTAAACAGGTCCCGTGTCCCCTCTGCAGGCACCCGCTCTTCCCGCTGCTGACGTTGCTCTTTGAGAAGTGCGAGCAGGCGACGCAGGGCTCCGAGTGCATCACCTCGGCCAGCTTCGACGTCGACATCGAGAACTTCGTCCACCAGCAGGAACAGGAGCACAAGCCCTTCTTCAGCGATGACCCGGAGCTGGACAACTTGGTAAATACGAGGTGGTGATTGCCAGATGTGTGTTTTTGGATGTGTGTTTGCTGCGGGGACGAGTGGATGGAGGAAGAATTATGGCGGGGGACAATCCTTGGACAACGTCTTGGATGTCTACACATTTGCTCCAAGTGGTTAAAAACCTCTACATACCCCAGATTTTTAGCCTTGGAGCTGTTCTCAGTAGACTTCACTACACCTTCTCCAGCAGCTCCATACAAAAGCCCAGCAGGAAAGGATTTGAGGACATTTGCAGAGTAGTTTTCTTCTCAAAAGCCACAGGGTCAGGTGGGGAGTTTACACCCCCAAAGTGGGAGGAATTAGCTCTGTTCTTCAGTGCAGTGTAGATCATTGTGTGGCTCGGTTGGTTGGTTAGGTTGGTTGGTTGGGTCGGGTTGGCCAGGTTGGGTTGAGTGTTTGAATTGGGTTGTTTGAGGTGGTTGGGTTGTTCATCAGCTCATTCACCCGCAGTACTGCAGAACACGTGCGCTTGTCTCCAAGGAACAGGGTAAGACGAGACCTTTCATATCACTGGATCATCTTGGCCAAGCTAGGTCTAACATCCTCTGTCATCTCAGCACAACCTCTGGGTGCTCTGAGAGAACATTTTAAGTTCCACAAAGTCTTGAAACTCTTCCCATTTCACAACGGCCAATAGACAAAACCAGAAGACGCTCTGGGATGATGTGAAGGCGTCACAAGCCCTCCCGAAGGCCAAGCTGATGTTATGGGCATCAAATGGATCAATAAGGAAGAGGAATTATTTATGGGGGCTGCTCGGAAGATGCTCACACTGAGAGCCTGGAATATTTATTACCTTGTATACCTAAAAGTTGGCCTGAATTTTCTATGACGTTACAGTAAAGAGCTTGGAGGGAGGCCCAAGTTGTGGAGAGCAGGAAAAACCCTGCCCAGCCAAACTGCGGACAACCTAAAATATGAAAAAGCAACATGTGTTTTGGGAAATGGGTAGGTTTGGGGACTGAAAACACATCCACCATTGAGAAAAAACAAAACAAAACCCTGTGGTGTTAAATGAGAAGATGGTCTAACAGTGTAGTGATGGTGGAGCTGACCAGAAACCTAAACATCTGAGGAGCAGAAGGTATTTCCTTCTATAGCAGAGTATCCAGTATGATTTGACTCTTTTTTGGTGGTTTCTCCTCAAAAAAAAAACATGGATTTGTGTTTCCTGGGCCTGAAATTCTCCGTTTGGGAGCAGCTCTCTTGGCTTAATGCTGAGGTTAAATCCATCCATGGTGGCTTGCACACAGAGAGACCTCAAAAGTGGAAAATTCAACCCGAGATGGCACTGCCTCCATGTTTCCACCTGTTTGAGTGCCAAAACTGGCAATCCCCAGCTCCTTTTTAATATATATCTGTTTCCAGAACACCCCTGGCACCCCAGGAAGGGGCTCGGGGCGCCCAAAAGGCCACCGCAGCGGCGATCATTAGAATAAGAGTCATGTATTCCCCGCCGCCGAGATGCACATAATTAGAAATTAGAAAAAGGTCAGATCTCCCCATTATCAACTCAATCAGCTGCCGAGTGCCACACAGTCAATTAATTCAGCATCTGTATTTTTTACAACCCCGCGCACGTACTCCGGCCGACTGTAACTCTTTATCCGGACAGATATACGGCGCAGCGGAGCAGGGACATAAAATGAGACCCTAAGCAAATGAGCTGAGATAATTGAGAGATTTATTTTGGAGACGGCCATGTGGCGGGTCCTCTTGCCTTTGCCCTTGAAGAGTGACTTTCATGGCCAAGACCGCCGGGAGGGCGCCGCGGAGGGAAAAAGAGCAAAACGAGGCAAAAAATGAGGAAAAAAACGGCGTTTCTCTGCCTCATCCCCAACCACAGCATCTGCAAACGTCTGCGTGAGAAACCTCCTTTCCGCAGCAGCCGGGGCTCCCTTTTCGGGGAGCTCTTGGCAGCCCTCGGCGACTAACAGTTTGTAAAGATGACCACTAAAATTTGCAAGTCGAAAGCCTCCCTTTGAAATGCAAAGACGTTTTGTTACATAAAAACCCGCTTTATTGCCCCGGAGTGAATAGCCGAGATTTTATATATTATGCAAGATTTCAAACAGCAGCCGTAAAACTTAAGGTTTCGCCTCCGCGAGAGGAATGGTTTATGTGTAAATTTTTTAACATTTATGGGGTACGTTTTAATGAGGCCCAGGCTTTGCACCAGCAACAGCTTAGGGCAGTGTTGAGGCCCCGTAATCCTGTTGTTTCCAAAGAGTGGCCTGCTGAGGATAAAAAATTCCACACTTTTCCATCCAGGTGCTGGTATTTTGGGGGCATTTCCCAGAAATTTAGGTAATTATTGTGAGTTTTCGCCAGGTATGGCTGTAGGGAAATTCTGTCCAAGGAGGGCAAAACAAATACGATTTTTCTGCCTTGGAGGTGGATTTTGGTGGATTTTTGTTTGCTTGCTTTTGGCCTAGCAAGCTGAAAAAAACCAATAGGCCTTTGGGGGGCATTAATTAAGCAGGCAAGTGACGACCCTCTTGTCTTGTCCCTCTTCTTTAGATGGTCAAGGCCATCCAGGTGCTGCGCATTCACCTCCTGGAGCTGGAGAAGGTGAACGAGTTGTGCAAGGACTTTTGCAACCGCTACATCACCTGCCTCAAAACGAAGATGCACAGCGACAACCTACTCAGGAACGACCTCGGCGGGCCCTATTCGCCCAGCCAGGCCTCCCTCAACCTCCACCCCCAGGTAAAATTCAGAAAAAAAAGATCCCGTAAATCAGGGTTTATTTGCAGGTGTTGGGAATCAGAAAAGCCCTAGGCATTTTGGATGGGAATCATGAGAATTTTGTGTTTCCTCTGCTTCTTTGCTTGGGTTTTGGGGCCATTCTGGTGGGTTTTGGGACACTTGGGCTGTGCTGTTTTTTATTTTTTTGCCTAATGACCGAATTTGGGTAAATACCCTAGTAAGGGGGGACATAGGGTTAATAAAGCGCCGATTTGTGTCATTAACGGGTGGTAAATCGGGCTCATAGGATGCAGCTTGGAGATCCAAACTGGTGGTGCCTCCAGTGTACGCGCGCAGGTAAGTGAAAAACACCACAAAAAAGATGAGGAAAATGCAGCAAAATACCCCAGCGGTTTTGAGACAGCTGAAAAAAATGCTGAAAAACCAGCAGAAACGGCCAAAGCAAATGGAGAAATTTGCAGGGGTGAAAGCCCCAAATCCCTCCCTTGAGTTTCCCGAGGGGGTTTTGCAAGGATGTGCTGCCAAAACTGCGACTTTTTTTGTGTGTTTCTTCCCCAGAACAGACAGAATATCCCTAGATAGCGCCCAGCGTTTTCTTCTGGTCTTTTCAAGGCATTTTTAGGCAAAAAGAGTTATTTTTGGCCGCTGGGGAGTGCTGCCGAGTGCAGAATTCCCGAGGTGGCGCTTCCGGCCTCTCGCCGCCGCGAGGAGGAAAAAAAGACCTGAAAAAACAAGAAGGAAAAATCGAAAAAAGTTTGATTTCTTATTTGGGTTTCCAGGAAAAAAAAAAAAAAAAGCTTAATCGTTGATCTAAAAACCTCTCGATTTTCTCATGGTCTTGAGGACCGGCCGCCTTCTCCCGCCGCCGCCGCTCCGTTGCGAGGCGGGTCCTTATGATCCAAATTAGCGAGACGCCGGCATGAAAGGGAACAATAATTGCTCGACGAGCATCTCGTTTGTAATTTATTAGTTTCTATTATTGCGGGTCGCCTTGGCAACCGCTCGCACACCCGGGCGATGAGAGAGATGTTAGATAGGAGCCGACGGAGCTCCAAGTCCCGGCAAATGGAGATGCCCGGTTTTATCAGTAATTTTCCTGAAAATAATAAGTGAGGAGTTAATGAGATGGAAAGCCGTCCTGTGGCTATTGTGAATTTTCTTTCTTTCCCCCCCTCCTTCTCTTTTTTCCCCCCTCCCCTTTCCTTCCTTAAAGTGTTGATCTAATTAGAATGCATCGGTCGGGAAAAGTAATGAGGATTTAGCGGCTCACAAAGAGGAGGGGATCGTATCAGAAAATTAGCACGAGCCTTTGGAAAAACATTGGCCCCGGGGAGCTTCCGATTTCACTGGCGCTCTTGCAAGCTGGGGAGGGAAAGTGGAGAAACCGGAGTGACGCTCGGATGTGGGAAATGGGAGAAAATAGAAGATTTGGGATTTGCGGGCTGGCTTGAAACGGGAATGTTTCAACAAAAATGGGCAATAGGAGTTGGAAGATGACTGGCCAATGCTGCCACATTCCCTTGGGGAGGATCTTTTGATGGGGAGAACATTTCCATGGTGAAAATAAGGGCAAACTTCTTAATATTTGCTGCTAAACCATGGCTAGCATCTGAATATTTTAACCCATTGCGTATCCTTGAGCTTGCATGAAAAAAAGCTTATGAAAAATGCATTGAAATGCTCTTTATCCCATACATCTTAAAAGCTAGGGATCTTCCAGAGATGCCATTGCATGATTGGGATTTAAAAGGGGCAAAGGGGATGACTTTGCTAATTCTCGCCCTATTAATCTCCTGCTGAAGGGAAGTAAAAGGGCTAAGCAGCCGCTAATTTAGGAATTAAAAAACGCCTAAAGGCTGGAAATGTGATTAATAGCCATCAAGGAGGTCTCTGAGCAAATAGCTTTTTTTCAAGGGTGGTTATATTGCGTAGTATCGATCATCCTTTGCGATTGACTTGTGTTGTGGGGGCAAGTTGCTTTAGGGTTTTGCAAAGTTTTTGAGCATCAAGCAGGGTGCTTGAAAAAAAAAAAAGGCTATTCGATGACCCAAAGTCAACCAAAATGGCAGCAAAAGCTTGCAAAAAGTCACTGTGGAAGAATCTCCATTGGGTTTCCTTGGGATCTCCAAAAATATTGGGCTACTTGAGGAGCCAACGTCAACCGAAACGGTGGCAAACGCTTGTAAAAAGTAATCGTGGAAGAATCTCCATTGGGTTTCCTTGGGATCTCCAAAAATGTTGGGCTACTTGATGACCCAATGTCAACCGAAATGTGGGCAAAAGTTTGCAAAAAGTCATCACTCTCCTCTTCTCCTCTTTGCAGTCATGTGCATACGCAACCGAATCAATCCTAATTCGGCGATTCCTCTTTTTCCATTTTTCTCGTGTTTTTTCTCTCCTTCATGGGCCTCTTCCTCTCCCTTGAGACCTCTTTGGACACTTAGTAGCTCCCTTCCTTCATTTAATGAGTATTTTCCTGCTTTTTCAGACAAGAGGGGAAGGATCAGAGGAATATTTTCCGAACCCATTTTCCTCATTCTTGTGCTCATCTCTGGTCCCAGTTGTAGGCTCATGGCCTGGCTTGGATTGGCCTGATTTAAGGCAGCTTTTTGTATCTCAACTTTGATTTGGAGATCTGTCTTTGCTTCCATTGGGTCGGCTGGTTTTGCTTTGCTGGAAGACAAAACGGTGTCCTGTAGTGAAGACATGGAGATGCCATAAATTTCTTCCATCTCCTTTTCTTTTAATTCCTTATATATATATATATATATGTATATATATATGTATATTTCATGCTGCCAAATCAGTGTTTTGGGGCAGCGTTCTTCTATACCACCACGATGTCACTCTGCATGGTCGGATCTCCTTGAGGAGTCATGGTGACCCACCTGGAGCACCTGGAGATGGGAGCTTCTCCTTGCAGCGTTGGGATCAAAACTTTCTTCCAAAAACATTATTCTGAGTGAATCTTTTCTAGGTGAATTCATCTTTTGGGGGGAATTGTGGAAAAAAATGAGGTGGGAGAGGAGCGCTGGAGGCTGCCCCAAAGCTCTGGTTGCTCCTAGCTGCATTTTGAAGCTTTTTGAGAAGCATAATGTGGTTTTAGGTAAAATATAAGTATTTTCACTTTGTTCATCATGCAGCAGCTTGGAGGCTATGCGAAAACTCCAGGGTTTTGATTTCCTTAAGCTGAGGATGCCCCCAAGAAACACCAGGGCTGGGAAAAAGGATATATATTAAAAAATATAAGGAACAAAAACACCAAAAAGGGCCGTTTTTTGCTGAGCAATGGGAAAGGCTGTCTCAAAAATGCTCTTCCTCCCCTAATACCATCCCTTCTTATGCCAGCAGCCTTCACTGTAAAATTAGTGTCTTTGTGCACTCAAAAATCCCTGTCTTTTATTTTATTGCCAGGGAAAAAGAGGAACGATAGCTTTTTTTTTCCCTGATTCCTTTGATATTTTCCCTGATGTTCTCCTTGGAAATAGCACGGAGAAAAAAAAAATCCTCATTTCTTAACCCAAGAAACATGGTTTTCTCCAAGAAATACATGCAGGCGAATTTCAAATCAAATAAAAAGGTGAAGGGGAGAGCGGGGAAGATCCTTGGGTTGGCGTTTGGGAAAAAGCAGGGAGAAAAAGAGGGAGGGGAGGGAGAAATCCTAATTTTATTACATGCAACGGCTTTATCTCCATCGCAGCTGGGCAAATTATAGAGATATCGCTATCTCAGGCTTCTTCTGAAATGATAATTACATAAATATCGCTGGCAAAAAAAAAAAGGAAAAAATCTGGCGCATCTGGGATACGATGCCTCAGTCCATCCTCGCCCATCTCCTCCACCACGGCGCCCTCCCGTTCCCAAAATACCTGTTTGGAGCACGAAATCCTCAAATAGTCCTTCTGCAGGGGAAGGAAATCCTCTTTTTGGGGGGCAAAACCATCTTTAACAGCACCAGGAATGACAAATCCGGGTTTAATATCGCAGGGGGGGGCCGTGCCTGTCGCTAGGTGCCCGTATAAGTGACGAGCGATGAATTCCCTTTGCCAAATCCCGGTTTTATGGCTTTTTATTTGCTGGTTTTTGGGTGCACGTGCTATATTTTTCGCTAATTCTAATAACAAACAAGGAAAATGAGACGGATGCGAAAGGAGCACTTGCATTTTAGGCAAAAAATTCCCTTTCCGCTCTTTTGCCTTAAGGGAAAGAGCGGCTGGACAAAAGGGAAGAGTTGGGGAAGGCAAAAAACGGCCCCTTTGCAATGCATAAATATTTTATATTTTATATTTTATATAAAATATTTTATATTTTTGGCAGGAGATGCTGCAGAGCTCGCCCGCGGCGTTGCCGGCTGCCTCCAACCCTCCGCCGGGCATCGTGGTGCCGGCGGCCGCGCTCCCGCCGGGAAACCTCACCATGAGCGCCGGGAGCTCCCCGGCCGTGCCAGGTATCGGTGGGAAACGGAGAAATCCCGAAAAAGGGGGGATTTCCGGCGCCCTTTCCCCGCCACCGGCCCCTTTTCCCTCAGGTGGAGCCCTGTACCAGCCCGTGACGATGGTGACGTCCCAGGGCCAGGTCCTGGCCCAAGCCATTGCCCCTGGTGCCCTGCAGATCCCCAATGCCCAGGTAAGATCCCAATTTCCTTTTCCGGTGTTTTTGAAGCTCCGGAGATGGCGGCGCCTCCTAAAACAAGCAGGAATTCGCCAAGGCATCGCCCAATTTAGGGCAAAAATTAATTAAAAGAGCACAAATTCCTGCGCCGGGGCCACGGGAATCGCCGTAATAAGCAATTTATCAATAAATTAAATCCTCAGGTGGTCCCAATTTTTTAATTAGCAAGGAAGACTAATTAACTCCATCCCCAAAGCGAGCTTTGGGGTCATTCCCCACTTTTTTGCCCAAGGAGCACATGGATTTTTGCATGCAGATTGGGTGGAAACAGAGCGATCGATGACTTTAGGCAGTGGTAAATTGGCGAAGGATTTCCCAAAGAGTCCGATGAGATAGAGAATAAATAAATATACCTGGGCCATGGCAAAATTGCAGGGATGGAGGAGTCAAAATTCCCAAATTTTCCCAAATGGCCACATTGAAGCATGAACCCTGGAGTGAAAAGCTCAGGTTTGCAAGGGGTTGATGGTTCTGCAAGGGGTTTGGAAAATCATTTCTGTCTTTGGGGATTTATTTTCCCCCTTTTTTCCTGTTTTTTTTTGTGTCTGAAAGGATTTTCCTCCATAGTTGCATGTCCAAACTGATCCCATGGTTTGGTCTGGCCCTGACGCTACCGTTGCCAAAAAAAGGTGCACAGATTGCCCCAAAATCAGAAATACGAAGTGGGCAAGTGGCAAAAGAGGAGGGACTGAATGCAAATTTTGGGGAAAAACTAGCCAAACTCCTGCTTTTGCGCCGTTTCGGCCGTGACTCAGGTGTCCACCTTGCCAGCAGGTCAACCTGGATCTCACCTCGCTCCTCGACGGCGAGGACAAGAAGTCCAAGAACAAGCGGGGGGTCTTGCCGAAACACGCCACCAACATCATGCGCTCGTGGCTCTTCCAGCATCTCATGGTGAGGACCGTGGATTTTGGGGGCTACCCCACGCCCGGGCTTGGGTGCAAAGACCCTGCTGGTCCAGGACGCCGATGCATAGCAGGAAACGGGGCAAAAACCCCCAAAACCCCAACTCTTTCCTGAATAATTTGGGTAAAAATAGCTCAGAAACCAATTATTGCACTGGGGTGGCTGTGATAAGATCCTTGCGGCATCGGTGGGTTTGGCAGCGAGCCGGGAACCTCAGAGGAACCAGCTGGGAGGGTTTTTTAAGAGGAACTTCAGCTGGGTTTGAGCTGATGGAAAGCTTTGGCCCTGCTACTTTATTGCAAAACTGGTGGAAAAAGAGGTGAAAAAGGCAATTTTGGGGTTCAGTTGCAAAGAGTTTGCGAGTTTTGCCAAAGTTTTTGTAGATGGCTGGGAAGTCCCTTGGTGCTGAGTGGTTTTAGCAGCCAAAAACAGGTAAATTGAGTTGTTTTTTCAAGTTGCCTGTGTCGCCCATGGAAGGAAAGGTCCTTCCATAAGGTCCTTCAGCGAGGAGGATGTGATGGAAGGAACCGCATTGCCTGGACGTGGTCACGCACGGATTCATGGGGTCTTACTCCTGCCAGAAGACCAAAAATTCAGGCCTCTACTCGGTCCGACCTTCTCAAAATGAAAAATAACAGCCTGAAGGGTCAACATGGGGAAAACCATGGCTTGGAGGTTGCCCTGAAGATGTCCTGTGATTTTACATGGAAAATTTTGCCTTGACTGAACCTAGGACCAAGAAGTCACCCATGTTGGGTGGCCGACTCGTGATGGACTCATCCACGTCCCACACCATGCTGGTGTTTTGGAGGTCCCATTTGCAGTTTTGTCCATAGAAGAGGACTTGGAAGAGCAGAAGTAGCTTCCCCATCCTGTGAGATGGGTTGGAAAATGAGACAAAAACTCTTCTTCCACCAGCAGAGACGTGGCCTTGGGATGAGCTCCTGCTAGTCCTTATGCCAGGACCTGCTTGGGCTTCCAGCTAGGATATCTGAAGTGTAAATTACTTCACGATCCTGCCAGAAATGCTTCCTTGGGCTGAATATTTTCTCTCTCATGTGAGAGGGACATTGGTCTGGGGCTCCAGGAAACCACGCGTGGGGTCAAGTGAAATTTGGGGTTCAAAAAGGAGGATTTTAGCACAGCATAAATGGGCTTTTTGTTCAAGTGGACTTAGAAAACGATGGGAAAATCGCTAAGACGAATGAAAAACTTTCCATTACTTCAGGACTAAGGGTGCCAGGGAAACGGTGGGATGCTTGGCCACTGACCAAGCCTTGAGTCTCACGAAGGGGAAAAATTCCTGGAGCCAGGGGGAGTGGAAAACAAAATAACCGGCATTTTTTCATTTCCGGAGCTGCTGTTTCTCCCGATGGGGGGTAACGTTGCTGCTGTCTCTCCCCCCAGCACCCCTACCCCACGGAGGACGAGAAGCGGCAAATCGCGGCCCAAACCAACCTGACGCTCTTGCAGGTCAACAACTGGTGAGTGGGTTCCGCGGCGCGCGCCACGCGGCCGGGGCCTTTCCCTTCCCAATTTGGGACAGCCACGAGGCCTCCTTGTACACCCCAAGTCACCGGCTCCCCCGTCTCTTCCAAAAGGGGACGCTTGAAAATATCCTCCTTCCTATCTTGGATGGTTGACGTTGCGCCGCATGCACCAGAGCAGCCTCTTGGCCCCATTGCACGGCTAAAAAAAAGGTTAAAATCGCTTAAACTCAAACTACAGCACAATTTTTACTATTTATTTAGCCGCCGAGTTAGGGCGTTGCGGGATAGGGGTTTTTTTAAGGCGTTAAGTTGTCCATGTTCATTCGCGACGAGTTGGTGCCCTCTCCTGGTCAAGCCAAGAGGTAGCGGCCGGTATTTTCCTGCTGTGATTAATAGCTGGAAAAACCGGGGTGATGATAGAACAAACCACAAACACATGAGGCAGGGTGAAAAATAACACATTTTGGGCCGGCCAGTCACTTTTCCAAAGGGTTTTATATTCGGATTTATTACGTTTTCATAGCGATTTGGAATTAGTGAAGTGCTTTTGGCTGTTGTGGCTAATTCCCTGCCCTCTCTTGCCTGGAAAGGTTTATCAACGCCCGGAGACGTATCCTGCAACCCATGCTTGACGCCAGCAACCCAGACCCAGCCCCAAAAGCCAAGAAAATCAAATCTCAGCACCGACCCACCCAGCGGTTCTGGCCCAACTCCATCGCCGCCGGGGTCTTACAGCAGCAGGGTGGCAACTCGGGGACAAATCCTGACGGTAAGGATGGCCTTGGGCCACCACACATAGAATTATGACCAGATGTTGGTAATGGAGGGTATCTAGAGCTCTGGATCAAACCCAGTGAGAGGTCTCCATGGGAAGGGTCTTCTGCTTGACTGTCACACACGCGTTGCCATTGGGGACACTGTTGCCACCTCAACCTGGGAATGTCCCTCTTTTCCTGAGGGATCTCCCCAACATTGGACCTCATCCTGGAGCCCTCCCTAAGAGCTTGGGGCGGGGGGAGATAGAGCAGGAGGAGAGAACAGAGGAGAAGATGAGAGATGAGGAGAGACAAGATGGGAAGAGAGAAGATGAAGAACGGAGACAAGATAAGCAGAAGATGAAGAGATGAGAAAGAAATGAAGAGAAGATGGAAAGATGAAGGGATGAAGAGGTGAGTAGAAAGGGGAGCGATGAAATGAGATGAAGAGACAAGATGAGAGAAGTTCAGGAGGCAACTTCTGAGGCTACAAGAGACATGAAGAAACTAGATGAGATGGAAAGAGGAGCCTGGATGAGGAGAAGGTGCATGAGGAAGATGAGAGATGAAAGGAAGATGAAGATGACGAAGTAAGAGATGAGGTTAGACAAAACAAGAGATGAAGAGGCAACCAGAAAGGAACATGGGGCTTCTTTTTGGGGCATGGGGGTGGCAAATTTGTGTTTTTCTCCCCCTTTTTTAATGAGCACCAGGGCGTTATTGTAATTCTGGGGGTGTTTTCTTGCTTCCCCGCAGGCTCCCTCGGCATGGACAACCTGCAGCCGCTCTCCTCGGCCACGGCCACCATGGCCATGCAGCAGGCCATGCTGGCGGCCCACGACGACTCCCTCGACGGCACCGAGGAGGACGAGGACGACGAGGAGGACGAGGACGAGATGGAGGAGGACGAGGACGAGGAGGAGGAGCTGGAGGAAGAGCCCGGCGGCGCCCTCGCCTTGGACCACAGTGACTCCCTGGAGTAGCCAGGCGCCCTCCTCCCGCCAAAGCCCGCCGGGAAGCGCGACGGAACGGGGGGGGAAAGAGCGATTTTAGGAAAAATATAATAAAAAAAGCTAATTTCAACCCCTCTCCGATGCCCGGCGGGGGACAGCACGACGGCGCCGGGCTCCGCTCGGACCCCACGGCTTATTTAAGTGAAGGACACGTTTACAAGGCACATATTGTGGCCATTTTGGGGAAGGTTTTCCCCCTTTTTCCCATTTTTTTCCCCATCGGAAGCCCGTCCGTGGGGCGGCCGCGCTCCTACGATGCCGTTCTCCCCCGCTGCAGTCTCCACCGCTCGGATTTCCCGGCGCAGGAAGACGGACGCCCGGTTTTCCGGCTTTTTTCGCCCCAAAAAGACGTTGGAAAAAGACACCCGGAGCGCAAAAGGGATTTTGGCCGGATTTTTTCGGCCTCCCAAAAAACCCATTTGGAGACTCGATGTGCGACTTGCTGCAAAACGCCGACCCCCTTCCCGCCATCCTTTAATTTATATTAAAATGCAAATCCGGGAGGGAGAAAAACCACCATTAATAAGGGCTGCAGAATTGGGCAAAACCTGCCGTCAATGAGACTTTTTCCCCCCTTCTTTTGGTAAAAAGGCCGCCTTTTCACTCAAAACCCAACAGCGACCTGAAAACCACCCGTGAAAATTCAAGAAGGAAATTCCAAGATGCAAAAAAACCGCGGATTTAGCCCCAGTATTGCTCCCTCCGCCTGCCAGGCAGGATGTGGACAGGAAAAGTCATTTTTTTCCCACCTTTTTTCCCCAAAATACAGCCCCCCCAAATAAAAAGGGGGGGAAGCACTTCTCTGCAAAAAAAACATAATTTGGGGGATTTTCAATGCTCTCAAAAGGGGAAAATTCGCCTTAAAATGTGCAGTACCAGGGAGGGAGTGGGGATGGGAGCGAGGAGGGCTCATTTTCTCCTGCATTTTCACCCAAAATTGGGATTTCTTCGAAAACAAGGATTTTTGCAGCTGGAAGAATCACTGGTTTTAGTCCCTTTAGCCCTTTTTTGGCTTTCGGGTTGAGAAGACGCTGCTGCCGCGGGGTGAAAAAAGGGGGTTTTGGGGACACAGGGGCATCGTGATGCAAAAATGGGCCGAGACGCCTGGTTTTCGGGCCCGGTGCTGGCGTGAATGTAACCTTGCAATTTCATAAAGATTTCGTTGTAATTTAGTAGTAAATCCCCGGGCGTTTGTTATTATAAAGTGCTACGAGACGACGCTTCGCCCCTGTATTTTCTTGGGGGCTTCTGCAGCGGCCCCGAAAGCAGGAGGATAGTCCCCAAAATGTCCCTTTCCCCTGGAAACCGGAGATGCCGCTTGCTCAAATCGAGTGAATCTGCCCCAAAAGGAGCCCCAAGATGCAGGATTTTGCCCTACAATGTTTCGTTCGTGCCCCAAAAATGAGTGAATCGCACCCAAAATGCGCAGTGCTCCTGCCAAAGGAGCTACGGTTCAGCAAAAACAAGGGGTTGTCCCCAAAATCTGTGATGCTCTCCCCAAAACAAGGCATTTTTAATACCCTGTCACTCATTTTAGGGGAGAATCATGCAGTTTTGGGGCTCCAGCATCACTCGTGTTGGGGCAGAACCCAAAATGCGGCGCTCCAAAATGTGAGAGTCTTCCCCCAAATGAGTGAGTGACCCCAAAACACAGGAATTCCCCCCAAAATGACAGGTGGGGGTCAAAATATGCATGATTCTCCCCCAGATGTGTGACGGGGTGCAAGAATACATGATTCTAGCCCAAAATGAGCGAAGATGGAGCCCAAAAATGCATAGTTCTCCCCCCAAACTGAGTGATGTGACCTCAAAATGCACGATTCTCTCTCAAAATGAGCGATAAGAGTGTAAAAATGTTAAATTTCTCCCCAAAATGAGATGAAAAAATTCATGATTCTCCCCCCCCAAAATGGAACCTAAAATGCATAATTCTCCCCCCAAAAATGAGTTATAGGGGGCAAAAATGCTGGATTCTTCCCTAAAATGATTGATGTAACCCCAAAATGCTTGATCTTCCTCCAAAATGCAGGATGGGGTGTTAAAAATGCTCAATTCCTGCCCCAAATGAGTGATAGGATAGCACGGTTCTGCCCCAAAATGCTGGTGGAGCCCCAAAAATGCAGGATTCTCCCCCAAAATGAGTGATGGGGCATTAAAAATACCCCCCCAAAGTGAGAGATTGGGGCCAAATATGAATGATTTTTCACAGCAAAAGAGAAATGTGAACCCAAAACGCATGATTTTCCCCTAAAACGAGTGCTGGGGTGCAAAAAAGAAGGATGGTTTTCCCTGCAAATGAATTATGAAGCCCCAAAATGAGCAATTCTTGGCCCAAAATGATCAGTGCTCCCCCCAAATGAGCCAGTGTTGCCCCCAGGACGTGAGCAATACTCCTAAATGACACAAACCCTCAAAAAGAGCATTTTTTCCCCAAAAAGCAGTGATTCTCCCCCAAAATGAGCACTGCCCCCCAAAAACTAGCAATTCCCCTCCCTGAAATGAGAGGTGCAACCCCAGAAAAGAGCATTTTCTCCCCCAAAACGCACAAGTCCCTAAAAAGGGGCTCGGGGGAGACACAAGCCCATGCTGCAAAAAAAGTGCAATTTCCCCCAATTTAAGATTATTTGGGGATATTTTCCTCCTCTTTTTGCATTTGTGGCTCTTTCTGCAACCGCGGGGGCGAGCGGAGGATGAAGCAGGAGCTGGGGAGGGGGTTAATTAATTAAACCAATTAATTTATTTCTCCTTTCCCGGCAGTGCAAGGTGTGGGGAGAGGAAGGGGAAGGGGGGGGACGTCGGGCAGTGACCCGTTTTCCTCGGGTTTGGCCCCAATTTCGGCGCCGCCGCATCAGGTCGGGCAGAGAACTGCAAGAGAGAGAGTGTCACGAGGGGGCACGTGGGGACAAGAGGGGACATGAGGGTGCATGGAGCATCTAGCAGGGATGCACGGATGGTGCAAGGATGATGCACGGGGAGCGTGCAAAGAGGAGGCCCAAAATGTGCAAGAATGATGCACGGGGGATGCAAAAAAAAAGATGCATGGGGGGATGCACAAGCGTGCAAAAAAGATGCAAGAATGATGCATGGATGATGCAAAAAAAAGATGCATGGGGGGATGCACAAGCGTGCAAAAAAGATGCAAGAATGATGCATGGATGATGCAAAAAAAAGATGCATGGGGGGATGCACAAGCGTGCAAAAAAGATGCAAGAATGATGCATGGATGATGCAAAAAAAAAAAGATGCATGGGGGGGATGCACAAGCGTGCAAAAAAGATGCAAGAATGATGCATGGATGATGCAAAAAAAAGATGCATGGGGGGATGCACAAGCGTGCAAAAAAGATGCAAGAATGATGCATGGATGATGCAAAAAAAAAAAGATGCATGGGGGGATGCACAAGCGTGCAAAAAAGATGCAAGAATGATGCATGGATGATGCAAAAAAAAAGATGCATGGGGGGATGCACAAGCGTGCAAAAAAGATGCAAGAATGATGCATGGATGATGCACGAGCGTGTAAGGATGATGCACAAGGGGGATGTGCATGGGATGCAAAAAGAAGTTGCAAGAGCGACGCCCGGGGATGCATGACTGTGCACGGGGTTTGCACGCAGCAGCAATGGGGATGCACAGAAGGTGCAAGAGCAACGCACGAGCGTGCAAAAACAATGCACGAGGGTTTTGCACGAGGGTTTTGCATGAGGGATGCACGCAAGGTGCAGGAATGATGCCTGAGGGATGCATTAAAGTGCAAAATGGATACACAAGGGAGCAATGGAGGTGCACAAAACGTGCAGGAACAACGCACAGAGGAGGAGGGAGAATGCAAAAACGATGCATGAAAAGCCCAAGAGTGATGCATGGAGAATGCATAGGTGTGCAAAACGGATGCACGAGGTGACTCCTCAAGGAATGCACCAAAGGTGCAAGAGCAATGCCTGGATGTTGCATGAGGACGCCCGAGGGAGCAATGGGGTGCAGAAAAGGCGCAAGAACGATGCAGGGGTGATGTAAAAGTGTGCAAAAACGAAGCACAAGGTGGCTGCAGGGAGGGATGCTCAAAAGGTGCAAGAACGAGGCCCAGGGGATACACGAGGGTGCAAAAAGGATGCACGAGGGATGCACCAACTTGCAAGGGTCCCCTCCATCGTTACCTTTGAGGATGTAGTCGGTCAGCAGGGTGGGCACCTTCTCGTTCCCCTCCTTCATGGCGAAGAGGACTGGAAAGGAGGGCAGGGGGCTATGAGGAGGGTTGCAACTCAGCCCCTACCCCTTCCAAATTGCCCTTCCCTCCCCCGTTTTCCATGCAAAATGTGTTATTTTTCACCTTAAACCGTGCCACAGTTTGCAAAACTGCAGGGGTTGCCCCCCCAAAAAGGAAGGGGTTCTCTCCCCAAAATGTGCTGCAATGATGCAAAATGATGCATCATTTTGTGCCAAGTGATGCTGCTGGGATGCAAAATGGGTGATTGCACCCCAAAATGCCTGTGCTGCCAAACGGGTGCTTCCCCTTCGCCCCCTAAAATGGCCACGCTGCAATGCTGCAAAACGGGTGGTTTCACCCTAAACTGGCCATGCTGCAAAACGAGTGACTGCACTCACAGCTGCACATGCTGCAATGCTGCAAAACGGGAGATTGCACCCCAAATCGGCCATGCTGCAACGATGCAAAATGGGTGATTTACCCCAAATTGACCGAACTGCAATGATGCAAAACGGTGCCTGCACCTCGAATAGGCCGCGCTGCAACGATGCAAAACGGGTGAGTGCAGCCCAAATTGACCACAGGCCCCCAAAGCCACCCACGCGAGGACTCACTGTTGGTGAGCATCTGCAGGTCCTCAACGGAGGGCGGCGAGCCCTTCTTCTCGTAGGGAATCACCGTGTTCAGGTACTGCAAGAGCGAGAACACCCCCGAAACCCATGCAAAAATAATAATTTGATATGATAAAAACGCCCTTTTTTTGCACCGCTTCAAATCGGTGCAACCCCACGCTCGCGCGCTTGCAAGCTGCTGCCATGCTGGACGTTGCAGCAAAGGGTTTTGCTTTAATCTGGACGTGGTTTTGGGGCAAAAAAGAGGCAGAAAGGAGCACCTGCTTGTCGGCGGTGCCGGAGCCGAACGTGTGCCGGATTCCCGACTGCAGGATGCTGGAGATGCCCTCCATGCTGAAGCGCTGCGGGAAGCGTGACCTGGTCCCCCTTCTGCGTCCATCTCCTGGTCTCCACGTCCCCCAGGTCCCTGTCCCCATCCCGGTCCCCATCCTCAGCCCAGATCCCCCCCTGTCCCCACGCTGATCCCCCTCCTGCATCTTTGTTCCATGTTTTCCTTCCCGGTCCCATGTTCCCATCCCCATCCTGCTCCCCATGGTCTCAGGGCCCCCATCCTCATCCCCATGTCCCCATCCTGGTCCCCATGGTCTCAGGGCCCCCATCCTCATCCCCATGTCCCCATCCTGCTCCCCATGGTCTCAGGGCCCCCATCCTCATCCCCATGTCCCCATCCTGGTCCCCATGCCCACAGCCATGTCCCAATCCCATCCTCGGGTCCCCATCCCTGTTTCTTACCCCCAAAAGTCACCATTTCACCCGTGCAATTGCTATTTTCCTCTGTGCTAATGCTATTTACCCATGCAAACACCATGCAATAATAACTACTTTGATGCACGCAATGGCTACTTAACTCCTGCAATCACTATTTTATCTGTGCAATGACTACTTGACCTGTCCAATTACTATTTTTAGCTGGGCAATCACAGCTTTATCCCTGCAATGGCTATTTTATCCGTGCAATAGATATTTTATCCATGCAATGATTATTTTACTCCTGCAAACAGTATCTTATCTGTGCAATAGCTCTTTTCTTTGCAATGGCTACTTTTATCCATGCAACAACCATTTTATGGTTTCCGATGCTATTTTAAGGATTCAGCTGCAATTTTACCTGCTTGCTAGCCCCCTTTTGCAACTGCTGCTTTATCCCTATTTGCTCTATGGAATTGCAATTTTAATCTATCCAGCTACTTTCACCCACCTGGGATACATGCAGCTATTTTATCCATGCAATCAATTTGATTGCTACTTTATGCATGCAATAACTGTTTTAGCTAATCCTCTTTGTGTTTTAGCCACCACGTTGCTAGTTTATCCGTGCAACAGTGATTTTTATCTCTTTTTTTTTGCATGCGACCCCTAACTTTTTGCTCGGCCGCTATGTTATCCATGCAATCAATTTGATTGCTACTTTATGCATGCAATAACTGTTTTAGCTAATTCTCTTTGTGTTTTAGCCACCACGTTGCTATTTTATCCGTGCAACAGTGATTTTTATCTCTTTTTTTTGCATCGACCCCTAACTTTTTGCTCGGCCGCTATGTTATCCATGCAATCAATTTGATTGCTACTTTATGCATGCAATAACTGTTTTAGCTAATCCTCTTTGTGTTTTAGCCACCACGTTGCTATTTTATCCATGCAACAGTGATTATTACCTCTTTTTTTTCGCATGCGACCCCTAACTTTTTGCTCGGCCGCTATGTTATCCATGCAATCAATTTGATTGCTACTTTATGCATGCAATAACTGTTTTAGCTAATCCTCTTTGTGTTTTATCCACCACGTTGCTAGTTTATCCATGCAACAGTGATTTTTATCTCTTTTTTTTTTGCATGCGACCCCTAACTTTTTGCTCGGCCGCTATGTTATCCATGCAATCAATTTGATTGCTACTTTATGCATGCAATAACTGTTTTAGCTAATCCTCCTTGTGTTTTATCCACCACGTTGCTATTTTATCCATGCAACAGTGATTTTTATCTCTTTTTTTTGCATGCGACCCCTAACTTTTTGCTCGGCCGCTATGTTACCCATGCAATCAATTTGATTGCTACTTTATGCATGCAATAACTGTTTTAGCTAATTCTCTTTGTGTTTTATCCACCACGTTGCTAGTTTATCCGTGCAACGGTGATTTTTATGGTGTTTTTTTTGCATGCGATGCCTAACTTTTTGCTCGGCCGCTGCTTTTCCCAAACCTTGCGGGTACCTTGCGGGGCATGTGGCGCTCGGGGCGCCCTCCCTGCAGGCTGAGGCCCTTGTCGCGGCGGCGGCGGCGCGCGGCCTCGCGCTGCTCGCCCTGCACGGCCAGCAGCGCCCCGATGAAGGCCGTCTTCACCTCCTTCTCGAAGGCCAGCTCGTCGCGGCGCGCCAGCTGCGCCACCAGCTCCGCCGAGAGCGCCCGGCTCGCCGCCTCCGCGCGCCGCGCCGCCGCCGACAGCTCCGCCGCCGACAGCCGCCCCAGGCCTGCCGCCGCGCCGGGCGGGACACGGGGGGAAATACGGTGCGATTAGCAACACGCACGGCGAGCAGAAGTCACGGTGCAGCGGGCTTGGTGCAATTAGCGGAAGGCATGGTGCGATTAGCAAAATGCATGGTGCAATTAGCAAAATGCATGGTGCAATTAGCGGAATGCATGGTGCAATTAGCAAAATTCATGGTGCAATTAGCAAAATGCATGGGGCAACTAGCAAAATGCATGGGGCAACTAGCAAAATGCATGGTGCAATTAGCGGAATGCATGGTGCAATTAGCGGAATGCATGGTGCGATCAGCGGAATGCATGGCCCAATTAGCGGAATGCATGGTGCAATTAGCAAAATTCATGGTGCAACTAGCAAAATGCATGGTGCAATTAGCAAAATGCATGGTGCGATCAGCAGAATGCATGGCCCAATTAGCAAAATGCATGGTGCAATTAGCAAAATGCATGATGCAATTAACAAAATGCATGATGCAATTAGGAAAATGCATGGTGCAATAAGCATCATGCATGGCCCAATTAGCAGAATGCATGGCGCAATCACCAAAATGCATGGTGCAATTAGCAAAATACATGGTGCAATTAGCAAAATGCATGGTGCAATTAGCAAAATGCATGGCGCAATAAGCAGAATGCATGGCCCAATTAGCAAAATGCATGGTGCGATCAGCAGAATGCATGGGGCAACTAGCAAAATGTACAGTGCAATTAGCAAAATGCATGGTGCAATTATCAAAATGCATGATGCAATAAGCAAAATGCATGGTGCAATTAGCGGAATGCATGGTGCAATAAGCGGAATGCATGGCCCAGTTAGCGGAATGCATGGTGCAATTAGCAAAATTCATGGTGCAATTAGCGAAAGGCATGGTGCAATTAGCAAAATGCATGGTGCAATTAGCGGAATGCATGGTGCGATCAGCGGAATGCATGGGGCAACTAGCGGAATGCATGGTGCAATTAGCAAAATTCATGGTGCAATTAGCAAAATTCATGGTGCAATTAGCCGAATGCATGGTGAAACTAGCGGAATGCATGGTGAAACTAGCGGAATGCATGGCGCGAGCAGCAAAACGCATGGTGCAACTAGCAAAATGTACAGTGCAATTAGTAAAAGGCATGGTGCAATTAGCCGAATGCATGGTGCAATTAGCCGAATGCATGGCACGAGCAGCAAAACGCATGGTGCAACTAGCAAAATGTACAATTGCAATTAGCAAAATGTACAATTGCAATTAGCAAAAGGCATGGTGCAATTAGTGGAATGCATGGTGCAATTAGCGGAATGCATGGTGCAATAAGCAGAATGCATGGCGCGAGCAGCAAAACGCATGGTGCAACTAGCAAAATGTACAGTGCAATTAGTAAAAGGCATGGTGCAATTAGCGGAATGCATGGTGCAATAAGCAGAATGCATGGCCCAATTAGCAAAATGCATGGGGCAACTACCAAAATGTACAGTGCAATTAGCAAAAGGCATGGTGCAATTAGTGGAATGCATGGTGCAATTACTAAAAGGCATGGTGCAATTAGCGGAATGCATAGGGCAACTAGCAAAATGTACAGTGCAATTAGCAAAAGGCATGGTGCAACTAGCCGAATGCATGGTGCAATTAGAGGAATGCATGGTGCAACTAGCGGAATGTACAGTGAAATTAGGAAAAGGCATGGTGGAATTAGCGGAATGCATGGTGCAATTAGCAAAATGCATGGGGCAACTAGCAAAATGTACAGTGCAATTAGCAAAAGGCATGGTGCAACAAGCGGAATGCATGGTGCAATTAGCGGAATGCATGGCCCAATTATCGGAATGCATGGAGCGATCAGCAAAAGGCATGGTGCAACTAGCAAAATGTGCAGTGCAATTAGCAAAAGGCATGGTGCAATTAGTGGAATGCATGGTGCAATAAGCAGAATGCATAGCCCAATTAGCAAAATGCATGGGGCAACTAGCAAAATGTACAGTGCAATTAGCAAAAGGCATGGTGCAATTAGCCGAATGCATGGTGCAATTAGCAAAAGGCATGGTGCAATTAGCAGAATGCATGGCGCAATTAGCAAAATGCATGGTGCGATCAGCAAAATGCATGGGGCAATTAGCAAAATGTACAGTGCAATTAGCAAAAGGCATGGGACAATTAGCAGAATGCAAGGTGCAATTAGCAAAAGGCATGGTGCAACTAGCGGAATGCATGGCGCAATAAGCAAAATGCATGGTGCAACTAGCAAAATGTACAGTGCAATTAGCAAAAGGCATGGTGCAACTAGGGAAAGGCATGGCCCAATTAGCAAAATGAATAGTGCAACTAGCAAAATGTACGGGGCAATAAGCAAAATGCATGGTGCAATAAGCAAAATGCATGGCCCAATTAGCAAAATGCATAGTGCAACTAGCAGACTGTACAGTACAATTAGAAAAAGGTATGGTGCAATTAGCAAAAGGCATGGTGCGATAAGCAAAATGCATGGCCCATCTAGCAAAATGAATAGTGCAACTAGCAAAATGTACAGTGCGATTAGCAAAAGGCATGGTGCAATTAGCAGAACACACAGTGCAATAAGTAGAATGCACAGTGAAACAAGCAAAATGCACAGTGCAATCAGTAAAATGCATGCTGCAATTAGCAAAATGCAAAATGCAAAAAAAGTATGAAAAATGCAATTAGCAAAAGGCACGGTGCAACTCGCAAAATGCTCAGTCAAAAAGCAAAATTAATAGTGCAACTAGCAAAAGGCATGGTGCAATTCAAAAAATGCCTGGTGCAGCTAGGAAAATGTACAGTGCAAAAAGCAAAATGAAGAATGCAATTAGAGAAAGGCATGGTGCGATCAGCAGAAGGCATGGTGGAATCACCAAGAGATGTGGTGTGATGTGAGAAACACAGAGTGCCACTAGAGAAATTCGCAGTGCAATAAGCAAAATGCATGGTGCAATTATCAAAATGCAAATGCAATTAGCAAAATGTACAGTGCAATTAGCAAAATGCATGGTGCAATTATCAAAATGCAAATGCAATTAGCAAGATACATGTGCAATTAGCAAAATGCATGGTGCAACTAGCAAAAATTCATGGTGCAATGGGAGAACTCCAGGGCGTACTGGCGAACTGCAGGGTTCCATTAGCAAAAATCATGCTGCAATGCAGGAAATGCAGGGTGCGACTGGAGAAACGCGGGGTGCAACTAGCAAAATTCATGGTGTGACATGAGAAATGCGGGCTGCAGTTGGAAAAAATCATGGTGCAATTAGCAGGATTCACCATGCGCCGGGAGAAACACAGGGTATAACTGGAGAAAGCTGTTCCCCAGGCACAGTGCACTTAGCAAAATGCATGGAACAACTGGAAACGGGCACGCACGGAGCATTTAGCAAAGTGCACCGTGCAATGCAGAGCATTCAGTGAGAAGAACGCTGCATTTAGCAAAACGCACCGTGCAATCAGAGCACACAGCAACACCGGCTGCAACGAGTGCAATATTCCCCCTCTGCCGATGCTTTTGCTTGCCCGATCTGCCGGGAATTGCCCCCAAAAAAGGTACCTTCGTGGGAGCAGTTGTTGTTGAGGGCGGGCGAGAAGGTGCGCAGCTCGCGCAGCACGATGGGCTCCGCGCCCCCGCTGTCGTCCGCCAGCTCCGTCTCCGTCTCCTCCTCCTCCTCCTCGTCTTCGGCCTCGGGATCGGCCTCGGGGTCGGGCGAGCTCTGCATCAGCTCCTCCAGCTCCTCGATGACCTGTGGGGCAGCGGGGGGGACGATGCACCCTGCTTTGCACTGCCAGCCTGCACCTAGATTTGCGCCCGTATTTGCACCCAGCGTTTGCACCCACATCTGCCTTCTGCACGCGCATTGCGGGCAACATCTGCAGCTGCATTTGCACCCAGCATCTGCAGCTGAATTTGCACCGTGCACCTGCACCCCGTGCCCACATCTGTATTCTGCACATGCTCCAGAACCAGCATCGGCACCTGAATTCGCTTGCTCAGGCACCTGCGACCTCCATCCCAGCCCTAATTCCCACCTTCATCTGCATCAACGCCTGCAAACTGCAACCCCTGTGGCCCAAAATTCAGGATTTGGCCTTTTTTTTGGTGCTTTGGGAAGATGTTGTGGGTCCATGACGTGGGGCGCGCGGGTACCTGCTCCGCTGTCAGCAGCGGCTCCTCGTTGATGCCGGAGTCCTGCTCGCTCCTCTCGGTGAGCTCTTCCTCCTCGTCATCCTCATCCTCCTCTTCCTTCCCGCAGAGCTGTGGGGACACACGGGATGTGGGGACACGGGTGGCACGGCCACCCGGAGCCGCCACGGAGAGAGACGGCAGCACCAAGGGTTCATTGGGATGTTGGACACAGATGTGGGATGGGGATTTGGGATGGGAAGAGGCTGGAAGACGTTGGACAGGGAGAGGATGCATAAGGAAATGTGGGATGGGGAGAAGTTGAACATCCAACTTCTGTTGGATGAGGATGTTGGGCAGGGCAAGGTTGGACAGGACAAGTCCAAGGATGTGACATTGGAAGAGGATGGATGGAAATATGGAACGGGGAGAAGTTTGATGGGAACACGCTCCACATGGGATCTAAAGATGATAGATGGGGAGAGGTTGGACAGGGACCAATGGGGAGAGTAAGTTAAAGAGGAGCTGGATGGGGACATGTGATGCCGAGATGGTGCTGGGACATTGGATGGAGAGAGATGGGTTGCAGAGAAGTTGGATGGGGACATGGAGAGGTTGGACAGAGGGTGGATGGGCACATGAGATGAGGAGATGTTGAGGGGGTACAATGGATGGCGAGAGGTTGGACGGGAACACAGGATGGAGATGTGGGATGTCAAGAGGTTGGACGGGGCCATTGGATGGGACGCGGCCATGTGATGGCGATGCGGGACAGGGACATGGGATGGGGAGAGGTGGGAAGGGAATGGGACCACCAGACAGCAAGAGGTTGGATGGGGACATAGGATAAGGAGATGCTGGACAAGGGCATGAGATGAGGGAAAAGGGGGTCCTGGGCACACCTGGGTGTCGCTATCACTGGGGACTTCGGTGTCGGGGAGCAGCCAGCGCCGGGGGGAGCCGGGGGGTGCGAAGCTGTCGGTGAGGGCGTCCCAAACCCTGCGGGAAGGGAAGCCCCAAAACGCCAGTGAATTCCCCCAAAAAACGCCTTGAAACACCCCCAAATGCCCCCAAACGGCACCGTCAAAATCCCCCAAACACCCAAATCGCGTCAAAATCCCCCAAACACCCAAAAGGTTCCTCTGAAACACCGCAAATACCCCTCCAGGGGCCAAAGGCCTCCAAAAACGCTTCCGCAGTGCCCTAAAACACCGCAAATCACCCCAAAAATGCTGTCTCAGAATGTCCCAGATCACCAGCCCCAAACACCCCAAAATGGCACCCTGAATGACACCAAATGCTGATGCAAAGCCCCAAATTATCCCTGAATTGCCTCAAAATGCCACTACAGCTCCAAAACACCCTCAAATTGCCCCAAAACATAGCCCCGGGACTCCAAAAATGGCTGTCCTGAAACACTCCCCAAATCTCCTTAATACACCCCAAAATGTGCCCTGCTGTCCTGAAATACCCTCAGAACACCCCAAAATGACCCCCAAAACCTCAGAAGTGTCCCCAAAACACCCCCCAAAAAACCCACATCAAAATGCTGCCTTAAAGCACAGACCCAAAACACTCATAAATATCCCCGAAACAGCCTAGAAACCCCTAGAAATTGTCCTAAAACATAAGCTACAGCCCCAGTGACCCAAAACGAGAAAAAAGCCCAAATTAATCCAAAACAGCCCCAAATTGTGCCCCGCTACTCTATTTTGCCCCTGTATTTCTGAAGCTGGGCTGATTTTCCCCAGTTTCACCCCCAAAATGAGGGAGGGGAGTAAGGAATGAAATGGGGGCAGGGGAAAGAGGGGGAATGGGGAAAATGCCATATCAGAAAAAAAAGGGAAGAAAAGGGAAAATAAGGAAAAGTAGGGGGGAAGGGGTAGAAAAGAGATAAAAGGGTGATAAAAAGATGGAAAAGGAGGGGAAAAACGGAGGGAAAATAAGGGGGAAATAGGGAAATATAGGAAAATATAGAAAAGGAAATATAGAAAAAGAAGAAAATAGTGAAAAATAGGAAAAAGAAGGAAAGGGGGGAAAAAGGGAAAAGGAGGCAAAAGGGGACCCCGTGGGAAGAGCGAAAATGGGAGAAAATACTAAAAAAAAAAAAAAAAAAAAAAAAAAAGAAAAGAAAAGAAAAGGAGAAATTTCTCCCTGACCTTAATTTAGGGAAAACCCACTAATTCCCCCCTTTTTTTCCCCACTACCCAAACTGCCTGGTTCTGCTCATATTCACCTCAAAACAGTTCCATCAGCCTCAAATCACCCCTCGCCAGTCATTTTCATGCATTAATTCACAAAAAAACCCACATTAAAATGCATATTACGTAATATATAAATAAATAATATTATATATTATATATATCAAACTACACTTAAATATATAAGAAGTATGCAAAAAAATGGAAAGAAAGGAATATAAAATATAACAAAAACGAAGCAAAGAAAGAGCAAGAGGGAAAAAAACCCAAGTAATTAGCCCTTAAATTGGCTTTTTTTTCCCGGTCTTAAAGGGCCACGTCCCACAGGACCAGCTGCTGCTGGGGACTTTTGAGTTAATTCCATCCACAATTGGTTAATAATTAGGAAAAAAAATGGTGTTTTACAGTCTCGGCCCATCCCCCCCTCCATGCACACAGGGCTCATTGAAAAACAGGATTAAAAAAAAAAGCCCTGTTTTGCCCAAACCACCCCAAAACAACATGCTCTAAGCGGCACAAAGCGGCGACAGCGGCGCTCTGGGCACCGGGCCAAAATCCCGTTTTTTTTTTCCTCGCAAAATCCCTTAGATTTGGCCACTTATGAAAAAAAGCCATCGGGCTAATGCGCTTTTGGTTGAAAAAAAAACAGATTTGGGGCACTTTGAGGTGAAAAGTGATGGTGTCACTCGTCAAGAAATGAGCATCTAGGGCTGCACCCCCAACTCAATCCATCTGTGTGGGGCGGGTACGAATGCAGCAGCCCCCCGAAATGGGTACAAAACAGCCTTTTTCTGCCAAAAAGAACAAAAACAGCAAGCAAAAAAGGGAGGAAAACTGATGTGTTTTCACACAAATGCTGCTGGGCCAGGATGTGACGCATTTCATGGCTGGGGCTACTCGTACTTTACCCTACCAGGACTCATAAGGTCCTACTCATAGTTTACTACAACGTTACTTATAGTTTACTACACCTCAGTTTGTAGTTGACTACAACAGGACTACAGTTCACACCAAAGCACCTCAGTTCACTACAATGGGACCCATAGTTCACTACAGTGTGACTCAGTTTACTACAATGTGACTCTTTACTACAACGTAACTCTTCGTTTACTACAGTGCTACTTAACAGTTCCCTACACCATGACTCACGTTTCATTCCAACGGGACTTGCGGTTCACTCCAACGTAACTTGTATCTTCCTAAAATGGGATTCAGAGTTTACTACATCGTGACACAGTTCACTCCACCACAATTTGTAGATCACTACAACGGGACTCAGTTTACTGAAACAGGATTTATGTTACTTACACTAATACTATACTTATACTACTTCTATTTGCTACACCGTCACACAGTTCACCACTACTCAGGGTTCACTACAACAGGAGGCAAAGATTGCTACACGGTCACTCATACTTTACTGCAAAGCAACTCATTTCCCCCATCGGGACTCAGTTTACTACAGTGCTACATACAGATTACTACACTGTGACTCCGTTCACTCCACTGGGACTCATCGTTCACTACAACCGGACTCATAGTTCACTCTAAAGCAACTCCTAGTTCACTCCACCACAACACAGTTTACTACAACGGGACTCACAGTTCACTGTAAAGTCACCCATAGTTTACTCCGCTGCTCCTCACAGTTTACTCTGCTGCTACTCACAGCTCACACTGCCTGTACTCCATTTACTCTACTAGTTCTCAGCGGTTCATGCCACCGCCACTCATAGTTCACATCACCTCTACTCACCGCTCGCTACACTCCTGTAGCTTTACTACACCGTAACTCAAAGCACCACTGACGACACCACCTCTACTCAAGCGTTTGCTCCACTACTAACCAGAGTCCACCACCCATCGTAGCTTGTCCCACCACCAGGCCACGGTGGTAGGACTGGCTGGGTGTCTCGCCGGCAGTCGGGGCCTTACTCACTCCTCATCTTGGAGGCGCTCCTCCTCCTCCTGGGTCTGCAGGCGGCCCCGCACGGGCGCCAGCGCCTCGGTGGCGGCGTCGTAGTTGCGGAAGCAGACGGTGAGCTTCTCGTCGAACTCTTGCACCAGGTCCTCCATCGACTTGAAGCTCATCATCTCGGCCGAGAAGCTCTCGAGCTCGGCCAGGGCCGGGTCCGCCGGGCCCCGCGGGGGCCCCCCGCCACCGCCGTCCCCGCCAGGGCCCTCCTCGAACTCCTCCTCCAGGCTCACCAGGGGCGCCTCCATCCTCGCCGCTGCCCGCGTCGCCGCCTTAGCTGCTGGGAGAGGGTCCCCGTGAGGCTCTTGGGGCTCCCTAAGCCCCAGGAACCTGTAGTGATCTTGTAGAGACCTGGTAGTAGCCCCGCAGCAACCTAATAGCGACCTACCTGGTGGTGACTTGGTGGCAACCTAGTAGTGACCTACCTGGTTATGACTTGGTAGCAACCTAGTAGTGACGTACCTGGTAATGACTTACTGGTAACGTAGTCATGACCTGGTGGCAACCTAGTAGTGACCGAGCAATGACCTGGTACTTTCCTAGTAGAGGTCTGAGAGTAGCAGCAATGAGCTGCTGGTATACTCCAGTGATCTCAGCACTCCTCTAAGAGCATCACAAAACTCTCTTATTTTTTATAGTATCCTGAAAGTATCTTTGGAGTATCTCCATGGTGTGTCAGGAGGTCAGGAGTATCTTAGGAGGATCAGCAAAGTCCTAGTTTAGTTCCTTAGTTCTGCTAAGAGAATTGCAGCGCTGTAGCAGCAGTACCTGCAAAGTATCATGCTCTCCAGCACACTGGTAGTATCCTTGGGGTAACCTTTAGTATCCTAGGGATATTCTGATAGCATCATAGGTTTATCCCAAGAGTATCTTAAGAATACCTGGAAAGTTATCTGAAGAGTATCCTAATAGTGTCTTAGGAGTACACCAATAGTATCTTAGGGTAATTCCTTAGGGAATTACTTAAGGGATAATCTTAGGGACTTCCTTAGGGTCAGGAATTTTGTGGGAGTAAGCCAAGAGTATCTTAGGGACACTCTAAGAGTATTTACAGAGTATTCCAGCAGTATCTTAGGAGCATCCTGATGGTGCCCTAGGGGTATCCTGACAGTAACTTTTGAGCATCCTGAGAATATCTTAGAAGCACCCCCATAGTACCTTAGGAGCATCCAGATAGTATCATGGGAGTAACCATGGAGTATGTTAAGAGTATTGTGGGAGTAACTTGAGTGTAACTTACGAACATACCAAGAGTATCTTAAAGGCATCCTGAGGGGCTATTAAGCAAATCTCAGGGTCATCCCAAAGAGTATCTGTGGAGTGTCTTGGGAGCATCCTGATGGCGTTTTAGAGTATCATAAGGGCATGTTAAGAGTATCTTAAATGCACCCAAAGAATATCTAGGGGGTATCCCAACAGTATCTTGGGGGCATCACAAGAACCTCATGAGAGCAGCCTATTAGGGGTATCTTAAGAGTTTGTTAGAAGTACCCTGAGAGTATTTATGGAGTATCCCAACAACATCTTAGCAGCATCCCAGTGGTTTCTGAGGGGTATCCGGATAGTAATTTTAGGGCATCTTGGGAGTATCCATACTCCCAAGAGTGCACCACCATACTGCCTTAGGGCTATTGTGATAGTATCTTAGGAGCATCCTGATAGTGTCCTTGAGGCACCCTAGGAGTATCCTGAGTATCTCAGGAGTAACTCAGGAATAGCCTCATCCTAAGTCACCTCACTGCTAGGAAGGGCGCTGCTACTCCAACCAGCCCTGTCCTACTGCTGCTCAAGTAAAGGGATGACTGCACGCAGCTTTTGGGGAAAAAAATGGCCAAATTAAGAAAATCATTGTTGCATTTTTTTTTCCAGATTGGGGAGGGTGCTGCAATGCCACTGCTGCGTGTCCAGCCTTTTGTCACACTGAAGAGGCCTCGTGCAAGCCTCGTGCAAGCCCATTCCAAGCGACGTGCAAGCCCCATGCAACCGCTTTGCAAGCCCAGTGCAACCCGGTGTGTAAACCCCATGCAAGCCATGAACAACCGCTCTGCAAACCCCATGCAAACCCAATGCAACCCCCAAGCAAACCCAGTGTAACCACCATGCATACCCAGTGCAACCGCTCCGCAACCCCCATGCAACCCCCACGCAAACCCATTGCAACTGCTTTGTAACCTCCGTGCAGGCCCAGTGCAACCGCGATGCAAACCCCATGCAAGCACGTGCAGCTACTCTGTAATCCCCATACAAGCCCAGTGCAACTGCCATAAAACCCCCCTGCAACTGCTTTGCAACCCCCATGCAAGCCCAATGCAACCCCCAATGCAAACCCAGTGCAACTGTTTTGCAATCCCCATGCAAGCCCTGCACAACCCCATGCAAACCCAGTGCTGCCGCCAAGCAAACCCAGTGCAACTGCTTTGCAACCCCCATTGCAATCGCTCTGCAATCCCAACGCAAGCCCCAGTGCAACGCTATGCAAGCCTTTTTTGCAACCCCCACGCAAGCCAAACGCGGTTCCATGCAATTCGGGTGCAAGTCGCGTGCAATCCCCGCGCAACCCCCATGCAGGCCCTGCGCAAACCCCACACAACCTCCGCTGTGCAAGTGCAAGCTGCCCGTGCCAGCCGCAGCGGCGGGACCCTGCTGAGTCATCTGCAGCGGCACAGCTGCAGGGGCCGTGCAGGGCATGCACGCGGGGGCACCTGCCGCGTGCTCCGTGCATGCACCCTTGCACGCCTGCACTGCACCCGGTGCGGGTGCATTGACCTTGGGTGCATCCCTGCACGTACGCACCGGGCTGCTGCACGCACGCACTGCTGCACCGTGCATGCACGCACCAGCGCGCGCGCACGCCGTGCAGGCTTGCACCTGTGCACACACACGCGATGCATGCATGCACCTGTGCATGCACCCTCATGCATGCAGCACCAACGTCTCCAGGGTGCATGCACGACACACGTGCATGCGTTACCCCCATGCATGCATCGCCCCCCGCGTGCATGCATGTCCCCCCTGCACTTGGCAATGTGCACCCTGCACATCCATAGACCCTTGCTGTCCTGCACCCCCCCGTGTCTGCACCCCCCCAAAAACCCTCCCTGTCCCCCCACCCGCACCCCGCATTGCATCCCACAATGCACCACGGCTGCGGTGTTGTTGGGGGGGGGGATGCAGAGGGACAGCTATACCCCCCCCCCGACCGGGGCACCCCCAAAAAACCCCCCCGCCCCCTAATGCACCCCGCTGCCCGCACCCCCCAATAAAGCCCCCCCCGCTCCGTGCATGCCAAAGCGGAGCTCAATGCACCCCCTGGCGCATGCACCGCCCGCCCCGCGCCCCCCTCAGCCTCCTCCCCGCGCACCCCATCTCCCCCCCCCCCAAAAAAACCCTGGAAATCGCCCCAAAACCCCGCGCCCCCCCCGCCCCCACCTGCGGCCCCGCATCCTCCCGCGCCGCCGCCGCGCGCGCGCACCCACGGGGGGGGGAGGGGTGGGGCGCAGCGCCGCACTGCGCACGCGCGGCCCCCGCCGGGGGGGGGGGGGGAGGGCGCCGCGCTGCCTCGCGCATGCGCCGGGAGCGGAGCAGGAGCATCCCCCCCCCCCCGCGGCAAGGACGGCGGTGACGTCACTGCCCCCCTTTTTGGCGGGGGGGGCCCAGGCGTCCGGGAGAGCCCCGTGTCCGGGACCTCTGTGTCCCCATGGAGGTCAAGGTCACCCTGCCCCCCTCCCGGACGCCTGGGCTCCTCGGACACCCCCATCCTGCCTGTGGCCCCCACCATAGGGCCATGCTGGACTCCGGGGGTCCCGGACGCCTGGGTCCCTCTGCACTGTGACCTGTGGCTGGCTCCGTGGTGGCTCCCACGCACCAGAGGTGCAGGACACCCATATAGGATTCCGTAACTACGTCAGCATCGTGGCCACATGGGGCAGGGGACCTGGAGGATGGAGGACTGAGCTCCTCAAGACCCCGTGAGATCTTGCCGTGGCTTCCATGTCCCCAGACCTCCCTGTGACACCCACTGCATTGAAGCATCACCCAGCCAGAGAAGGATGGAAGCAGCCCGACACCACCATCAACCTGGCTTGTGGCACAGGATGGGCATTGGGTTGTGGTGTCTCCAGCCATGGGGATGTCCCAACTCAGCTGGACATGGCCTTGAGCCACTGTGAGCAGGTCAGGTGGCATGGGATGATCTTCGGAGTCTCCAACATGAGATTTGGGTCACTGTGTGAAGATCCCATTGTGGTCGACTTCCCCACATGTGACAGAATATGACCCAGTCCTGTTCTGTGTCTTGGACCTCGCTGGTCTTTCAGGCGTTTCCAAGATCCTGAGGGAAATGGTCATTCCTAAAGTTATCCATCGATCTCTGTCCATCCACATGCCATGTTCAGCTCCCCATTTCACTAAGAAAAACTAAAGCAGAAGTAGCTCAGCGGGGAGAACATCAGACTGATAGATCTAGAGGACCTTGGTTCAAGCGCAGACTACAGCATTTCTCTTTTGGAAAGTGGGAAGTAAAGCCCATGGGGATGATGAAGGACTTGTCCGCACATGGACACTGACCTCAGGGAACCTTCCTTTTCCTGCATATCCAGGCTTCGTTAGGAGACCTTCAGGAACAACACAAACTGCAGCATGTTGATATCTCTTACTCTGAGGGCAATGAGAAGTGGACTGCTGTTCACTGCAGAAATGTTCAAATTTCGGCCATACTCCTCAAATCTCTCCAGTTGGCCCCAGAGAACTGGCAGAATTGAAGATAATTATGCAGAATATGACAAACTTTCCCGTCTCTGTGAGCCCTCTGCTGCCAGATCCCTGAACTGCAACCACTGAAGGAGCTTGAACAAATTTCTGCAAACTGAAGAGTTTACCAGAGCATGAATGTCCCAGTAAGAGTGACCTCCAAAACGACTGTGATGGTATCCACAGAATGAGGTGACCCTCCCACATGTCCATGGCCCTCTGCAATCCCCCCTCCTGTCCCATGCACAAGGTCGCTGGTTCAAGCCAGGGCTTTGGGATTACTGTCCTGGTCAAGGGCATCCTTGTTGGTTCCTCTTGGCCTTTGGAGAGCTGCTCTGTCTCCTGACCATGAACCTATCCCACATGCGATGGCCATAGCCATGACACAGCTGGGGAGCAGCCCAGATCCACCTTTAAGGGGCTAATATTTCGCCCCTTCACATCCTGCCATCCCTCATGTCTGTGACCAAGGAAGGAGTCTGGTAGCACCACTGGGGAACTCAAATGGTGTGAGAGCCTTTTGGGTGCACGCGTTTGAGCTTTTCCCACTGCTCCAGAGACATGAATGTCATGTGACCCTCTTTTGGGTTTTTTCCAAGGGTGTCATTACTACGTTAAGGACTGCCTCCAGAATAAGTAGATGGTTAATGAAAGGTGATCTCCTGAGAGCTCCATGCAGAGGTTTGTCATGTCCTGAGGGCAGCAGCAGGTCCCTGGGGTGGCAGCTCTTGTCCTGAGGGAGCTCTTGCTCCTAGAGCTCTGCTCCAGCAGAGCCAGAAGGGGGCCAAAAAAGCTGAGGGTGGGGCCGAAGTAGCTCAGCTGGGAGAGCGTTAGACTGAAGATCTAAAGGTCCCTGGTTCAACCCCGGACTTCGGCAGACACTTCATGGCTTTTTGCAGCCCTGAGGATTTGGCCACATGGAGGATGTTGAAGGGCACTGAGCTCCAAGCCAGGGCAGTCCCACCAAGCCAGGGCAGTCCCACAGGGGACACGGCTGGTGGAGGCCACCTGTCCTTGTGGTGGGGAACATGGAGCCGCCCCAGCTCAGGTGACCTGCAGGGACAAGGAGGGCCTGGGGCTGCCCCATCATTGCAGCCTCAGGATGTGAGGGGGTGTCTCGTGTGGAGTCCCCCAGTAGTTCAGCACCATGTGCAGGTGCTGAAGCACCAAGGCAGGAGGGGGGCAGGAGGGCTGTGACCCATGGACCCATGGGTGCCATCCCAGTGTACCCAAAGGAGAAGAGCAGAGCACGTGTGGGGGTGGTCAGCAGGGCTAGTCCCAGCCCAGTGATGGCCACGTGGAGCTCATTGGCCTGAGGGACCTCCTGCTCCTCTGCCTCTGCTCACACAGCTGGCATGAGGAAAGGGACTCCCAGGGCAGGGCTGAGGCAGAGCAGCTGGGAGAGCCTTACAAGGAAGATCTTAATGGTCCCTGGTTCCAGCCTGGGCTTTGGCATCAGTGTCCTAGTCAAAGGCATCCTCCTTGGTTCCTCTTTGTCTTTTGTGGAGCTGCTCTGTCTTCTTCCAGCCTATCCCAACCAAGTCCATTTCCCAGCCCACAGCTGGGGACAGCAGCCAGGACCCACCTGCATGGGGTCATCCTTCCTCTGCAGCCCCCCATCCCACCCTTCCTCATGTGTCTGTGGCCAAGGAAGGGCTAAGTTTGGTGGTATCATGGTGGGGACCTGCCATGGTTGGAGAGGCATTTGGGTGCTGTGTCTGATCCAGGACTGTAGGGATTCCAAAAGTGTGTCATGAAACCGTCCCCCTCCTAAAGCCTGCAGGTATTTTAAGGTAGTTACTGGGGATTAAGGGTTAATGGAGTTTTGGGGATAAGGAAGGTGTGTTAGTCATAGCTGACGCAAAACAGGGCATGGTGGAGGCATGTGTCCCGCCAAGAGATGCAATCCAAGCTGTTGCTGGAGAAAAACTTGAGAGCAAGTGTTTGTGGGTAGTGCTGAGAGTGAGATGCAGTGCAGCAGAGTGCAGGCAGGAGACAAGTACTTTGTGCTCCTGTGCCTCTGCTCTGGCCCGGCTGGCGTGTGGAGCAGCAGTCCTGGAGCAGAGTTAAAGCAGCTCAGCTGGGAGATGCTTAGAGTGAAGATCCCAAGGTCCTGGGTTCCAGGCCAAGCTTTGGCTTTGGGGTGGTTATAGCCTTTTTGCAGAGACGCGCACTGAAGCCATAGGGTGGCTGCAGCTCTGGCCCTTCCCAATGCTCCTGCCCAGCTCCCTGGCTGCCCTCCTGAGCAAGGGCCTCATCCCTGCATGTGCAGCCTGCAAACACGGCCTCACACCCCCACCAATGAACATCTTCCTCCTCAAAACCGCCTTCATCTCCACCGCTGCCCTCCAATTCCTGGTGGACACTGTGGCTCTTTCCTATGTAGTAGGAGCTGCCCAGGGCTTCCTGGGTGTCATCTTCATTGCACATGGCCCTCCCCTGCCCATGGCCTCTTTGTATCTCAGTACCTTGCTCTCTGTCCATGTGGAGCCCTCTTCCATCTTCTCCCTGTCACTCGATATGGTGATGGCTGCTCTCACTCTTTGCTCCCTCTAGTCTTGTGTCCCCTTATCCATGGCGAGAGGTGGGAGGAGTTCCAGGATGCCCTGAGGGCACTCAGTGATCTCAACAATAGGCTGCCCTGCTCCCCTCTCTAACATCCCCGAGTTTATCTCATGTCATCCCTGTACTGAGTCTGTGTCACCCATGGTGCTCCCTCTCTTGCACGTGCTTGTGACCTTCCCAGTGCTCCAGAGACGTGAATCTCATATGACCGTCTTTTGGGTCTTTTGCAAGTGTGTAATCACTACGTTAAAGGTGGCCTCAAGAATAAGCATATCCTTAATGAAAGCTGATGTCCTGAGTGCTCCATGCAGAGGTTTGTCATGTCCTGAGGGCAGCAGCAGCTCCCTGGGGCGGCAGCTCTTGGCCTGAGGGATCTCTTCCTCCTAGAGCTCTGGTCAGGCAGGGCCAGAAGGGGGACAAAAAGAACTGAGGGTGGGGCCGAAGTAGCTCAGCTGGGAGAGCGTTAGACTGAAGATCTAAAGGTCCCTGGTTCAATCCCGGGCTTCGGCAGACACTTCATGGCTTTTTGTGGCCCTGAGGATTTGACACCGTGGAAGATGTTGAAGGGCACTGAGCTCCAAGCCAGGGCAGTCCCACCAAGCCAGGGCAGTCCCACAGGGGACACGGCTGGTGGAGGCCACCTGTCCTTGTGGTGGGGAACATGGAGCCGCCCCAGCTCAGGTGACCTGCAGGGACATGGAGGGCCTGGGGCTGCCCCACCACTGGAGCCTCAGGATGTGAGGGGGTGTCTCGTGTGGAGTCCCCCAGTAGTTCAGCACCATGTGCAGGTGCTGAAGCACCAAGGCAGGAGGGGGGCAGGAGGGCTGTGACCCATGGACAGGAGGTGCCATCCCAGTGTACCCAAAGTAGAAGAGCAGAGCATGTGTGGGGGTGGTGAGCAGGGCTAGTCCCAGCCCAGTGATGGCCACGTGGAGCTCATTGGCCTGAGGGACCTCCTGCTCCTCTGCCTCTGCTCACACAGCTGGCATGAGGAAAGGGACTCCCACGGCAGGGCTGAGGCAGAGCAGCTGGGAGAGCCCTAGAAGGAAGATCTAATGGTCCCTGATTCCAGCCTGGCCTTTGGCATTAGCGTCCTTGTCAAGGGCATCTTCCTTGGTTCCTCTTGATGTTTTGTGGAGCTGCTTTTCTTTTCCTCCATCCTGTCCCAACCCAGGCCATATCGCATCCCACAGCTGGGGACAGCAGCCAGGACCTACCTGCATGGGGTCACCCTTCCTCTGCTGCCCCCAATCCCTCCCTTCCTCATGTGTCTGTGACCAAGGAAGGGTAAAGTTGGTGGTATCATGGTGGGGAGCTCCCATGGTAGGAGAGGCATTTGGGTGCCGTGTCTGATGCAGCCAGGTGGGATTTCTAAAAGTGTGTCCTGAATATGTCCCTCTCCTAAAGCCTTCAGGTATTTTAAGGCAGTTATGGGAGATTAAGGGTTAATGGTGTTTTGGGGATAAGGAAGGGATAAGGGATAAGGGATAAGGAAAGTGTGTTAGTCATACCTGAGGTAAAACAGGGCCTAGTGGAGGCATGTGGCCCCCCAAGAGATGCAATCCAAGCTGTTCCTGGAGAAAAACTTGAGAGCAAGTGTTTGTGGGTGGTGCTGAGAGTGAGGTGCAGTGCAGCAGAGTGCAGGCAGGAGACAAGTACTTTGTGCTCCTGTGCCTCTGCTCTGGCACGGTTGGCATGGGGAGCAGCAGTCCTGGAGCAGAGTTAAAGCAGCTCAGCTGGGAGATGCTTAGAGTGAAGATCCCAAGGTCCTGGGTTCCAGGCCCAGCTTTGGCTTTGCGGTGGTTCCTGCCCTTTTGCAGAGACACGCACTGAAGCCACAGGGTGGCTGCAGCTCTGGTCCTTCCCAATGCTCCTGCCCAGCTTCCTGGCTGCCCTCCTGAGCAAGGGCCTCATCCCTGCATCTGCAGCCTGCAAAAACTGCCTCACACCCCCACCAATGGATATCTTCCTCCTCAAAACTACCTTCATCTCCACTGCTGCCCTCCAATTCCTGGTGGACACTGTGGCTCTTTCCTATGTAGTAGGAGCTGCCCAGGGCTTTCTGGGTGTCATCTTCATTGCACATGGTCCTCCCCTGCCCATGGCCTCTTTGTATCTCAGTACCTTCCTCTCTGTCCATGTGGAGCCCACTTCCATCTTCTCCCTGTCACTCAATATGGTGGTGGCTGCTCTCACCCTTTGCTCCCTCAAATCCTGTGTCTCCTTATCCACAAGGTGAAGTCAGAGGAGCTCCAGGATGCCCTGAGGGCACTCATTGATCTCAGCAATAGGCTGCCCTGCTCCCCTCTCTAATGTCCCCAATTGTATCTCATGTCATCCCTGTACTGAGTTTGTGTCACCCATGGTGCTCACTCTCTTGCATGTGTTTGTGACCTTCCCACTGCTCCAGAGACATGAATCTCATGTGACCCTTTTTTTTTGGCATCTTTTGCAAGGGCATCATGACTACGTTAAAGGTGGTCTCCAGAATAAGCAGATGGTTAATGAAAGGTGATCTCCTGAGTGCTCCATGCAGAGGTTTGTCATGTCCTGAGGGCAGCAGCAGGTCCCTGGGGTGGCAGCTCTTCCCCTGAGGGATCTCTTGCTCCTAGAGCTCTGCTCCAGCAGAGCCAGAAGGGGGCCAAAAGAGCTGAGGGTGGGGCCGAAGTAGCTCAGCTGGGAGAGCGTTAGACTGAAGATCTAAAGGTCCCTGGTTCAATCCCGGGCTTCGGCAGACACGTCATGGCTTTTTGCGACCCTGAGGATTTGGCCACATGGAGGATGTTGAAGGGCACTGAGCTCCAAGCCAGGGCAGTCCCACCAAGCCAGGGCAGTCCCACAGGGGACACGGCTGCTGGAGGCCACCTGTCCTTGTGGTGGGGAACATGGAGCCGCCCCAGCTCAGGTGACCTGCAGGGACAAGGAGGGCCTGGGGCTGCCCCACCACTGCAGCCTCAGGATGTGAGGGGGTGTCTAGTGTGGAGTCCCCCAGTAGTTCAGCACCATGTGCAGGTGCTGAAGCACCGGGGCAGGAGGGCAGTGACCCATGGACAGGAGGTGCCATCCCAGTGTACCCAAAGGAGAAGAGCAGAGCACGTGTGGGGGTGGTGAGCATGGCTAGTCCCAGCCCAGTGATGGCCACGTGGAGCTCATTGGCCTGAGGGACCTCCTGCTCCTCTGCCTCTGCTCACACAGCTGGCATGAGGAAAGGGACTCCCAGGGCAGGGCTGAGGCAGAGCAGCTGGGAGAGCCTTACAAGGAAGATCTTAATGGTCCCTGGTTCCAGCCTGGGCTTTGGCATCAGTGTCCTAGTCAAGGGCATCCTCCTTGGTTCCTCTTTCCTTTTGTGGAGCTGCTCTGTCTTCTTCCAGCCTATCCCAACCAAGTCCGTTTCCCAGCCCACAGCTGGGGACAGCAGCCAGGACCCACCTGCATGGGGGTCACCCTTCCTCTGCAGCCCCCCATCCCACCCTTCCTCATGTGTCTGTGGCCAAGGAAGGGCTAAGTTTGGTGGTATCATGGTGGGGACCTGCCATGGTTGGAGAGGCATTTGGGTGCTGTGTCTGATCCAGGACTGTAGGGATTCCAAAAGTGTGTCATGAAACCGTCCCCCTCCTAAAGCCTGCAGGTATTTTATGGTAGTTACTGCGGATTAAGGGTTAATGGAGTTTTGGGGATAAGGAAGGTGTGTTAGTCATAGCTGAGACAAAACAGGGCCTAGTGGAGGCATGTGTCCCGCCAAGAGATGCAATCCAAGCTGTTCCTGGAGAAAAACTTGAGAGCAAGTGTTTGTGGGTGGTGCTGAGAGTGAGGTGCAGTGCAGCAGAGTGCAGGCAGGAGACAAGTACTTTGTGCTCCTGTGCCTCTGCTCTGGCCCGGCTGGCGTGTGGAGCAGCAGTCCTGGAGCAGAGTTAAAGCAGCTCAGCGGGGAGATGCTTAGTCTGAAGATCCCAAGGTCCTGGGTTCCAGGCCAAGCTTTGGCTTTGAGGTGGTTGTTGCCCTTTTGCAGAGACGTGCACTGAAGCCACAGGGTGGCTGCAGCTCTGGCCCTTCCCAATGCTCCTGCTCAGCTCCCTGGCTGCCCTCCTGAGCAAGGGCCTCATCCCTGCATCTGCAGCCTGCAAACACGGCCTCACACCCCCACCAATGAACATCTTCCTCCTCAAAACCACCTTCACCTCCACCGCTGCCCTCCAATTCCTGGTGGACACTGTGGCTCTTTCCTACGGGGTAGGAGCTGCCCAGGGCTTCCTGGGTGTCATCTTCATTGCACATGGTCCTCCCCTGCCCACGGCCTCTTTGTATCTCAGTACCTTGCTCTCTGCCCATGTGGAGCCCTCTTCCATCTTCTCCCTGTCACTCGATATGGTGGTGGCTGCTCTCACCCTTTGCTCCCTCTAGTCTTGTGTCCCCTTATCCATGGCGTGAGGTGGGAGGAGTTCCAGGATGCCCTGAGGGCACTCAGTGATCTCAACAATAGGCTGCCCTGCTCCCCTCTCTAACATCCCCGAGGTTATCTCATGTCATCCCTGTACTGAGTCTGTGTCACCCATGGTGCTCCCTCTCTTGCACGTGTTTGTGACCTTCCCAGTGCTCCAGAGACGTAAATCTCATATGACCGTCTTTTGGGTCTTTTGCAAGTGTGTAATCACTACGTTAAAGGTGGCCTCAAGAATAAGCAGATGGTTAATGAAAGCTGATGTCCTGAGTGCTCCATGCAGAGGTTTGTCATGTCCTGAGGGCCGCAGCAGCTCCCTGTGGTGGCAGCTCTTCCCCTGAGGGATCTCTTGCTCCTAGAGCTCTTCTCCAGCAGAGCCAGAAGGGGAACAAAAAGCTGAGGGTGGGGCCGAAGTAGCTCAGCTGGGAGAGCGTTAGACTGAAGATCTAAAGGTCCCTGGTTCAATCCCGGGCTTCGGCAGACACGTCATGTCCTTTTGCGGGCCTCCTCCAGCCTGTCCCAACCCAGGCCATATCGCACCTCACAGATGGGGACAGCAGCCAGGACCCACCTGCATGGGGTCACCCTTCCTCTGCAGCCCCCCATCCCACCCCCTTCCTCATGTTTCTGTGGCCAAAGAAGCGTAAGGTTGGTGGTATCATGGTGGAGACCTCCCATGGTGGGAGAGGCATTTGAGTGCTGCATATGATGCAGCCAGGTGGAGTTTCCAAAAGTGTGTCCTGAATTTGTCCCCCTCCCCAAGGCTGCAGGTATTTTAAGGTAGTTATCGGGAATTCATGGATTTTTACGGGTAAGGGAAAAGATATGTTTGTCATAGCCCAGGCAAAAAAAGGCCTAGTGGAGACATGTGGCCCATTGGGAGATGCCAGGCCATCAATTCCCGGGGAAAATTTGAGAGCAAGTGTTTGTGGGTGTTGTGGAGAGTGAGGTGCAGTGCAGCAGAGTGCAGGCAGGAGACAAGTACTTTGTGCTCCTGTGGCTCTGCTCTGGCCCGGCTGGCACGGGGAGCAGCAGTCCTGGAGCAGAGTTAAAGCAGCTCAGCTGGGAGATGCTTAGAGTGAAGATCCCAAGGTCCTGGGTTCCAGGCCCAGCTTTGGCTTTGGGGTGGTTGCTGCCCTTTTGCAGAGACACGCACTGAAGCCACAGGGTGGCTGCAGCTCTGGCCCTTCCCAATGCTCCTGCCCAGCTCCCTGGCTGCCCTCCTGAGCAAGGGCCTCATCCCTGCATCTGCAGCCTGCAAACACGGCCTCACACCCCCACCAATGAACATCTTCCTCCTCAAAAACACCTTCATCTCCACTGCTGCCCTCCAATTCCTGGTGGACACTGTGGCTCTTTCCTATGTAGTAGGAGCTGCCCAGAGCTTCCTGGGTGTCATCTTCATTGCACATGGCCCTCCCCTGTCCATGGCCTCTTTGTATCTCAGTACCTTCCTTTCTGTCCATGTGGAGCCCTCTTCCATCTTCTCCCTGTCACTCAATATGGTGGTGGCTGCTCTCACCCTTTGGTCCCTCAAATCCTGTGTCTCCTTATCCACAAGGCGAAGTCAGAGGAGCTCCAGGAGGCCCTGAGGGCACTCAGTGATCTCAGCAATAGGCTGTCCTGCTCCCCTCTCTAATGTCCCCGATTATATCTCATGTCATCCCTGCACTGAGTTTGTGTCACCCATGGTGCTCACTCTCTTGCATGTGTTTGTGACCTTCCTACTGCTCCAGAGACATGAATTTCATGTGACCCTTTTTTTTTTTTTTGGGTCTTTTGCAAGGGCGTCATGACTACGTTAAAGGTGGCCTCCAGAATAAGCAGATGGTTAATGAAAGGTGATCTCCTGAGAGCTCCATGCAGAGGTTTGTCATGTCCTGAGGGCAGCAGCAGGTCCCTGCGGTGGCAGCTCTTCCCCTGAGGGAAGTTCCTTGCTCTCTGCCCATGTGGAGCCCTCTTCCATCTTCTCCCTGTCACTCGATATGGTGGTGGCTGCTCTCACCCTTTGCTCCCTCTAGTCTTGTGTCCCCTTATCCTTGGCATGGGGTGGGAGGAGTTCCAAGATGCCTAAAGGGACTCAGTGATCTCAGCAATAGGCTGCCCTGCTCCTCAGTGTAATGTCCCCAAGTTTATCTGATGTCATCCCTGTACTGAGTTTGTGTCACCCATGGTGCTCCCTCTCTTGAATGTGTTTGTGACCTTCCCACTGCTCCAGAGTCACAAATTCCATCTGACCGTCTTGTGGGTCTTTTGCAAGCGTGTCATTACCACGTTAACAGTGGCCTCCAGAATAAGCAGATGGTTAATGAAAGGTGATGTCCTGAGTGCTCCATGCAGAGGTTTGTCATGTCCTGAGGGCAGCAGCAGCTCCCTGGGGTGGCAGCTCTTGGCCTGAGGGATCTCTTGCTCCTAGAGCTCTGCTCCAGCAGAGCCAGAAGGGGGCCAAGAAAGCTGAGGGTGGGGCCGAAGTAGCTCAGCTGGGAGAGCGTTAGACTGAAGATCTAAAGGTCCCTGGTTCAATCCCGGGCTTCGGCAGACACTTCATGGCTTTTTACAGCCCTGAGGATTTGGCCACGTTGAAGATGTTGAACGGGCACTGAGCTCCAAGCCAGGGCAGTCCCACCAAGCCAGGGCAGTCTCACAGGGGACACGGCTGCTGGAGGCCACCTGTCCTTGTGGTGGAGAACATGGAGCCGCCCCAGCTCAGGTGACCTGCAGGGACAAGGAGGGCCTGGGGCTGCCCCACCACTGCAGCCTCAGGATGTGAGGGGGTGTCTGGTGTGGAGTCCCCAAGTAGTTCAGCACCATGTGCAGGTGCTGAAGCACCAAGGCAGGAGGGGGGCAGGAGGGCAGTGACCCAAGGACAGGAGGTGCCGTCCCAGTGTACCCAAAGGAGAAGAGCAGAGCACGTGTGGGAGTGGTGAGCAGGGCTAGTCCCAGCCCAGTGATGGCCACGTGGGGCTCATTGGCCTGAGGGACCTCCTGCTCCTCTGCCTCTGCTCACACAGCTGGCATGAGGAAAGGGACTCCCAGGGCAGGGCTGAGGCAGAGCAGCTGGGAGAGCCCTAGAAGGAAGATCTTAATGGTCCCTGGTTCAAGCCTGGGCTTTGGCATTAGCGTTCTTGTCAAGGGCATCCTCCTTGGTTCCTCTGGCCTTTTGTGGAGCTCCTTTCTCTTCCTCCAGCCTGTCCCTACCCAGGCCATATCGCACCTCAGAGCTGGGAACAGCAGCCAGGACCCACCTGCATGGGGTCACCCTTCCTCTGCAGCCCCGCATCTCACCCTTTCTGCTGTGTCTGTGGCCAAAGAAAGGCTAAGGTTGGTGGTATCATGGTGGGGTGCTCCCATGGTGGAGAGGCATTTGGGTGCTGTCTCTGATGCAGGCAGGTGGGGTTTCAAAAGGGTGTCATGAACTAGCCCCACTCCCAAAGGCTTCAGCCGGTTTAAAGGTAATTATTGGGGGGGGGGTTCATGGAGTTTTGGGGATAAGGAAATGTGTTAATCATAACTGAGGGAAAACAGGGCATGGTGGAGTCATGAGGCCTGCCAGGAGATGCAATCCAAGCTGTTCCTGGAGAAAAACTTGAGAGCAATTGTTTGTGGGTGGTGCTGAGAGTGAGGTGCAGTGCAGCAGAGTGCAGGCAGGAGACAAGTACTTTGTGCTCCTGTGCCTCTGCTCTGGCCCGGCTGGCATGGGGAGCAGCAGTCCTGGAGCAGAGTTAAAGCAGCTCAGCTGGGAGATGCTTAGAGTGAAGATCCCAAGGTCCTGGGTTCCAGGCCAAGCTTTGGCTTTGCGGTGGTTCCTGCCCTTTTGCAGAGACGCGCACTGAAGCCACAGGGTGGCTGCGGCTCTGGTCCTTCCCAATGCTCCTGCCCAGCTTCCTGGCTGCCCTCCTGAGCAAGGGCCTCATCCCTGCATCTGCAGCCTGCAAACACGGCCTCACACCCCCACCAATGAACATCTTCCTCCTCAAAACCACCTTCATCTCCACCGCTGCCCTCCAATTCCTGGTGGACACTGTGGCTCTTTCCTATGTGGTAGGAGCTGCCCAGGGCTTCCTGGGTGTCATCTTCATTGCACAAGGCCCTCCCCTGCCCATGGCCTCTTTGTATCTCAGTTCCTTGCTCTCTGCCCATGTGGAGCCCTCTTCCATCTTCTCCCTGTCACTCGATATGGTGGTGGCTGCTCTCACCCTTTGCTCCCTCTAGTCTTGTATCCCCTTATCCATGGCGAGAGGTGGGAGGAGTTCCAGGATGCCCTGAGGGCACTCAGTGATCTCAACAATAGGCTGCCCTGCTCCCCTCTCTAACATCCCCGAGTTTATCTCATGTCATCCCTGTACTGAGTCTGTGTCACCCATGGTGCTCCCTCTCTTGCACGTGCTTGTGACCTTCCCACTGCTCCAGAGACGTGAATCTCATATGACCGTCTTTTGGGTCTTTTGCAAGTGTGTAATCACTACGTTAAAGGTGGCCTCAAGAATAAGCAGATCCTTAATGAAAGCTGATGTCCTGATGCTCCATGCAGAGGTTTGTCATGTCCTGAGGGCAGCAGCAGCTCCCTGGGGCAGCAACTCTTGGCCTGAGGGATCTCTTGGTCCTAGAGCTCTGGTCAGGCAGAGCCAGAAGGAGGACAAAAAGAACTGTGGGTGGGGCCGAAGTAGCTCAGCTGGGAGAGCGTTAGACTGAAGATCTAAAGGTCCCTGGTTCAATCCCGGGCTTCGGCAGACACTTCATGGCTTTTTGTGGCCCTGAGGATTTGACACCGTGGAAGATGTTGAAGGGCACTGAGCTCCAAGCCAGGGCAGTCCCACCAAGCCAGGGCAGTCTCACAGGGGACACGGCTGCTGGAGGCCACCTGTCCTTGTGGTGGGGAACATGGAGCCGCCCCAGCTCAGGTGACCTGCAGGGACAAGGAGGGCCTGGGGCTGCCCCACCACTGCAGCCTCAGGATGTGAGGGGGTGTCTCGTGTGGAGTCCCCCAGTAGTTCAGCACCATGTGCAGGTGCTGAAGCACCAAGGCAGGAGGGGGGCAGGAGGGCAGTGACCCATGGCAGGAGGTGCCATCCCAGTGTACCCAAAGTAGAAGAGCAGAGCACGTGTGGGGGTGGTGAGCAGGGCTAGTCCCAGCCCAGTGATGGCCACGTGGAGCTCATTGGCCTGAGGGACCTCCTGCTCCTCTGCCTCTGCTCACACAGCTGGCATGAGGAAAGGGATTCCCAGGGCAGGGCTGAGGCAGAGCAGCTGGGAGAGCCCTAGAAGGAAGATCTAATGGTCCCTGGTTCAAGCCTGTGTTTTGGCATGAGCGTCCTTGTCAAGGGCATCCTCCTTGGTTTCTCTTGGTCTTTTGTGGAGCTGCTTTGTCTTCTTCCAGTCTGTCCCAACCCAGATTTTATCCCCCTCCACAGCCGGGGACAGCAGCCAGGACCCACCTGCATGGGGTCACCCTTCCTCTGCTGCTCCCCATCCCACCCTTCCTCATGTGTCTGTGACCAAGGAAGGGTAAAGTTGGTGGTATCATGATGGGGAGCTCCCATGGTAGGAGAGACATTTGGGTGCCGTGTCTGATGCAGCCAGGTGGGATTTCTAAAAGTGTGTCCTGAATATGTCCCTCTCCTAAAGCCTGCAGGTATTTTAAGGTAGTTAAGGGAGATTAAGGGTTAATGGAGTTTTGGGGATAAGGAAAGTGTGTTAGTCATACCTGAGGTAAAACAGGCCTAGTGGAGGCATGTGGCCCACCAAGAGATGCAATCCAAGCTGTTCCTGGAGAAAAACTTGAGAGCAAGTGTTTGTGGGTGGTGCTGAGAGTGAGGTGCAGTGCAGCAGAGTGCAGGCAGGAGACAAGTACTTTGTGCTCCTGTGCTCCTGTGTGAGGCATTTGGGTGCTGTGTCTGATGCAGCCAGGTGCAGATTCCAAAAGTGTGTCCTGAACTAGCCCCACTCACAAAGGCTGCAGCTGTTTTAAGGTAGTTATGGGGGGTTAATGGAGTTTTGGGGATAAGGAAGATATTTTAGATATACAGGAGGCAAAACAGAGCATGGTGGAAGGATGTGGTCTGTGAGGAGATGCAAGCCAAGCTTCCTGGAGAAAAACTTGAGAGCAAGTGTTTGTGCATGGAGCCCTCTTCCATCTTCTTCCTGTCACTCGATATGGTGGTGGTTGCTCTCAGCCTTTGCTCCCTCTAGTCTTGTGTCCCCTTATCCACGATGTGAAATCAGAGGAGTTCCAGGATGAATTGCGGCCACTCAGTGATCTCAGCAATAGGCTGCCCTGCTCCTGACTGTAATGTCCCCGAGTTTATCTCATGTCATCTCTGTGCTGAGTTTGTGTCACTCATGGTGCTCCGTCTCTTGCATGTTTGTGATCTTCCCACTGCTCCAGGGATGTGAATCTCATGTGACCCTCTTTTGAGTCTTTTACAAGTGTGTCATAACTACATTAAGGGCGGATACCAGAATAAGCAGATGGTTAATGACAGGTGATGTCCTGAGTGCTCCATGCAGAGGTTTGTCATGTCCTGAGGGCAGCAGCAGGTCCCTGGGGTGGCAGCTCTTGTCCTGAGGGATCTCTTGCTCCCAGAGCTCTGCTCCAGCAGAGCCAGAAGGGGGCCAAAAAAGCTGAGGGTAGGGCCGAAGTAGCTCAGCTGGGAGAGCGTTAGACTGAAGATCTAAAGGTCCCTGGTTCAATCCCGGGCTTCGGCAGACACTTCATGGCTTTTTGCGGCCCTGAGGATTTGCCACGTGGAAAATGTTGAAGGGCACTGAGCTGCCAAGCCAGGGCAGTCCCACCAAGCCAGGGCAGTCCCACAGGGGACACGGCTGGTGGAGGCCACCTGTCCTTGTGGTGGGTTCCAGTGTCCCCAAAAGAGAAGAGCAGAGCACATGTGGGGGTGGTCAGCAGGGCTAGTCCCAGCCCAGTGATGGCCACGTGGAGCTCATTGGCCTGAGGGACCTCCTGCTCCTCTGCCTCTGCTCACACAGCTGGCATGAGGAAAGGGACTCCCAGGGCAGGGCTGAGGCAGAGCAGCTTGGGAGAGCCTATGTGGTAGGAGCTGCCCAGGGCTTCCTGGGTGTCATCTTCATTGCACATGGCCCTCCCCTGCCCATGGCCTCTTTGTATCTCAGTACCTTGCTCTCTGTCCATGTGGAGCCCTCTTCCATCTTCTCCCTGTCACTCGATATGGTGGTGGCTGCTCTCACACTTTGCTCCCTCTAGTCTTGTGTCCCCTTATCCACAGCGTGAGGTGGGAGGAGTTCCAGGATGCCCTGAGGGCACTCATTGATCTTAGCAATAGGCTGCCCTGCTCTCCTCTCTAATTTCCCCGAGTTTATCTCATGTCATCTCTGTATTGAGTTTGTGTCACCCATGGTGCTCACTCTCTTGCACGTGTTTGTGACCTCAGGTGACCTGCAGGGACAAGGAGGGCCTGGGGCTGCCCCACCACTGCAGCCTCAGGATGTGAGGGGGTGTCTGGTGTGGAGTCCCCCAGTAGTTCAGCATCATGTGCAGGTGCTGAAGCACCAAGGCAGGAGGGGGGCAGAAGGGCAGTGATCCATGGACAGGAGGTGCCATCCCAGTGTACCCAAAGGAGAAGAGCAGAGCATGTGTGGGGGTGGTGAGCATGGCTAGTCCCAGCCCAGTGATGGCCACGTGGAGCTCATTGGCCTGAGGGACCTCCTGCTCCTCTGCCTCTGCTCACACAGCTGGCATGAGGAAAGGGACTCCCAGGGCAGGGCTGAGGCAGAGCAGCTGGGAGAGCCTTACAAGGAAGATCTTAATGGCCCCTGGTTCAAGCCTGGGCTTTGGCATGAGCGTCCTTGTCACGGGCATCCTCCTTGGTTCCTCTTTGTCTTTTGTGGAGCTGCTTTGTCTTCTTCCAGTCTGTCCCAACCCAGATTTTATCCCCCTCCACAGCCGGGGACAGCAGCCAGGACCCACCTGCATGGGGTCACCCTTCCTCTGCAGACTCCCATCCCACCCTTCCTCATGTGTCTGTGACCAAGGAAGGGGGAAGGTTGTTGGTTTCATGATGGCGACATCCCATGGTGGGAGAGGCATTTGGGTGCTGTGTCTGATGCAGCCAGGTGAGGATTCCAAAAGTGTGTCATGAATTTGTTCCAATCCCAAAGGCTGCAGGTATTTTAAGGTAGTTATGGCGGATTCATGAACTTTTGCGTGTAAGGGAAAAGATATGTTAGTCATAGCCAAGGCAAAAAAGGCCTAGTGGAGACATGTGACCCATCGGGAGATGCCTTGCCATCAGTTCCTGGGAAAACCTGAGAGTGAGTGTTTGTGGATGGTGTTGAGAGTGAGGAGCAGTGCAGCAGTGTGCAGGCAAGAGACAAGTTCCTTGCAGGACTTTATGCTCCTCTAACTCTGTTCTGGCACAGGTGGCATGTAGAGAATCAGTCCTAGAGCAGGGCTGAAGTAGCTCATCTGGGAGATACTTAGAGTGAAGATCCCAAGGTCCCGGGTTCCAGTCTGAACTTTGGCTTTGGGGTGATTGCTGCCCTTTTGCAGAGAAGCGCACTGAAGCCACAGGGTGGCTGCAGCTCTGGCCCTTCTCAATGCTTCACCCATGGTGCTCACTCTCATGCATGTCCTTGTGACCTTCCCATTGCTCCAGGGATGTGAATCTTATGTGACCCTCTTTTGGGTCTTTTGCAAGGGTGTCATGACTACGTTAAAGGTGGCCTCCAGAATAAGCAGATGGTTAATGAAAGGTGATCTCCTGAGTGCTCCATGCAGAGGTTTGATGTGTCCTGAGGGTAGCAGCAGGTCCCTCGGGTGGCAGCTCTTGGCCTGAGGGATCTCTTGCTCCTAGAGCTCTGCTCCAGCAGAGCCAGAAGGGGGCCAAAAAAGCTGAGGGTGGGGCCGAAGTAGCTCAGCTGGGAGAGCGTTAGACTGAAGATCTAAAGGTCCCTGGTTCAATCCCGGGCTTCGGCAGACACTTCATGGCTTTTTGCGGCCCTGAGGGTCTAGGCCACGTGGAAGATGTTGAACGGGCGCTGAGCTCCAAGCCCGGGCAGTCCCACAGGGGACACGGCTGGTGGAGGCCACCTTTCCTTGTGGTGGGGAACATGGAGCCGCCCCAGCTCAGGTGACCTGCAGGGCCAAGGAGGGCCTGGGGCTGCCCCACCACTGGAGCCTCAGTATGTGAGGGGGTGTCTGGTGTGGAGTCCCCCAGTAGTTCAGCACCATGTGCAGGTGCTGAAGCACCAAGGCAGGAGGGGGGCAGGAGGGCAGTGACCCATGGACAGGAGGTGCCATCCCAGTGTACCCAAAGGAGAAGAGCTGGGGCGGCTCCATGTTCCCCACCACAAGGACAGGTGGCCTCCACCAGCCGTGTCCCCCGTGGGACTGCCCTGGCTTGGTAGCTCTGTGCCCTTCAACATCTTCCATGTGGCCAAATCCTCAGGGCCGCAAAAAGCCATGAAGTGTCTGCCGAAGCCCGGGATTGAACCAGGGACCTTTAAGATCTTCAGTCTAACGCCCTCCCAGCTGAGCTACTTCAGCCCCATCCTCAGCTTTTTGTCCCCCTTCTGGCTCTGCTGGAGCAGAGGTCTAGGAGCAAGAGATCCCTCAGGACAAGAGCTGCCACCCCAGGGACCTGCTGCTGCCCTCAGGACATGACAAACCTCTGCATGGAGCACTCAGGAGATCACCTTTCATTAACCATCTGCTTATTCTGGAGGCCACTGTTAACATGGTAATGGCACACTTGGAAACAACCCAAAGACGGTCAGATGGGATTTGTGACTCTGGAGAAGTGGGAAGGTCACAAACACGTGCAAGAGAGGGAGCACCATGGCTGACACAAACTCAGTACGGGGATAACATCAGATAAACTTGGGGACATTACACTGAGGAGCAGGGCAGCCTATTGCTGAGATCACTGAGTGCCCTCAGGGCATCTTGGAACTCCTTCCACATCACGCCATGGATAAGGGGACACAAGACTAGAGGGAGCAAAGAGTGAGAGCAGCCACCACCATATCGAGTGACAGCGAGAAGATGGAAGAGGGCTCCACATGGGCAGTGAGCAAGGTGCTCAGATACAAAGAGGCCGTGGGCAGGGGAGGGCCATGTGCAATGAAGATGACACCAGGAAGCCCTGGGCAACTCCTACCACATAGGAAAGAGCCACAGTGTCCACCAGGAATTGGAGGGCAGCAGTGGAGATGAAGGTGGTTTTGAGGAGGAAGATGTTCATTGGTGGGGGTGTGAGGCCGTGTTTGCAGGCTGCAGATGCAGGGATGAGGCCCTTGCTCAGGAGGGCAGCCAGGGAGCTGGGCAGGAGCATTGGGAAGGGCTGGAGCTGCAGCCACCCTGTGGCTTCAGTGCACCTCTCTGCAAAAGGGCAGGAACCACCGCAAAGCCAAAGCTTGGCCTGGAACCCAGGACCTTGGGATCTTCACTCTAAACATCTCCCTGCTGAGCTGCTTTAACTCTGCTCCAGGACTGCTGTTCCCCGTGCCAGAGCAGAGGCACAGGGGCACAAAGTACTTGTCTCCTGCCTGCACTCTGCTGCACTGCACCTCACTCTCAGCACCAGCCACAAACACTTGCTCTCAAGTTTTTTTTTCTCCAGGAACAGCTTAATTGGCATCTCTTGGCAGGCTACATGCCTCCAATAGGCCCTGTTTTGCCTCAGCTATGACTAGCACATCTTCATTATCCCCAAAGCTCCATTAACCCCCCATAACTACCATAAAACAGCTGCAGCCTTTGACAGTGGGGCTAGTTCAGGACACACTCTTGGAATCCCCACCTGCCTGCATCACACACAGCACCCAAATGCCTCTCCCACCATGGAAGGTCCCCACCATGATACCACCATCCTTAGCCCTTCCTTGGCCACAGACACATGAGGAAGGGTAGGATGGGGGGCTGCAGAGGAAGGGTGACCCCATCGAAGTGGGTCCTGGCTGCTGTTCCCAGCTGTTAGGTGCGATATGGCCTGGGTTGGGACAGGTTGGAAGAAGACAAAGCAGCCCCACAAAAGACCAAGAGAAACCAAGGAGGATGCCCTTGACAAGGACGCTCATGCCAAAGCCCAGGCTTGAACCAGGGACCATTAAGATCTTCCTTGTAAGGCTCTCCCAGCTGCTCTGCCTCAGCCCTGCCCTGGGTGTCCCTTTCCTCATGCCAGCTGTGTGAGCAGAGGCAGAGGAGCAGGAGGTCCCTCAGGCCAAGCAGCCCCATGTGGCCATCACTGGGCTGGGACTAGCCCTGCTGACCACCCCCACATGTGCTCTGCTCTTCTCCTTTGGGGAACCCACCATAAGGACAGCCGTGTCCCCTGTGGGACAGCCCTGGCTTGGAGCTCTGTGCCCTTCAACATCTTCCACGTGGCCAAATCCTCAGGGCCACAAAAAGCCATGAAGTGCCTGCCGAAGCCCGGGATTGAACCAGGGACCTTTAGATCTTCAGTCTAACGCTCTCCCAGCTGAGCTACTTCGGCCCCACCCTCAGCTTTTTTGGCCCCGTTCTGGCTCTGCTGGAGCAGAGCTCTAGGAGCAAGAGATCCCTCAGGCCAAGAGCTGCCACCCCAGGGAGCTGCTGCTGCCCTCAGGACATGACAAACCTCTGCATGCAGCACTCAGGAGATCACCTTTCATTAATGATCTGCTTATTCTGGAGGCCACCCTTAACATAGTAATGACACACTTGGAAAAGACCCAAAAGGCGGTCACATGAGATTCACATCCCTGGAGCAGTGGGAAGATCACAAACACGTGCAAGAAAGGGAGCACCATGGGTGACACAAACTCAGTACAGGGATGACATGAGATAAACTCGGGGAAATTAGAGAGGAGAGCAGAGCAGTCTATTGCTGAAGTAACTGAGTCCCCTCAGGTCATCCTGGAACTCCACTGATTTCACATCGTGGATAAGGGGACACAAGACTAGAGGGAGCAAAGGCTGAGAGCAGCCACCACCATATCGAGTGACAGGAAGAAGATGGAAGAGGGCTCCATGCACAAACACTTGCTCTCAAGTTTTTCTCCAGGAACAGCTTGGCTTGCATCTCCTCACAGACCACATCCTTCCACCATGCCCTGTTTTGCGTCCTGTATATCTAACATATCTTCCTTATCCCCAAAACTCCATTAACCCCCCATAACTACCTTAAAACAGCTGCAGCCTTTGTGAGTGGGGCTAGTTCATGACACACTTTTGGAATCCCCACAGGCCTGAATCAGACACAGCACCCAAATACCTCTCCCACCATGGGAGCTCCCCACCATGATACCACCAACCTTAGCCCTTCCTTGGCCACAGACACATGAGGAAGGGTGGGATGGGGGCCTGCAGAGGAAGGGTGACCCCATGCAGGTGGGTCCTGGCTGCTGTTCCCAGCTCTGAGGTGGGTCCCGGCCTGGGTTGGGACAGGCTGGAGGAAGACAAAGCAGGTCCACAAAAGACAAAGAGGAACCAAGGAGGATGCCCTTGACAGGACGCTAATGCCAAAGTCCAGGCTTGAACCAGGGACCATTAAGATCTTCCTTGTAAGGCTCTCCCAGCTGCTCTGCCTCAGCCCTGCCCTGGGAGTCCCTTTCCTCATGCCTGCTGTGTGAGCAGAGGCAGAGGAGCAGGAGGTCCCTCAGGCCAATGAGCCCCACGTGGCCATCACTGGGCTGGGACTAGCCCTGCTCACCACCCCCACACATGCTCTGCTCTTCTCCTTTGGGTACACTGGGATGGCACCTCCTGCCATGGGTCACTGCCCTCCTGCCCCCCTCCTGCCTTGGTGCTTCAGCACCTGCACATGGTGCTGAACTACTTGGGGACTCCACACGAGACACCCCCTCACATCCTGAGGCTGCAGTGGTGGGGCAGCCCCAGGCCCTCCTTGTCCCTGCAGGTCACCTGAGCTGGGGCGGCTCCATGTTCCCCACCACAAGGACAGGTGGCCTCCAGCAGCCGTGTCCCCTGTGGGACTGTCCTGGCTTGGTGGGACTGCCTTGGCTTGGAGCTCAGTGCCCTTCAACATCCTCCATGTGGCCTAGATACTCAGGCCCTCAAAAAGCCATGAAGTGTCTGCCGAAGCCCGGGATTGAACCAGGGACCTTTAGATCTTCAGTCTAACGCTCTCCCAGCTGAGCTACTTCGGCCCCAACCTCAGCTTTTTTGGCCCCCTTCTGGCTCTGCTGGAGCAGAGCTCTAGGAGCAAGAGATCCCTCAGGCCAAGAGCTGCCACCCGAGGGACCTGCTGCTGCCCTCAGGACACATCAAACCTCTGCATGGAGCACTCTGGAGATCACCTTTCATTAACCATCTGCTTATTCTGGAGGCCACCCTTAACGTAGTCATGACACCCTTGCAAAAGACCCAAAAGAGGGTCACATAATATTCACATCCCGGAACAATGGGAAGGTCGCAAGGACATGCATGAGAGTGAGCACCATGGGTGAAGCATTGAGAAGGGCCAGAGCTGCAGCCACCCTGTGGCTTCAGTGCGCTTCTCTGCAAAAGGGCAACAATCACACCAAAGCCAAAGTTCGGACTGGAACCCGGGACCTTGGGATCTTCACTCTAAGTATCTCCCCGCTGAGCTGCTTTAACCCTGCTCCAGGGCTGCTGCTCCCCACGCCAGCCGGGCCAGAGCAGAGGCACAGGAGCACAAGGTACTTGTCTCCTGCCTGCACTCTGCTGCACTGCACCTCACTCTCAGCACCACCCACAAACACTTGCTCTCAAGTTTTTCTCCAGCAACAGCTTGGATTGCATCTCCTGGCAGGCCTCATGAGTCCACCATGCCCTGTTTTGCCTCAGCTATGATTAACACATTTCCTTAAACCCAAAACTCCATTAACCCCCCCCCCCAATAATTACCTTACAACAGCTGAAGCCTTTGTGAGTGGTGCTAGTTCATAACACCCTTTTGGAAAGCCCACCTGCCTACATCAGACACAGCACCCAAATGCCTCTCCCATCATGGGAGCTCCCCACCATGATAGCACCTACCTTAGCCTTTCTTTGGCCACAGACACATCAGAAAGGGTGGGATGGGGGGCTGCAGAGGAAGGGAGACCCCACGCAGGTGGGTCCTGGCTGCTGTCCCTAGCTGTGGAGTGGGATAAAATCTGGGTTGGGACAGGCTGGAAGAAGACAAAGCAGCCCCACAAAAGACCAAGAGGAACCAAGGAGGATGCCTGTGACAAGGACGCTCATGCCAAAACACAGGCTTGAACCAGGGACCATTAGATCTTCCTTCTAGGGCTCTCCCAGCTGCTCTGCCTCAGCCCTGCCCTGGGAGTCCCTTTCCTCATGCCAGCTGTGTGAGCAGAGGCAGAGGAGCAGGAGGTCCCTCAGGCCAATGAGCCCCACGTGGCCATCACTGGGCTGGGACTAGCTCTGCTCACCACCCCCACACGTTCTCTGCTCTTCTCCTTTGGGTACACTGGGATGGCACCTCCTCTCCATGGGTCACTGCCCTCCTGCCCCCCTCCTGCCTTGGTGCTTCAGCACCTTCACATGGTGCTGAACTACTGGGGGACTCCACACCAGACACCCCCTCACATCCTGAGGCTGCAATGATGGGGCAGCCCCAGGCCCTCCTTGTCCCTGCAGGTCACCTGAGCTGGGGTGGCTCCATGTTCCCCACCACAAGGACAGGTGGCCTCCACCAGCCATGTCCCCTGTGGGACTGCCCTGGCTTGGTGGGACTGCCCTGGCTTGGAGTTCAGTGCCCTTCAACATCTTCAACGTGGCCAAATCCTCAGGGCCGCAAAAAGCCATGAAGTGTCTGCCGAAGCCCGGGATTGAACCAGGGACCTTTAGATCTTCAGTCTAACGCTCTCCCAGCTGAGCTACTTCGGCCCCACCCTCAGCTTTTTTGGCCCCCTTCTGGCTCTGCTGGAGCAGAGCTCTAGGACCAAGAGATCCCTCAGGCCAAGAGCTGCCACCCCAGGGACCTGCTGCTGCCCTCAGGACATGACAAACCTCTGCATGGAACACTCAGGAGATCACTTTCATTAAGGATCTCCTTATTCTGGAGGCCACTGTTAACATAGTAATGACGCTTGCAAAAGACCCAAAAGATGGTCACATGAGATTCACATTCTTGGAGCAGTGGGAAGATCACAAACATGTGCAAGACAGTGAGCACCATGGGTGAAGCATTGAGAAGGGCAAGAGCTGAAGCATCCTGTGGCTTCAGTGGGCGTCATTGCAAAAGGGCAACAACCACCCCAAAGACAAAGCTTGGCCTGGAACCCAAACCCAGGACCTTGGGATCTTCACTCTAAGCATCTCCCAGCTGAGCTGCTTTAACTCTGCTCCAGGACTGCTGTTCCCCGTGCCAGAGCAGAGGCACAGGGGCACAAAGTACTTGTCTCCTGCCTGCACTCTGCTGCACTGCACCTCACTCTCAGCACCACCCACAAACACTTGCTCTCAAGTTTTTCTCCACGAACAGCTTGGATTGCATCTCTTGGGGGACCACATGCCCCACCATGCCCTGTTTTGCCTCCTTTATATCTAGCACATCTTTCTTAACCCCAAACCTCCATTTTCCCCCCATAACTACCTTAAAACAGCTGTCCCCTTGCGAGTTCATGACACACTTGTGCAAACCCCACAGGCCTGCATCAGACACAGCAACCAAATGCCTCTCCCACCATGGGAGCTCCCCACCATGATACCACCAACCTTAGTCCTTCCTTAGCCACAGGCACATGAGGAAGGGTGGGATGGGGGGCTGCAGGGGAAGGGTGACCCCATCGAAGTGGGTCCTGGCTGCTGTCCCCAGCTGTGGAGTGCGATATGGCCTGGGTAGGGACAGGCTGGAGGAAGACAAAGCAGCTCCACAATATGTCAGGGGGAACCAGGGAGGATGCCCTTGACAAGGACACTAATGCCAAAGCCCAGGCTGGAATCAGGGACCATTAAGATCTTCCTTGTAAGGCTCTCCCAGCTGCTCTGCCTCAGCCCTGCCCTGGGAGTCCCTTTCCTCATGCCTGCTGTGTGAGCAGAGGCAGAGGAGCAGGAGGTCCCTCAGGCCAATGAGCTCCACGTGGCCATCACTGGGCTGGGACTAGCCCTGCTCACCACCCCCACACGTGCTCTGCTCTTCTCCTTTGGGTACATGGGGATGGCACCTCCTGTCCATGGGTCACTGCCCTCCTGCTCCCCTCCTGCCTTGGTGCTTCAGCACCTTCACATGGTGCTGAACTACTGGGGGACTCCACACCAGACACCCCCTCACATCCTGAGGCTGCAGTGGTGGGGCAGCCCCAGGCCCTCCTTGTCCCTGCAGGTCACCTGAGCTGGGGCGGCTCCATGTTCCCCACCACAAGGACAGGTGGCCTCCACCAGCCGTATCCCCTGTGGGACTGCCCTGGCTTGGTGGGGCTGCCCTGGCTTGGCAGCTCAGTGCCCTTCAACATCCTCCATGTGGCCAAATCCTCAGGGCTGCAAAAAGCCATGAAGTGTCTGCCGAAGCCCGGGATTGAACCAGGGACCTTTAAGATCTTCAGTCTAACGCTCTCCCAGCTGAGCTACTTCGGCCCCACCCTCAGCTTTCTTGGCCCCCTTCTGGCTCTGCTGGAGCAGAGCTCTAGGAGCAAGAGATCCCTCAGGGGAAGAGCTGCCACCCCAGGGAGCTGCTGCTGCCCTCAGGACATGACAAACCTCTGCATGGAGCACTCAGGAGATAACTTTCATTAAGGATCTGCTTATTCTGGAGGCCACTGTTAACGTAGTAATGACGCTTGCAAAAGACCCAAAAGATGGTCACATGAGATTCACATTCTTGGAGCAGTGGGAAGATCACAAACATGTGCAAGACAGTGAGCACCATGGGTGAAGCATTGAGAAGGGCAAGAGCTGAAGCATCCTGTGGCTTCAATGCCCGTCTCTGCAAAAGGGCAACAACCACCCCAAAGACAAAGCTTGGCCTGGAACCCAAACCCAGGACCTTGGGATCTTCACTCTAAGCATCTCCCAGCTGAGCTGCTTTAACCCTGCTCCAGGACTGCTGCTCCACACGCCAGCCAGGCCAGAGCAGAGGCACAGGAGCACAAAGTACTTGTCTCCTGCCTGCACTCTGCTGCACTGCACCTCACTCTCAGCACCACCCACAAACACTTGCTCTCAAGTTTTTCTCCACGAACAGCTTGGATTGCATCTCTTGGGGGGCCACATGCCTCCACCATGCCCTGTTTTGCCTCCTGTATATCTAGCACATCTTTCTTAACCCCAAACCTCCAGTTTCCCCCCATAACTACCTTAAAACAGCTGTCCCCTTGCGAGTTCATGACACACTTGTGCAAACCCCAAAGGCCTGCATCAGACACAGCACCCAAATGCCTCTCCCACCATGGGAGCTCCCCACCATGATACCAGCAACCTTAGTCCTTCCTTAGCCACAGACACATGAGGAAGGGTGGGATGGGGGGCTGCAGAGGAAGGGTGACCCCATGCAGGTGGGTCCTGGCTGCTGTCCCCAGCTGTGGGGTGCGATATGGCCTGGGTTGGGACAGGCTGGAGGAAGACCAAGCAGCTCCACAATATGTCAGGGGGAACCAGGGAGGATGCCCTTGACAAGGACGCTCATGCCAAAACACAGGCTGGAATCAGGGACCATTAAGATCTTCCTTGTAAGGCTCTCCCAGCTGCTCTGCCTCAGCCCTGCCCTGGGAGTCCCTTTCCTCATGCCAGCTGTGTGAGCAGAGGCAGAGGAGCAGGAGGTCCCTCAGGCCAATGAGCCCCACGTGGCCATCACTGGGCTGGGACTAGCCCTGCTGACCACCCCCACACGTGCTCTGCTCTTCTCCTTTGGGTACACTGGGATGGCAGCTCCTGTCCATGGGTCACTGCCCTCCTGCCCCCCTCCTGCCTTGGTGCTTCAGCACCTGCACATGGTGCTGAACTACTGGGGGACTCCACGCCAGACACCCCCTCACATCCTGAGGCTCCAGTGGTGGGGCAGCCCCAGGCCCTCCTTGTCCCTGCAGGTCACCTGAGCTGGGGCGGCTCCATGTTCCCCACCACAAGGACAGGTGGCCTCCAGCAGCCATGTCCCCTGTGGGACTGCCCTGGCTTGGTGGGACTGCCCTGGCTTGGAGTTCAGTGCCCGTTCAACATCTTCAACGTGGCCAAATCCTCAGGGCTGCAAAAAGCCATGAAGTGTCTGCCGAAGCCCGGGATTGAACCAGGGACCTTTAGATCTTCAGTCTAACGCTCTCCCAGCTGAGCTACTTCGGCCCCACCCTCAGCTTTCTTGGCCCCCTTCTGGCTCTGCTGGAGCAGAGCTCTAGGACCAAGAGATCCCTCAGGCCAAGAGCTGCCACCCCAGGGACCTGCTGCTGCCCTCAGGACATGACAAACCTCTGCATGGAACACTCAGGAGATCACTTTCATTAAGGATCTCCTTATTCTGGAGGCCACTGTTAACATAGTAATGACGCTTGCAAAAGACCCAAAAGATGGTCACATGAGATTCACATTCTTGGAGCAGTGGGAAGATCACAAACATGTGCAAGACAGTGAGCACCATGGGTGAAGCATTGAGAAGGGCAAGAGCTGAAGCATCCTGTGGCTTCAGTGGGCGTCATTGCAAAAGGGCAACAACCACCCCAAAGACAAAGCTTGGCCTGGAACCCAAACCCAGGACCTTGGGATCTTCACTCTAAGCATCTCCCAGCTGAGCTGCTTTAACTCTGCTCCAGGACTGCTGTTCCCCGTGCCAGAGCAGAGGCACAGGGGCACAAAGTACTTGTCTCCTGCCTGCACTCTGCTGCACTGCACCTCACTCTCAGCACCACCCACAAACACTTGCTCTCAAGTTTTTCTCCACGAACAGCTTGGATTGCATCTCTTGGGGGACCACATGCCCCACCATGCCCTGTTTTGCCTCCTTTATATCTAGCACATCTTTCTTAACCCCAAACCTCCATTTTCCCCCCATAACTACCTTAAAACAGCTGTCCCCTTGCGAGTTCATGACACACTTGTGCAAACCCCACAGGCCTGCATCAGACACAGCAACCAAATGCCTCTCCCACCATGGGAGCTCCCCACCATGATACCACCAACCTTAGTCCTTCCTTAGCCACAGGCACATGAGGAAGGGTGGGATGGGGGGCTGCAGGGGAAGGGTGACCCCATCGAAGTGGGTCCTGGCTGCTGTCCCCAGCTGTGGGGTGCGATATGGCCTGGGTAGGGACAGGCTGGAGGAAGACAAAGCAGCTCCACAATATGTCAGGGGGAACCAGGGAGGATGCCCTTGACAAGGACACTAATGCCAAAGCCCAGGCTGGAATCAGGGACCATTAAGATCTTCCTTGTAAGGCTCTCCCAGCTGCTCTGCCTCAGCCCTGCCCTGGGAGTCCCTTTCCTCATGCCTGCTGTGTGAGCAGAGGCAGAGGAGCAGGAGGTCCCTCAGGCCAATGAGCTCCACGTGGCCATCACTGGGCTGGGACTAGCCCTGCTCACCACCCCCACACGTGCTCTGCTCTTCTCCTTTGGGTACATGGGGATGGCACCTCCTGTCCATGGGTCACTGCCCTCCTGCTCCCCTCCTGCCTTGGTGCTTCAGCACCTTCACATGGTGCTGAACTACTGGGGGACTCCACACCAGACACCCCCTCACATCCTGAGGCTGCAGTGGTGGGGCAGTCCCAGGCCCTCCTTGTCCCTGCAGGTCACCTGAGCTGGGGCGGCTCCATGTTCCCCACCACAAGGACAGGTGGCCTCCAGCAGCCGTATCCCCTGTGGGACTGCCCTGGCTTGGTGGGGCTGCCCTGGCTTGGCAGCTCAGTGCCCTTCAACATCCTCCATGTGGCCAAATCCTCAGGGCTGCAAAAAGCCATGAAGTGTCTGCCGAAGCCCGGGATTGAACCAGGGACCTTTAAGATCTTCAGTCTAACGCTCTCCCAGCTGAGCTACTTCGGCCCCACCCTCAGCTTTCTTGGCCCCCTTCTGGCTCTGCTGGAGCAGAGCTCTAGGAGCAAGAGATCCCTCAGGGGAAGAGCTGCCACCCCAGGGAGCTGCTGCTGCCCTCAGGACATGACAAACCTCTGCATGCAGCACTCAGGAGATAACTTTCATTAAGGATCTGCTTATTCTGGAGGCCACTGTTAACGTAGTAATGACGCTTGCAAAAGACCCAAAAGATGGTCACATGAGATTCACATTCTTGGAGCAGTGGGAAGATCACAAACATGTGCAAGACAGTGAGCACCATGGGTGAAGCATTGAGAAGGGCAAGAGCTGAAGCATCCTGTGGCTTCAATGCCCGTCTCTGCAAAAGGGCAACAACCACCCCAAAGACAAAGCTTGGCCTGGAACCCAAACCCAGGACCTTGGGATCTTCACTCTAAGCATCTCCCAGCTGAGCTGCTTTAACCCTGCTCCAGGACTGCTGCTCCACACGCCAGCCAGGCCAGAGCAGAGGCACAGGAGCACAAAGTACTTGTCTCCTGCCTGCACTCTGCTGCACTGCACCTCACTCTCAGCACCACCCACAAACACTTGCTCTCAAGTTTTTCTCCACGAACAGCTTGGATTGCATCTCTTGGGGGGCCACATGCCTCCACCATGCCCTGTTTTGCCTCCTGTATATCTAGCACATCTTTCTTAACCCCAAACCTCCAGTTTCCCCCCATAACTACCTTAAAACAGCTGTCCCCTTGCGAGTTCATGACACACTTGTGCAAACCCCAAAGGCCTGCATCAGACACAGCACCCAAATGCCTCTCCCACCATGGGAGCTCCCCACCATGATACCAGCAACCTTAGTCCTTCCTTAGCCACAGACACATGAGGAAGGGTGGGATGGGGGGCTGCAGAGGAAGGGTGACCCCATGCAGGTGGGTCCTGGCTGCTGTCCCCAGCTGTGGGGTGCGATATGGCCTGGGTTGGGACAGGCTGGAGGAAGACCAAGCAGCTCCACAATATGTCAGGGGGAACCAGGGAGGATGCCCTTGACAAGGACGCTCATGCCAAAACACAGGCTGGAATCAGGGACCATTAAGATCTTCCTTGTAAGGCTCTCCCAGCTGCTCTGCCTCAGCCCTGCCCTGGGAGTCCCTTTCCTCATGCCAGCTGTGTGAGCAGAGGCAGAGGAGCAGGAGGTCCCTCAGGCCAATGAGCCCCACGTGGCCATCACTGGGCTGGGACTAGCCCTGCTCACCACCCCCACACGTGCTCTGCTCTTCTCCTTTGGGTACACTGGGATGGCAGCTCCTGTCCATGGGTCACTGCCCTCCTGCCCCCCTCCTGCCTTGGTGCTTCAGCACCTGCACATGGTGCTGAACTACTGGGGGACTCCACGCCAGACACCCCCTCACATCCTGAGGCTCCAGTGGTGGGGCAGCCCCAGGCCCTCCTTGTCCCTGCAGGTCACCTGAGCTGGGGCGGCTCCATGTTCCCCACCACAAGGACAGGTGGCCTCCAGCAGCCATGTCCCCTGTGGGACTGCCCTGGCTTGGTGGGACTGCCCTGGCTTGGAGTTCAGTGCCCGTTCAACATCTTCAACGTGGCCAAATCCTCAGGGCTGCAAAAAGCCATGAAGTGTCTGCCGAAGCCCGGGATTGAACCAGGGACCTTTAGATCTTCAGTCTAACGCTCTCCCAGCTGAGCTACTTCGGCCCCACCCTCAGCTTTCTTGGCCCCCTTCTGGCTCTGCTGGAGCAGAGGTCTAGGAGCAAGAGATCCCTCAGGGGAAGAGCTGCCACCCCAGGGACTTGCTGCTGCCCTCAGGACATGACAAACCTCTGCATGGAGCACTCAGGAGATCACCTGTCATTAAGGATATGCTTATTCTGGAGGCCACCCTTAATGTAGTCATGACACCCTTGCAAAAGACCCAAAAGAGGGTCACATGAGATTCACGTCTCTGGAGCAGTGGGAAGGTCGCAAACATGTGCAAGACAGTGAGCACCATGGGTGACACAGACTCAGTACAGGGATGACATGAGATAATCTCCGAGACTTTAGAGAGGGGAGCAGGGCAGCCTATTGCTGAAGTCATCGAGTCCCCTTAGGCATGCTGGAACTCCTCCCACATCACGCCGTGGATAAGGGGACACATGATTTAAGGGAGTAAAGAGTGAGAGCAGCCACCACCATATCGAGTGACAGGGAGAAGATGGAAGAGGGCTCCACATGGGCAGAGAGCAAGGAACTGAGATACAGAGAGGCCGTGGGCAGGGGAGGGCCATGTGCAATGAAGATGACACCCAGGAAGCCCTGGTCAGCTCCTACCACATAGGAAAGAGCCACAGTCCCGACCAGGAATAGGAAGGCTGTGGTCGACATGAAGGTGTTTTTGAGGAGGTAGATGTTCATTGGTGGGGGTGTGAGGCAGTGTTTGCAGGCTGCAGATGCAGGGATGAGGCCCTTGCTCGGGAGGGCAGCCAGGGAGCTGGGCAGGAGCATTGGGAAGGGCAAGGTTGGCTTCAGTGCGCGTCTCCGCAAAAGGGTGATGGCCACCCCAGTGAGGATAGGCTGGAAGAAGACAAAGCAGCTCCACAAAAGACAAAGAGGAACCAAGGAGGATGCCCTTGACAAGGACACTGATGCCAAAGCCCAGGCTTGAATCAGGGTTCTATAAGATCTTCCTTCTAGGGCTCTCCCAGCTGCTCTGCCTCAGCCCTGCCCTGGGAGTCCCTTTCCTCATGCCAGCTGTGTGAGCAGAGGCAGAGGAGCAGGAGGTCCCTCAGGCCAATGAGCTCCTTGTGGCCATCACTGGGCTGGGACTAGCCCTGCTCACCACCCCCACACGTGCTCTGCTCTTCTCCTTTGGGTACACTGGGATGGCACCTCCTGTCCATGGGTCACTGCCCTCCTCCTGCCTTCGTGCTTCAGCACCTGCACATGGTGCTGAACTACTGGGGGACTCCACATGAGACACTTCTCCTTAAAGCTACGATGCTTCACGCCTAGGGACACCAAATACTCAGGGTAGCCAACAACAAGGACTGGCAGTGGGAATAAGATAGAGGAGGCCTCCATGTAGGCAAAGAGTTAAGTCCTGAGATACAAAGATGCCATCCTTGGCTAGGAGAGAGAGGCAGGTGTGAAAGTCTACGTGCAATCAAGATGGCACCCATGAAGCCCTCTGTAGCTCATACCACATAGGAAACTCCCCTGGTGTCACCTAAACGGTTAGGGGGAGGTGGTGGAGATGGAGCCAAGACTGAAGAAGAAGATGCCTGTGGGGTGTGGAGGCAGTGTTTGCAGCCTGCAACTGCCTGGATGAGGCCATGGCCCAGGAGGGCAGCCAGGAGCATTGAGAAGGGCAAGAGCTGCTGCCCCCATGAGCCCTCAGTGCCTGTCTCTGCAAAGACCAAGGGCCACCCCCTGCCAAAGCTCTGCCTTGAACCAGGGACAGTGAGATCTTGAGTCTAGTGCTCTCCCAGCTGAGCTACTTCAGCCATGCTCTGTGACGGCTTGTCCTCATGCCAGCTATGCCTGGGCAGAGGCAGAGGAGGACAAAGTCTTGTGTCTTGCCTGGACATTGCTGCACTGCACCTGACTCTGCTCACCATCCCCAAACTTGCTCTGCTCTTCTTCTCCAGGCACAGGCTGGATGGCATCTCCTGATGGGCCAGATGCCCCTACTAGTCCCTTTGCTGCTCAGTGTATGATAAAAGCATATACAATTCCTCCCCCATCCACAAAAATGCACTGGTTCCTCAAAACTGGCTTGGAATTTGGAATAGCCAACGATGGCCAACAGAGGTATCTCCAAATTGCTTCTTTCTCCTGTAGCCTTCCTGGAGTGAAAGCCCGCAAGGAGGGGGTTTGTATCGTGGAATGACGTGCTCTGAAAGGACTCATCTCAGCACTCCTGTGAGACATGCCATTGGGGTTGTGGTACAAACTGGGGAGGAATCAAGCAGTAACAGGCTTGACCAAGTTTTGCTGTTCAGTTGGAACTTGAAGTGGGGGAGGGCGTGGACAGAGAGGAACCTTCTGAAGTTCAATGATGTGAAGGTTCAAGTCCAGCCCCTGGGGAAGGATAATCCCAGATACCAGGCCAGGCTGGAAGGGACCTGGTGAACAGCAGCTCTGCAGAGAAGTACCTGGAGGTCCAGGTGGACACCAAGCTGGTGAATGAGCAGCAGGCTGCCCAGAAAGGTGGTGGTAGCTCCACACTTGAAAATTTTCAAAATAACCCAAGAAACTCAGTTCCCGGCCATCTTCTTTAGGTGACTCTGTGGAGCAGAAGTTACTGCTTAACCATCTGAAGGGGCTGTGTGAAGAGGATGAGGCCAGACTCTTTTCAGTGGGGACCAGCCATAGGATGAGAGGCAATAGACAAAAACCCATTTAAATCCCACTGGGAAATACTTAAGTGTGTTGCTAACAGAAATAGACAGAAGCAAGAAAAGCAGGAGCAATTCCCCTGGCCAAAGAGGGAGGATGCTTCCCCCTCTCCAATGTCCATCCTTCTGGTGATGGCAGAACCAGAGGAAAGAAGCTCTTCCTCTGACATCCCTCCTGAGAAAGAAGCAAGTTCTGGAGACTGACCTTGAACTACGTGGCCCTGAAATCCAAGGGCCACTTGTCATGCACCAGGATCAGATTTCCACATGGAATGCAGAATTCCTGCCTGAGGACAAAAGGATCCCTCTGATGTTTGTCTCTCCCTTTTACTCTTGGCCCCACCTGACTCGGCTCCAGACTGATTAGCTGCACATGGAACCATGTTGTCCTGGGCTGACTTGCAAGTGGCCTCTATCACATCACATCACATCACATCACATCACATCACATCACATCACATCACATCACAGTGACCTTAAAACATCATCAAAAGCAGAGCCCATCACTTACGGCCTGACTTAGAGCAGAATTCTTCTGCCTTCTCCCTGTTCCTCTTCCTTCTTCAGCTCGCCTCCTTAGAGAATAAGGCACTAAGAACAGCGGCTATGCAAAAGACAGAAGAGCAACAAGAGGGAGCCCAAAGGGAGCTCCTGGGTAGCGCCTGGCCCTGACATTTGGCCATCCCCAGATGGCACCTCCATGGTCAAGTGAAGACATGCTCACGTGGGAGCTTCTGCTGGTGCTCTTGTTGTCTTTGCCTTTTTAGGGGAAGAACTGTTAACAAAGGGGATTAGACGGCTCCTCCAAACGCTCACCTAGAGCATTAAGATTAAGAAATGCCAAATAAATGGCAGTGTTGCTCATCCCAGCTTGAGCGACCAACCTGGTACTGCTGATGGATCTACCTGCATTAATTACATACGATCCCAAACTTGCTCACAGCAGTACAAGACATCCATGTCAATGCTTCTCTCACCTGTGCATCCTAACACAGCACAACATGGGGTGTGCAGAGGACTCCCTGTGTCCTCTGCACACCCCTGTCCACGCTTGGGGAGACAGAGGGAAACAAAACACCCCATTGGCCACAAGTCAACAGGCCTCACACTCCCTGCCCATGCATCGCCCACCAACGACACCCCATTGGCTGCAGATCACATGGCCTCATGCTTCCTGTCCCCCTAGAGGAAGGCTGAGGAGTCCTGCAGCCCCAGCTGGAGAAGCTGGTGGAAGTGCCTGTTCTGCACATAAATCCGTGAACTGTTCCTCAGCTCAGCAGGAATTTCTGTCTGGGAGACTAGACACTGTCTCCTGCTTTTTCCCATGGCATCTCCATATACCCCCAGGCTTTGATCTCAGGGATGTCCCATGATAGGATCTCCATGTCCTCATACCTCTGTTTCAGGTCCAGATTCCTTTTTGGGTTCACATTAAGACAGTGCCCGCCTCTTCTCGGTCAGGGCTGTGATATGTTTGAAGAGGGAGATGCTGCTTGAATACCCTTCTCTTTATCACCAACTTGGTAAGGCACATGCTGAGTGACTGTGAGGTGGCTCACCCAGAGTGGCATGTTCTGCTCTGGAGGACATCTGGGACATCCCCAGCCCTGGGACGCGCTGCTGCCCACAGAAGATGAGCGCAGGGCCTGGAGCTGGTGGAGCCACAAGTAGAGGGGATGGGGAACTACTGCCATGGGAGAGGGTGCTGGTGGCAGCTGGGCCACAACTGATTGAAAATGCAGTCTAGGCACAAGGGTCCTGTCTCAGCCGTCATCAGTGCTCGCTTTAAGTTCAGACGTAAAATTGTCTCTGTGACGGAAATGGAGCCTTGTGAGCATTCTCAAGGATGTGCTTCTGTCCTCTTCTGGGAGATGACCCTTGGGCAATGAGTCCCTCTGGGGCTGACCAGGGACCAGGAAGACAGAAAATGGGGCCACTCCGGGGGTGGCAGTGCAGGGACCATGGACACTTACACAGCCTGTCTCTGAGCCCGCTGTTCCCTGGTCACCTCAGACAGAAACCCTGACACGAGGGGAGGGAAACATCAACACATGGTTTTAATAAGAACAAATGGCAATGCATGGTGCAAAAGCAGAGAAATTAAAATGGAGGAAATGCCCCGCTCTTTATTTTTACTGCGGGGAGAAGGGAGCTCTCTGGTGCTCATGGCTCTTACAGCTGCACCCAAACACATGGAATGGGTGAAAGATGCTGATCTGGATTCAGGGGCTGTTTCCACCAAGGTCCAGTCTCACAGCCTCGGTGTCCTCATGGGGATGCACTGGAGGCGCCTCTTCAGCATCATCGTAGCCCATGTCTGTAAAGGGAGAGGATGGGGCAGCTCCGATTGCCCTGGGGGCCCTGTCACTCTCCCAGCAGCGCATGCTCCCCACTGCGAGCAGCAAGGCCAGCGCATTGCAGTTTGCCCCACGCACCTGCCCCTTCTAGGCCGTAAATTCCCTTCCTCCCTCTTGTCTCACTGCCCTGAGACCTTCAGTCCCCTGATCCCACCCCATTCTCCTCACCAGGAAAACTCCTGGGGCAGGTTCCCTCCCCATGCCGGGATGTGGGGCTCTCAGGCTGCTGCCACTCTCCTGGCCCTGGGGAGAGCACCCCAGGAGCCAGCAGGTCCATTTCCCCCTCACCTCTCTGTGCCTCCTCAAGCCCAGCACCCTCCTCTGCTTCCCTGGGCGCTTCCCAGTCTCGCGGCCCAGGAACAAGATCCTCTCCAGGGTCGGATACTTCTCTGGCATCGTCATAGCCACCTGCTGGGTCACCTGTGGGCAGGATGGGGACAACTAAAAGGAGACAGGAGCTGGTGATGATGAGAAGAGCTCGGGGCCTGCTGGAGGCAGGGACGGGTTGAGACTGGGAAGTCCCCATGGGGCACAGGGAAGATGGACATGTCCAACCCTTGCCCTTTCAGCACAGCTTTGGGGCCACATCTGACAGTGCACCCACTGCAATGGTGACACCCAGTGACACCAGTTTTGGTGACATGGAGAGAAGCAATCGACCCTTCCTCTGCTTCCCCCTCCATTACCTAGAGATGATCGAGAACTTTCCTCCTCTTCCTTGCTGCTGCTGGAGCTGCACTGCGGCAGGGACCTCTGGGAAGAGTCTGGGAAGAGGAACAGCAGGTGTTATAGAGGTGACCCTGCCAACCTTGCTCATGTCCAAGGCTTCCTGGGATGGGGACCCACCTAGCAGGGACTGCATGGGGAGGAGGGCTCAGGGCTTGTCCTGCTCCCATGGGACAAACCCCATCTCCAAGGGCCTTTCAGAACTGCCTTAGCCACCCCTTTCCCTTACCCGCCAGGTACAACCTATGGGTACAGCAGGGCAGGCAGGGAGGATCGGTGGCCCGGGCTGGGATGGGCAGAGCTGGTGGGGAGGAAGCTCCTCGCCTGAGCCCAGTACTGGGCTGCTCTCCTGAAGGAACCCGTGACCCCAGCACTGAGGGGAAAATTGGCCCAAGTGCTGTGACGGTCCCATCATGGGTTAGAGATGATGGAAAGGGCCCTGTCATTTGCTCTCTCCAGAACCCACCAGATAGACCTGGACGACCGAACCTCGCCTTCTTCTCCCACACTTGACTGTAGTCAATCTCCTGGTACACAGCCTCAGAGAAGGGCTCTAGAGACTTCCTGGAAGCTGAGGACATGGGCAGGATCAGCACAGGCACATGGAGAAAGGAGAAGAACCCCAGTGTGGGCACCAAGCCCTTCCACCCTAGACAGACGAGCACAGCCCAGACCCACTGCTCTGCCCAGGCACCATGGCCAGATTCCCTGTGACAGCAACGGCCCTGTAGAGATGGTCTGAGGAAACGTCACGTCATGCTGTCTCTTCAGAGTCACCCCCCAATGTCCCTTTTGGTCTGAGTCAGTCCCTGCTCTGACAAGGGAGAAGCTCCCACGGCTCCTCTCCCCAGGGAGCTCCTCATGGTCTGTCAGATGGGTCCATAACATGGCCCTGCCCTGACCTGGGTGAACAGGGCAGGACAAAGGGAGCAGCCCAGGGACCGACTCCCACTCTGAGAGACTCCCTGCCCTGAGCTCCTCTTGGCACCGCTCTTGCCCCACAGCCTCCCCCCAGTGCTGTCCAGAGCGCAGCCAGCAGTGTCCTTGGACATCCCCTGCTGCTCCCATCTCCCCCAGCCCCTCTCTGCCTTTTCCCTCTGCCCCCATCACCATCTCCTCCTGCATCAGCTCTCCCACGACTCCTGCTTGTGGGTGTCCCACAAACAAACAGTGAAGGAACAGGGAATAGGACAGGAGGCAGCACCCTCACTCCAGCCCCCTCTGTGCCCTCACACACACCCCACAGCCCCATGGGGCTGCCAAGGGGCATTGTCCACTCTGGCACCGATGGGGAAGGACCCACCTCTGTATTGAGCCCTGGCTCTCTGCACTTGCACTGCCAGGAAGGCCAGGACCAGGCACAGCGTGACCGTCAGGATGATGCAGATGACAACAGGCACCGAGACTCCTCCACTGTCATTCTCATTGCCCAGGGGACTATCTGCACAGGCAGGGACACGGATAAGGCAGCTTCTGCCCTGGGGGTATGGGGACCAAGTATGCCCCAGTGCTGATCCCTCTCTAACATTGCAGCAAAGTGTGGGGACACAGGGGTGGATCATGGGGCATCACAGCTCTCCCCAAAGCCACTCATTCCCACCCCAAGACCTCTTCGCTGGGGCTTCACACCCCAGCACAGAGCCTCTTACCTTGGGCTGCATGTCACAACCTGGCCCGGAGACATCATAACCAAGGGAGGAGAAGGAGATCTTACCTGTTTGAAGGGGCGACTTCGTCGTCTTGGGTGGAACTGCAGTGTAGAGAGGAACAGAGATATCTGTGTGTCTGTGAACATGTCCTACAAGTTCCTTCTGACCTGCCCTTCTCTGAGTGCATGTGACAGGACCCAGGATGAACCCAGGGAGCTGCAGAAGTCCCTCAGGCTTGAGGATACCGTGCCCCACAACCTCAAGTCTCCTTGGTTATGGATAGCAGCTGCAACGCCTGGTAATTCAACGTGTACCAGCACTGTCCTCAAGACCCAATCCCAGAGTGACAGTGTTTGGAGGAGCAGAAAGATGCTTCCCGAAGGCTTTCCCAAGCTCTTGGACTGGCAGTCCCCAAGGTCTGTTTTCCACATAACCCACAGCCACTAGGACTGTTTCAGCCTTCCTCTTTTTCCCATTCCCTCAGCAAGCCACAGCCATGAGCAGGATGCCCTGCTGAGACTTTCCAAGCCAAAGTTGGTGGTCCTGGTGCTGTCTATTGAAAATGAGGAGCTCCTCCAAGAAGAATCCAAGCTGAGGTGGAGGAGGGTCTGCATGGAGGTGCCTCTGCCCCTTCTTGGGCATGTGGGGAGCTCAGGACAGCTATTGCTGATGGACCCTTGTCACCCCAAGAGCTTAAGCTGTGTTTAGGTCAATGCTAGCAGAAAGGTCATAAATGGTTATGGAAAGCCCCTCCAAGCTCTTTCTCTGCACTGCACTTTGCTGAGCAGAGAGCAAGACTTGGCATGGAGCTTTGTGCCCGCGTGGCACTTACCATTGCAGGTGATGTGAGCCTCTTCTTTTTGTGTGTTACATGTCTGTGGGTTCCAGGGGGCAGAGGGGCACTGCCAAAAGGAGCTGTTCTTCGTCCCACACTGAACATGATCCAGCCATATGGGCCCAGATATATTGCCCTGTTGATGGACTGTTTCAATGGACCCTTCAGTTCCACAGCCCAGCTGTCTGCAGACTACGGATGTGGTTTCTGTAGTCATCAAGTTGGCACAAACACTCCCCCATGTCCCATTGTAGAAAACCTGCAGGCGCCCGGAGCAGCCATCACTGTTCTCCAGCCTTAGGGACACAAAGTCTGGAAAGAAAGGCACAAAGTGGGGGGAAAACATGGTTGTGCTCTCCCCATAACGCTGAGTAGGTCTCTTGGCAGTGGACTTGAACGGGGGCAGGAAAAGGGCTTGGGACGATCTTGGCCATGCCCAACTCCGTCCTCATCTCTAGCTCCCCGGGCGCCAACATCCCACTACCTTTCCCAGCACAGACCTGAGCAGATGACTCCTGCGTCCTTTCCGTGCCTGCAGTTGTGCTGCCCCCAGGGCCTGGCCGGGCAGTCCCAGAGAGCAGCTTCACCCCCGGAGCAGTTCACGTCGTCCAGCCAGATCTGCCCAGAGCCTTCCCCGTAATGAGCAGAGCCGGTGAAATTCACAGCCACCCCACAGCCCAGCTGGCGGCAAACAACGGTGGCGTCCAGCAGGTCCCAGGAGTCATCACAGACGGTCCCCCAGGTGCCGTTGTAGTAGATCTCCACTCTCCCAGCGCAGCGCCCTGCCCTGTGCACCAGCCGGACCCGCCGGCTCCCTGCACCCAGGAGAAACCGGGTCAGGGGCTCGCAGCCCTGGGGAGCACAGCACATTGGGGACCGTCAGAGCAACTCACCCGAGCAAACCACCCCCACGTCCTCGGCAATTCCTGCAGGCGCTGCCGCAGGCAGGGAGGTGTTGCAGAGGGTCAGGTGACTCTCCTTCCCTGCACACTGGACCCTTCTCAGCCCCACGGGGCCTGTCCCTCGCTCAGGCTTTGGCGGGTTGTAGGCTTGCTCTGCCTCTCCGCACTGGAGCTGCCGGCACACCACGCTGGCATCGTTCAGGTCCCACTGGTCATCCAGGACTCGGCTCCACGTCCCATGCAGGAGCATCTCCACTCGCCCTTCACACCGGTTCCTTCTGTGCACCAGCCGCAGGGATCCTGAGGGCCCTGGCCGGAGAGAGAAGAAATGTCCTCGACCATCTGTGACAGTCGGGTCCTGCACACTGCTGTGTATCTCCCATTTCTGACTGAATACTCTGGAGCTCACCCATCTGTACCCACCTCAGTGAGGAGCTCAAGGATGGGAGTTTTGTGAGTGGTTTCTTCTTTCTTTAATCACTAAACCTGGATCACCTAGCTATATGTGAGCCCAGGAAAGCACAGAGATGGGAAAGCATGGGAGGTCAAGGCAAATGCCAGAGCATATGTCCTACAGAGCCCATAAAGAGCAGCTCAGCAGGAGGAGGTGGTGACCTATGCAGTGGTCTGGCCCACTGAGGGCCAGATCACGAGTCTTGCTCCTTGTCCCTGTGCTGGCACTTGGAATGCTGAGATACTTCGAGGAAAGGCCAAATGTCCCTCTGCATGCCTATGGATCAGGGAATGGGAGCTTGTGTCTTTGGAAGCAGAGTGAGAGGGACCTTTCTGAAAAGACAGCATGAGTTTGGGGCTAATGCTGCAAGAAGCCAGGGCAAATCCCAGTCCTGCTGTGAAGCTTATCCCCTGGGATTGTTCCTGCTGGGTACACCCAAGCTTTGGGCTGCTGCGTCTCGTACAAGGGGTAAATTTAGGTAATCTGGCATTTTCCCTGCACTTACCTGAGCAAAAAACACCAGCATTATTGTCAGGTGAGCATGGGGACACCCCCAGAGCAGTCACAGGGCACTGTTCCAGATTGGTCTCAGTCCCATCACAGTGGAGAGTGTCTCTCCAGACAGGACCAGTTCCTCTCCCAAAGTGCCCTCCTGCAGGAATGGTCTCAGCAAATCCACAGTTGAGTTGATGACAGAGAACATGAGCGTCAGAGATGTCCCAGCCAGAGTCACAGAGGGTTCCCCAGGTCCCCTCCACCTGGACCTCCACCCGTCCCGAACACGCTGTGCTGCCATTCACCAGCCTGAACCCTGGATATATTGCAAAGATGATAGAGGACAATTAGAGAAGATCCCTTTGGACTCCTGCTTATCCATCAGTGAAGAGGGAAATGCCACAGAGAGGCAATCCCATCTCCTTCAGGATTACAGGAGAGAAGGATTACAGACACTGACCTCACTCCCCACTCTGTTCACACCATGCACAGTCACCTCCCCACACCCTCTGCCCCATAGTGCACATCTCATGGGTGACATTTCATGCCTTCTCCCCAGATGCTCACGTGTGCAGGTGACACCAGCGTCGTTTGCGTGGGTGCAGGTGTGGTTGCTGATAGACCTCCTGGGGCAGGAGGAGAGGAAGGGCTCATTCCCTGCACACTGCAGCTCTTCATCCCAGATGGAACCGCCCCCCTGTCCAAAGTGAGCTCCCCCATGGATAGACAGAGCTATGCCGCACTGCAGATCCCTGCAGATAACTTCAGCGGCTTCGAGGCTAAGGTGTGAGTCACACACTGTTTTCCACTGGCTTTTATCTATGATCTCCACGCGTCCTGAGCAGGAGCTGCCGTCCCCATCCAGTCGGACAAATCCTGGAAAAAAACACCAATGACATGGGTTGCCACAGGCTTCCAGCAGTTACATGCCTGCATCCCACATGATTTCTGAGGCAGCCACATCCAAAATGTCCCGTGAACACCCTGGCAGCAGCTGTCATAGGGTGTTGATGGAACAAGCCCTCAGATCCGCCCAACCTTCTCCCTGCTGAGAAAACCCTTCAGTTGTCTGAGGGGCCTGAAGGGCCCCAGCCGTCTCATGTTGTTGCCCAGCCACGGGGTGCTGAGCAAGTCGTCCCTGGTTTTCAGGCCATGGGGACCCTCAGCACTGCATGATGAGTCCTGGCAGAACAGGAAGAGATTGATGGAGACCAAGAGACCCTGTGGGGCTGAGTAGGGGATTCCTCTCCCAAGGCATCACCTGAGGGTGACTGAACCCCTGCGACCTGATGGGATCTGTGCACGCCATGGTGGGAGCACCCAGGGCTTTCCCCAAGGACATCAGGAGCAACAGTCCCAGCATGGCAGCAAGAATAGCCACAGCAGGGCCTGTGCTGGTCCACACGCGTTTCTCCTGCAGGGTTCAGCCAGGTGGCCCTGACCCCAAAGGCGAGGAGCTGGCTGACTCCTTACTTGAACAAATGACTCCAGAGTCCCAGCCGTGACCGCAGTAGTGCTTGCCCCATTCCTCATGGCTGCACTCGGAGAGGTCGGCCTCGGTGCCTTGGCAGTGGACAGAGCTCAGCCAAATGGGGTCAGATCCTCGCCCAAAGTCGGCGTTCCAAAAGGCCTGGACCGCTGATCCGCAGCCCAGCTGCTTGCAGACCACGGCAGCACCTTTGATGTCCCAGCCGTAACTGCACACCGTGCCCCACCGGCCCTCGTGTTTCACCTCCACTCTCCCGGCACAGCGTCTGCCTCCATCCGCCAACCTCACCTCTGCAGCACCTTCACACACAGACACGGGTTGAGTTAGAAGAGACCATGCTGCAGAAACCCTCCTGGACACCCCGGGGGGTTGGATGTGTCCTGGGGATCGCTGAGCGCTGCAGTCACGAGCTGACTTGCTGTCAGCTCCAGGGACACGACACAGTGCTTGGGAACAGGGCATTGCATCCCCAGGGCTGCCCAAGGATGGGATGTCTCTAAACACACCCAGGCACCCGCTGCTATAAGCGCAGAGCCCTGGGATAACATCTTCTCCCATCTGTAGGGGCACCATTTGGGTGGATGGACTTGAGCACCTTCTGCCCCTTGCCTCATGGGGCTGCAGGGGGGACCCCTGTTTTCACCAGGATACCAGTGTCCCCTCTGGTGCCTCTTGGCCCCGGGGCTGTGGGACAAGGAAGCAGAGATGCACTTACCCCTGCAGAGATGCACCCAGAAGAGCAGCCACAGCAACCGAGGGATGAGGAGCCCCTCTGCCTCCATCCGCAGCCTCCTGCCCTGACGGCGCTGCCCTGCTGCACCCTGACCCTCCAAAAGATCAACGGGACCTTCTGCGAGGCAACAAAGACGGGGGGCCAATATATATCTGCAGATGCTGGGCCAGCTCCTGGGTGAGCCAATCGAAGCAGCAGGCACCTTTTCAGACATTTATCAGAAGTCATCTCCCATCTGATACAGCCCAGCCCTCCAATGAACTTCTCCAGCACTGTTCATGACCATATATGAGGGATGGCTCTGCTGCGGATGTCACCGTTGCTGCACTGGGGCATCGTCAGAGGACCCACTGCTGTGGGATGGGGTAGATCATGAGGGGGGGAAATCCCTCTGTCGCCCCTTGTTTTCCAATGTGGAATCTGATAGTTTTGAGCATCTTGTCCTCTGTGGGTACCCAAGTGCCCAAGGTGCACGTGTCCAGCTGTCCCTGTACCATGGGGACCGTGGATGTGGCAGGAAGGGAATGAAACAGCCCCTGACCCTGCTACATCCCCACTCTGCTGGGAGCAGCAGCGGTGAAAGGCCTCTTTGCCATGGCCAAAGGCACATCCCGTGGTTGCACTGTCCATCCTTCCCAGGACATCGCGGCTGTGGGTGCCTTGGTCAGGAGCAGGGAGCTGGAGCATCTCACTCCTCTGACAGCAGACAGGGCAGCCCAGGCATTCAGACCTGCCCTCCCCCAGCTCTCAGGGTGTTCACCCAAGAGCCCGTTACTCCCTTGCCGGGGCTGATCAGCAGATCAAAGCCTCGCCTGCAGGTGCACAAACCACAGCCCCGGCAGCCTGCGCCGCGCTCTCCCTGCAGCAGCGACCGAACCGGGAAGATGGTGGTTTCTCTCTGGGCTCAGTGTCACTGCGTGTAGCCACTGTGGCAGCTCCAGACCTGGTCTTGCTCCCAAGGATGGGGCTGCAGGGGCTGCTCCTGCTCCCTTGGAGGGGGATTTTTCATCGCAGGTGACCAAACTTCTCCTGGGCTCATGGACTTGGAGCTGGCGAGCAAAACTGGTGGTCCCCTGTGCACCAGTGCTCACATCACTGCTGCACTGTGGGGCTATAGGCACTTGGCACCCCTCCGTCTCTAACTGCTGTCTCATTGCATATCACCATTGCCGCAGAACAGCACGCGCATTTCAATGCAGATTTCTCCTTAGTTGTGCTGCATCTCACACCATCACACCTTTCTACTGCTGCTCACTTTCATGCACATCAATAGCATTGCACTTTCACGTGCAATTAAGAGTTTTACTTTTCTACTTACTGAGATTTTTTTTTCTCTTCAGAAATGTACAGGGATAGTATTAGGCTCTTGAATATCATCACAGTTTCCTCTTTTTTTCACATTACAGTATTCCCTTTAATGTGATGCTGCCCTTATCCTTTCAGGAGCACTTCTGTCTCAGTTCCCAGCCTTTCTCCCTTTCTCTTCCCTTGCCACAAGCACAAGGCTTGGAGTTTCATTTTGAGGTCACTTCATAGCCCCTTTGCCACTTGAGAGGACAAGTGTATAAAATGTCATTTTTGCAGGCCCTGATGCTTGTGAGGGGGACTTGAACCACTGCAATATCTGTAGGGCACAAGCAATCCACAAGGTTTCTTGAATGCATTGATGGCATAGCAGATTGACAGATTGACAGTGTTAAGGTTGGTGATCTACTGGCCGTAAAGGTCAAAGGTGTGAGCTTCCCCAACAGGACCTTGGCCTGCCCGCCCCACCGCTGCTCTGAGTTTCCCATGGCAGTGCCATGCTTCCTATCACAGGAACTCACACATCAGAGCACAGTGGGACACTGTGGAAATGAGAACAGCCTGGAAAAAAGGAAGTCCTGCTACTGTTGGTGACCACGTCACTTGGAAAGTTGCAGCCCCCACCCAATGGCTGTAGCAAGCAGATGCCTCCTGTGGTAGTGAGTGGATGGTCTTGAAAACCACAGAGTCTGTTCCTGCAACCTGCATCCAGATTCTCTTCTCTACCCGTCCTGCTCTGCTTTGGAGCATGGTAGAGGGAAGGGACCAACACACACTGACTGTGGCCTGAGGATCTGAGCTCTCCTAATGGACACGGGACCCACGGCTTCACCCTGTCAGCATTCATGTGAGCCTAATTCTGTCCCCCTGAACTCCCTCGGGTGCCAATTATCGAAAGAGACATAGCGAAGGAAAATGCTTCTCATTGCACTGAGGGCACCCGAGGGAGTTCAGATCAGTGGACAATGAGGTTCCTGCATCTCTGTTGAAGCAGAGGGAAGCCTGGCTTCCTCCTTCAGTAGGCTCTCTGGGTTAGATTCAAATGAAAGGTTCCTGGAGATGTGACATGAATGGGAACTTTTTTTTCTTTTAACATGGGCATAGAAAAGTCCACTTCCCAATGGCATCCCCATTACCTGAAGCTTCCTGACTATCCCAACACAGTTTCTAGTCCTTGGTCATGATCTCTATGTATGTTCTTTAGGTGTTCACATGCATCCCTTTAGCTTCTGGCTGCTCGGGTGAGGGGACACACAGGACCCCCTCATCAGCCCCCGAGCACAGTCCTTCACACTTGCCTCCTCTGCCCTCTCCTTTCAGCTCCATGCACTTGCATTCCAAGATGAAATATAGGTCCTGCCCTGTCTCTGGCCCCCTAGCCCCCAGCGCCTCAGAATGAGGCTTACAAGATTCGTAGAGGATGTTGTGTTATGTGTGTGAGTGTGGTTAAAAAAAGAAAATGCCATCCTGTTGAGTCAAGAGGATCAGAAAGGACCCCCTGCTTCCCAAACTCATTCTCAGAGAGGAGCTCGAGTGCAGCAAGGTTCAGTCTTAGCCCCAGACTTGGTTGATAGCTTCTGTCTGAAAGATCAGAGGTGGGAATCTTCATAGAATCATAGAATCATAGAATGCTTAAGGTTGGAAGGGACCTCTAGAGATCATCCAGTCCAACCCCCCTGCACATGCAGGGTCACCTAGAGCACGTGGCACAGGACTGCATCCAAGCGAGTTTTGAAGATCTCTAGAGAAGGAGACTCCACAATCTCTCTAGGCAGCCTGTTCCAGCGCTCTGTCACCCTCACTGTTAAGAAATTTTTCCTTAAGTTCCTGTGGAACTTTTGGTGCTTCAGTTTGTGGCCATTACCTCTAGTTCTGTCGGTGGCCACCAGGGAAAAGAGGCCAGCACCATCCTCCTCACTCCCTCCCTTGAGGTACTTATAGACACTGATTAGATCCCCTCTCAGCCTTCTCTACTCCAGATGCGACCTCACCAGGGCTGAGTAGAGGGGCAGGATCCCCTCCCTCGACCTGCTGGAGACGCTCTTCTTAATGCACCCCAGGATCCCATTGGCCTTCTTGGCCACGAGGGCACACTGCTGCCTCATGGTCAACTTGTTGTCCACCATGACACCCAGGTCTTTCTCTGCAGAGCTGCTCTCCAGAAAGTCAGTCTCTTTAACTTATCAAAGAGGTGACAGTGTTTGTGGAGGAAAGAGAGGTCCAGGCCTGTCAACCCATCTCCTAGTTAGGAATTCTTGTCCTCAAAATGGAGGATCCTGAATGTCAGATTGATGCTCTTGATGAGGTGGGACTAAGTAAATTATTGTGTTTCAATTGGCTCTTAACGGAGTGTGAGAGCAGAGAGCAAAGGTGTTGGTTTCTATCTTTACTGAAGCAATATCAGTCTGAGAGTCTGCCACCTTGTCCCACGTGTCACTCAGTTGCTTTGAGCATTAGGCCACAAGCCACAACATCTGTCCTGGGAAATTTTTGCAGGATCACAAGTTGCTCAAGCCGAACCCCACTACTTCATGCTGATTGACAATGACTTTGACCTTCGACACCAACAAGTTGGGACAAGTCTGGTGTGCCCCAGGGGGTGAGGGTCTTTGCGTTACAAAAATGTATTACTCATAGGTCTCTGAGAGTTTCGAGAAACAGAGCCAACATCTTGTCCATGTTCGTTTGTTCAGCTATAGGCGAGTGCCTCTTCATTTGCAGGGACACATAGGTACTACAGGAGGATCTTTTTATATCAAGATGAAAAGAACTTACATTATATTTGCTTTGTAGACCTTTATAAAATACAGAAGTACAATTGGACAGGTATCCAGACTCCTTCTGGCTTCTTATCTAAATATACTGCATCTTCAATTACTTTATCTTGTCCAAGTGCACTTGTGGCCTTGGTTCACCACCCTCATTATTTCTGACTACCATCCTTGCGTAGCATGTGCAAGTACATATACCTTAGCTCTGCTACGGTTTCTATTCCTACCATCCCATTTCAGGCTGTGTGCTAACTAACATCACTCTAATACAATAGTTCAGCCATTAACTGTGTTCAGTTTTGGACCCCTCACTACAAGGAAGTCATTGAGGTGCTGGAGCGTGTCCAAATGAAGGGCAGCGGAGCTGGTGAAGAGATTGGAGCACAGAGCTGATGAGGAGTGACTAAGGGAGTTGGAATTATGTAATCTGGACAAGAAGAGGCTTAGAGGAGACCTTATTGCTCTCTATAACTACCTGAAAGGAGGTTTTGGTGAGACAGTGGTTGATCTCTTCTCCGAAATAACTGCTGATAGAACAAGAGAAAGTGGCCTCAAGTTGCACCAGGGGAACTTCAGGTTAGATATTAGGACAAATTTCTACATGGATAGAGTGGTGAAGCATTGGAGCAGACTGACAAGAGAAGTGGTGGAGTCACTGTCCCTGGCAGTGTTCAAGAAATGAATAGATGAGGCACTTGGGGACATAGTTTAGCAGGCGTGACCTTGAAGGTTTACCGTTGGGCTCGATGATCTTGAAGGTCTTTTCCAACCATAATGATTCTATGATAATTAAACGATACAATGATTAAACCTCGATTTCTAATCACTGGGGAAGCAGCATCGGGCTTAGGCTTCAGGCTTTAGCAGGTGGGTTGGGCTTTGTTGTTACTGGAATCAAGGGAAGCTTTTGGGTGGTGGTTGTGTGTTGGGCTCTGTGTTTCTGCTGAGGGTTTGGGGAATGGGCTAGGTTTGTGGCCTGGGGAGTTGGGTTTGGGTGGGGGTGAGGGTAGAGCCTGATGTAGCGCTTGAAGGCGTGAGGGCTATCAATTAGATGCAGAGACAGGATAACAGTGCAGGTAAGGTGGTAGGAATTCAGTCAACCACAGACATTTGGTCTGGCCTTTGTGAGCAGAGGAGGGCAAGATGGGAAGGCTGATGGGTAGCACTTGAGGTTAGTGGTTAGGCTTAGAGTAGGGACCTTGAAGAGGTGCTCTCCCAGTCCCTGTCCCAGTGGCATTCCCATTGCCTGAAGTCCCCTGACCTTCCCAACATGCGTCCTCTCTCATGGACGTGACCTCAGAGTCCTTCATGTACTCACAAGCATCACTCAACTGTCAGGCAAGGGGACACAGAGGGGACCCAAGTGCTGTCCTGCACGTCTGCCTCTGCCACTACCTGTCACCTCCCCTCTGCCCTCCTGGGCTGACCATGCTCTTCCCTTCAGCACCTCGCAGGGCAGCGCACAGCTCCTCACCAAGCAGATCCCTACAACACCAGTGACCTCATAGCCCCATCTGGACACCTGCCCCTAGGACCATCAGGGGAGCAGTGTATGTCTGAGCTTCAGGCATCCAAGTGGAGTTTGAGCTTCCTTTTTAGTGTGACATGAGCCTGAAATGTGCCCCTGTGGCCAAGAAGGCCAGTCCTTTCCTTGGGTACATTAGGAGGGGTGATCTCAGCCCACCGCTGTAGGTGAACCTCCCTTTTTATTTAGCCCTTGTGAGGCCACATCTGCAGGACTGTGTCCAGTTAGAGCTCCTCAGTACAAGCAAGACGTGGAACTGCTGGATAGAGTCCAGTGTATGTTTGGAAAGATGATTATGGAATGGGAGCATCTCACCTATGAGAAGAGGCTGAGAGCTGGGCCTGGTCAGCCTAAAGAAAAGGGAAGCCTGAGAGGGCATCTTACCAATGTGTACAAATATCTGAAGGGAGGGTGTCAAGAGGATGGGGCCAGACTATTTTCAGGTGGTGGCCAGTGACAGGACAAGAAGCAATGGTCACAAGCTGAAGCAAGGAAGATCCGCCTGAATTTGAAGGAAAAGAATCTTGACTGTGAGGGTGACAGAGCACTGGAACAGGTTGCCTAGAGAGATTGTGGAGTGTCTTCATGGCATAAATGCCATCTCTTTTCTACATTGTTATAGTAGGATTGGATTCCTTGTATTCTTCAATTTTCTGAAGTTCCAGTACATTATCATTAAAAACATTTTTCTTGGTGCAAATTGGAGTAAATGAAATGCTGAAACAGCTGATATGTATATCAGTTACTTCAAAATGTCAGTAAGTTGCACTTGAGTATTTAGTAAAAAACAACAGGTTTACAATAAAATACTTATATTCAAAAACAGCCTGGATATGATCCTGCGCAATGTGTCCTAGGTGATCCTTCTTGTGCAAGGAGGTTGGGCTATGTGATCTTAATTGTTCTGTGATTCTGTGGGAGTTTGGTTGTTAATCTTAGGGTAGAGACCTGCCAGATGTTCTCTCCCAATCCCTGCTCCAGTGTCCTACTTATTACCTGACATTCTTGACCTTCCCAACACAGGTGCTTTCTTCCAAGTCATTCGTTCCATGACTTCAAAAGCTGCAGTGCCTCCTTGACTTTAGACTATCAAAAACCACACTGCTAATTAGAATACCTCCAGCATTTCTTTGGCAATCTTGAGCTGTCAAGGAAGGCTCTGGAGCATCCCTGTGCTGGCTCTGGCCTCTAGGAGTTTCCCACAGGTCTTAGAGGAAACTGAGTTGAGGACCTGTGTGTTGTTCAGTGTAGGGTCACTCTTGAGCAACTAGTACTTTGTAGGGTGGCCTTCAGCCATTTTAGTCACAGGCTGGTGGGATGTCTACCAAACACCTGCTCTCACAGTCCACACCTAGCTGGGCCCCTGTCACTTGTGTCACCCCTCTTGTCTGCAGGACTGTCATTTCTGCTTAATGGGTCTCAGATGTTGGATGACATTACGTTGTCTCCTTGCCTGCATGTCTCATGAGGGCTAGTGTGTTTGCTGCAGAGGAGTTGAGCCCCAGTCAACATTTTGGCCCTATTCTTCTTTCTTGCCTCACCACATTTTCTCCATCAGTATCTCATGTCTGTGACACTGCGTCGTGTTGTGTTGTACTTCCTGACCTCAAATGGACTCTTTCCTGCTACTGGCTAATCACCATAAAAGAAGTGATCTCACTATCAGCATTGCAGATGTGTCCCCTTAGCCCAGCTCTTCCACTATCATCCTCTGAGTTCTTGTCTCTGATTGAGCCCACATTCAATGCCTAAGCCACATCCCTGTTAGACACATCTGTCTCTTTTTCCACCAGTGGGATTGCACAAATGGAGAGGGTCAAGTCATGTAGCAGGATGAAACTGGGCTCGTGAGGAAGGCGGGCTAGGACAGCAAGGAAGTAGAGAGGGCTTTGTGGAATTATGTGGCTGGAGTGCACAGACCTTTGCCTTGGAGCAGGTCACATGCCAGTCAACAGCTTTTAGTAAGGGTAAGAAGGATGATGCTGTGGTGTGCATTTGTTACAGGCTGCCTGAGGCCAAAGAGGTGGTACCTGAAAACTTCTCTAGGCAGCTGGAGGAAGTCTCATGGTCCCAGATAATGGTTCTTAAAGAGTGGGGCAACACTGTTTTGGTGGTCTGGATGGCAGGATGGAGCACACTCTGAGCATGTTTGTGGACAACTTATAATTGGGTGATTCCCCAAGCAGTTTCATCCAGTTTCTTCTGTTTTGAGAATGGGGTTGGACGAGATGATGTCCAAAGGTCTCCATTCATAGAGAGCATGAATAGAGAAGAAATGTCTGAATTTAAATATAGTAGCTCCTCAGAAGAAAATTTCTCCATTCTGAATGACAGTAGGAAATATGTGAAAAATAACTGTACATATAATACAACTGTAATTTATTTTAATTACTCTGTCTTGCTTTATTTGGGTTTGATCAAAAATCCTGAATTGATCAAAATCCTTCTGTGTCAATTTGCAGCTAGTTCCTTAAGGAAAGCAGTTGGGAGTTGGCTCGTATGAGCTGTAACATTCAGCTACAGACTCAAGTGGAAAAAAAAGTTTAAGTTTTAACAAGAATGATGTAAGTAAGTCCCCAGTGGCTGATGAGAGAAATTGTGGGGTTGGGGAGGTGAGGAGCAAGGTTGTCCATACATAACTCATATCAAAAATACTTTGATATTGTGCTTTTCCAGCACATCAAGATTTCTTTGGAGACACTCTAAAAGAATATGAACTAGAGAATATTGATATCACTTCTTCTGTAAGCTGAAAAATAAATCAAACTTAAGAAGCAGAAATACTATTTTCTTTACATGCTCAATGAAATCTTTCTTTTAAATACACTCTGGAGACTTCTCAAATTAGCCGCAGAAGAACTGAAGAAAATTGTGGGAGTAACATGGGTTGTTAAGGCTTTTGGCATCCTAATGATGCCTCTGATGTATTTGTTGCTGAGTCCATGAACCTCAGCTACGGAGATGAGACTGAACAAACTTCTCAAGAAGTTAAAATCAGAATCGAATGTCAAAGTTTCTTGGAGCATTAATGGGTCCCACTGAGGGCCATTACCAACAGAGCTTCTCCAGGGACTGATTAGAGTGAGAAGCTGGAGGCACTGATTGCTGGTAGCTAAAGGCAATGTGCAGGTGTCTCTGATGGCAAGGAAAAGTTGATGGGTTAGTCAAGCAGATGTGCCAAGCAAGCCCTGGTTAGGGTGATCCTTTCCCTCACATTTAGTTCAGGGCTCTTCCTTGAGGGCAACGTAGAGGTCGAGGTATGCAACCCTGAGTGCTGGACAACAGTACAGCATCTCCTGGTCTCTCTAGAGATGAGGAAGCAGCAAGGCCCCACCTGGGCCTGTTTCCCCATAGCCTGTAGACACCCAATCTGCTTCCCTACTTCACTCTCACCTTGGCGTCTCCCCGCCTTTACCAGTGTCTCTCTATTCTTGCAGGTCCTTTACACACAAAGTCATGGGCTCACCACAGACTTCCTTTGGGTCATGTGTCACCACAACACAATCTTGACACCATACATCCGGGAAATGTAAACACGGTCTAATGAATACCAAGAAGAGGAGGATAATCACTTTCCTTGATCTCCTCGCTGTACTCCTGTTCATAAAGCCCTGGCTGATTTTGGCCTGCTTTGCAGCCACGGCACACTGCTGGCTCATATTTTGCCTCCCGCCTGCCAGGACCCTGAGGTCTTTTCCCTCAGAGCCACTTGCCAGTCCTCCAGCCTGTTACAGAGTGTTGGTTCATCCCAGCTGGAGTATCTACTTCCATGTTGCCAGTAAAGATATTAGATAGGACAGGTTCCTGGAGAGACCCTGTGTGCTCTACTTCACCTTGGCCTCCTGGAAGAGTGCTACCCATTGACCCCTGCTCTCTGAACATGATTCTCCAACCAGCTCTTCAGCCATCTGGTTGTCCACCCCGATTTTAGGCACAGCAGCCCAGGAGAACTGTCTGTTGAGGACTAAAGAAAACAGCCATTTATTTCTTCACACCTCCCTGCACCTGCTAGTACTAGATTCCCAGCCCCACTCAGCAGTGACATCACAGTTTCCTTATTCCTTATTTTTATGGTAACTGAAGCAGTAGCAACTCTTCATTATTCCCATGACGTGCTGGGACATGTGTATAGAAACATGGAATTGTCTATCACAGAGGAGCTTTGGCTTCCCTAATACTATCCCTTCCTCACTGGGCAATATTTCTACATTCCTCCTTTCCAGCCCCTCCATCCTTGACCTTCTCGTATGATGCCTTATTGCACTGGAGTTTAGTCTGGAGGCTGTTTAGCCAAGCTGATCTTCTGAAATGTCTACTATTTTTTCTGATTATCAGCATGGACTATCCTTGTGCTTGTCAGATGCTGTCCTGAAAGATCTGCTGGCTTTCCTGAGATCCCGCGCCCTTCAGAACTGACTCCCATGGCATCCTCCACCAGTCTACTGATCAAGGTGAAGTCTGTTCTACTGAGAGCCGGGGTCTGTGTCCTTCCTCATTCCCACCACATTCTGGAAATCCACTTTTTTATGGTCACCATAGGCAAGCCTGACCCTAACTATCCCATCCCTGATCTCTTCCTCATTATTTGCAATTTCCAAATGATGCAAAAAAAGCATCATGATTATTGACCCATTCCCAAGGGCCAATGACATCTTCTGTTCAATGACCCCACTACAGAGTAGAGACCTGCTGGCACAGATGGCAGGTAACAATGCAATGAAACAAAGTTCCCACTAAGATTGCCCTGCAGGACACAAGACCAAGGAACCTGGGAAGTAGTTGGACTGTGCAGGAAGGGCAGGAGAGGCCTCTGCAGCACTTTGGGGTCTATGATAGAGGTGAAACAATCACCAGGAAGGACTAGGTGCCACAGAGACTGTCACTTGGTCCTGGGCAGCCTCCAATTCAGCCACCCTGTTGACATCATTACCACAATCCCTGTTCATATGATCTAGGAGTAGGGAGAGGTAAGTGCGCAGGTGGAATGAAGACCTTGGTATCATGTGTCTCTCCCATTCATACAGCAAGGTTGAATGTAGATGCTACAGACTTTGTCCAAAGGCAGAGGTGGGCTTCAGACTGGGCACAGATAGAAAACTCTGAATGCCCAGGGGCCTTTGTCCAGCAACCTCTCCCAAAGACCATGGTTTTCCTGCAGGTGCCAAGATGCATCTGCTAGAAACATCTGGCTGTACAGGACACCCCAAACATGTGACATGGCCCTGCAAGCATGATTTTATGTCATTAAATCAAATGTCCACATAGAATTACATTAGCAGCTTGCAATGTAGAGATTGGCATGTGTCTCACCTTCACAGTCAACGGTCGTAGGCATCTAGTAGTAATTAGTAATAGTAGCATCCAGGAGGCATCATTTCAGATGTCCAAGGAATTTCCCCACCTTGCCCTCCTCACCTGATATTCTAAAGGGTGTAGGTCTCACAATTGCTCCATCAGAGCAAGCAGACACTGGTCTTGGACCACCTCTGTCTCTCCTCTTCTGCCCATCTAGTTCTCCTGTCCAGCTAAGAGCTGGAATTATGGGTTTCCAGAGTGGGACATTTCCACCTTGGTTAGATAACTGCCTTCTGAAGAGATTTAGAGAGGGATTATGGATGATTATTTTAGTCTACTTCAGTGAACATTTCCCAAGAGGAAGTATCACAAGGGATGGTCCACGCCTTCAGCTGGGCCTCAGCTCCTGAGTGGGGTCAGCCTCCTGGGACAGAGGAGCTCATGGCAATTTGGTGACATTGCTGAGAGACTGTTTTGTCTAATAACTGCTCCTTTGCAAAGAGCAGAAGGGCTTAAGGCACTGCCTGCTCATGCTGGAAGAGGGTAAGACAAGACGTACAGAAGTGAAAAGCAGTCTGGAGTGGGAGACAATTTTCAGTGTGTGAGAAACCTACCCAGACCTTGACACGGTAGGTCTCTGGATGTAGAGCAATAGTACTGAGATTCCTGGGAGGGTCTTCTAAACCCATCCCATGAGTGATAGGGTTTTGAAGGAGGACTCTCCCAGCTTCTGCAGTGCAGAAGAAAGGCAGACGCTCAGAGTAGGAATCCCTTGCCACACCATCGTAGGGACAGGGAGTCCTGCCACCTTCTCCCAGGGACAGCTGCAGGGTTGTGAAGGTGTCCCAAGGCTGTAATTCAAAGCAGTGTGCCTGCACCCCAGGTACTCTGCTGTGAGAATCAGCACTCAGTCTGCCCAGGGAACTGCCCACAGCACTGTGGGGAAAACCTCTGAGTGGGAGGATGGACATCCAGCACGGCATATTCCTTCTCGTATTCACAGGGTGCTGCATAGGCCAGGGCTGCTCTCAGCTCTAGCTCATGTACAGGGCAGTTTTCACAGGAAGGTGGAAAAAAGGGCTTCTTGAAAGAGAAGGAGCTTTCACAGATGGCTCTGGACAGTGCCCTGACCCAGGAGGTCTCCGCAGGGCAGAACGCATCACATACAGGATGGGATAGGGGTCCGTGAGCAATGACTGTGAAAAAATGTGGGTACAGAGAAACAAATCCTACTGCGACAGCTCTAAGCAGCAGACATGGGCAGGGAATGAGAGGAAACTGCTAAGCGAATTGTGGGCAAATGAATTTGGGCAGGTCATGGTCAGATTCCTTATGAAGCTGAACTCTTCCACTCTCAGCTTACCTTAGGAGGAACTTGTGAGTGTAACTGTCCTTTAGCTCAGCGAACTACAAGCACCAAGCAGTGAGGGGAAAACTCATTGACAGAGCAGGTTCTGTGACTCTATGCAAAGTCACAGGGAGCCTGTGACTTTCTTCTCTAGTGATACACAAATGTTCGTGCTGAGAGCAAGTGAAATGCCAGATATTTCTACCCTATCAGAGAATGCTTCCATGGGAGGAAGGAAACACGTAAAATTAAATAAATACACGACCAGATTCCCCCCGAAGATCATTTTCTGTAGAATGTAAGTGTCAAAATTCTGAATCACTGTTCCACAAGAGGTGGATATTGGTCAAGGCCACTTCCATTTCCACTACAGTGCTTGGAGAAAGAGCACAGATAGTAAATTGGTGTGAGGAAAAGATCCATCTCATTGGAATGAAGACATCTAAAAAAGGTTTAGTCACTCCTTGTCTTCAATTCCGTTATTTTCTGTCTTGCTCAGAATAGACTGATTCAGATGCAGACACCTCTACTCCACAGGGTGATGCTGGGGGAGATGAATCCCTCATAAGGATCTTCTCTTTCAGGGGACAGCTAGCATGAGTGCTTTATTTGTCTACCACTGGGTCATTGGAGCAAGTCCCCATCCCTTAGCCCACAGTGCCACCCCTAGGTGTGCTTCTGAATACCTGGGACTGTCTGACACTTCCTTTTACGCCTCCAGAGCAGAGCAGAACTGGTTCTTACTAAGCATGGCACACTTGCTCAGTGCAAACCAGAGCTCCAGATAGGGATCTGAGTAAGGTAACCGACACAGGAAATGTGGGTGTTTCTATGAGAAATGGAGTGGATGTGGCTCAGAGAAGCCTGTTCTAACTTGTCAATGTCTTTTCCTTCTTGAACAGTCCTCCAAGTCCAGATGAGGCAAATGTCCAACAGCAGCTCTCTCAATGACTTCCTTCTCCAGCCATTTTCAGACACGTGGGAGCTGCAGCTTTTGCACTTCCTGCTCCTGCTGGCCATCTACCTGGCTGCCCTCTTGGGCAACACCCTCATCATCACAACTGTAGCCTGCGACCACCACCTCCACACCCCAATGTACTTCTTCCTCATTAACCTGTCTGTCCTGGACCTTGGCACCATCTCCACCACTGTCCCCAAATCCATGGCCAATTTCCTCTGGGACACCAGGGTCATTTCTTACTCAGGATGTGCTGCCCAGGTCTTTATGTTTGTCTTCCTGATAACAGCAGAGTATTATCTTCTCACTGTCATGGCCTATGACCGTTTTGTTGCTATCTGCAGACCCCTGCACTATGGGACCCTGATGAGCAGCAGAGCTTGTGCCAAAGTGGCAGCAGCTGCCTGGGGCAGTGGTCTCCTCAGTGGTCTCCTGCACACTGCCAACACATTTTCGATACCACTCTGCCAGGGCAATGTCGTGGAGCAGTTTTTCTGTGAAATCCCCCAGATCCTCAAGCTTTGCTGTTCAGACTTCTCCTACCTGAGGGAAGTTGGGGTTATTATGGTTAATATCTGCTTGGGCTTGATGTGTTTCATTTACATTGTGGTGTCATATGTGCAGATCTTCAGAGCTGTGCTGAGGATCCCCTCTGAGCAGGGTCAACACAAAGCCTTTTCCACATGCCTCCCTCACCTGGCCGTGGTCTCCCTGTTCATCAGCACTGCCACTTTTGCCTACTTGAAGCCCCCCTCCATCTCCTCTCCATCCCTGAATCTGGTGGTGGCTGTTCTGTATGTGGTGATGCCTCCAGCGGTGAACCCCTTCATCTACAGTGTGAGGAATAAGGAGCTCAAGAATGCACTGGAGAAACTGATTCTGTCCGTACTATTTCAGCAGCAATAAGCTGCCCACATCTGCTCACAAGTATTTTCCTGTTTTTCTTAGGACATTCTTGTACTTTTCATGTTCCATTTCTAATAATCTTGTTTGTACACAAATGTTTGGTTTTATGTCATTTCTCCAGAGGCACAAAGCCCATTGACCTGACCCAGAGGCCTTCTCTAAATTTGCCTATCGCTATGTCAGAGCAACCTGCTCCATGGATTAACACTCAGGTCCTGTTGCTTGGGTGCTTGGGTACTCCATGGGCTAAGGGGGATACACTTGTAGAGTGATCTGATAGGGAATGGGGGCTAGATTAAGTCATTACTTTTGAGGATCCAGTGCTCACGGAGAGAGGGAGCGTTCAAGTGATACCTGCTGGAGACTGTGCTACATATTACAGGCCCCTGTGCAGGTCCCTGTGAATGGCAGCACAGCCCTCTGATGTATCAGTTGTTCCTCCTAGTTTTGTATCACCAACAAACTGTCTGAGGGTGCACTCTGTCCCTTCATCAAGGTCACTGATGAACAGGATTAGATCCAGTACTGAATCCTGGGGGACACTGCTAGCCACAGACCTACAGCTACAATCTGCACTGCTGATCACAACCCTTTGAGCTCTGCAGTTTAGCTAGTTCTCAATCCACCTCACTGTCCACTTGTCAAGCCCATACTTCTGGGCTTCCCTATGAGGGAGACAGTGTCAAAGTCAAGGTAGACAACATCCACTGCTCTCCCCTCATCTACCCAGTCAGTCATTCCATCATAGAGGATATCAGGCTGCTGAAGCATGATTTCCCACTGGTGAATCAAGGATGACTCCTCATGACCAGCTTCTTGTCCTCCGCATGCTTAGAGATGACATCCAGGATGAGCTGTTCCAGGGATGGAGCTAAGACCCCTTGGCCTGTAGTTGCCTTGGTTCTCCTTCTTGCCCTTTCTGAAGACTGGTGTGATATTGGCTTTCTTCCAGTCCTCAGGCCCCCCTCCTGATCTCCATGACCTTTCAAAGGTGATGGAGAGTGTCTTAGAAATAATATCTGCCAGCTCCTGTAGCACTCTTGGATGCATCCCAGGGCCCATAAATGTGTGAAAGTCAAGTTTGCCTAAGTGATGTTTAACCTGATCTTCCTCAGCCAAGGGCAAGTCTTCATTTCCCTAGACTTTCTCTCTTGTCTCCAGGGTCCAAGATTCCAGAAGGTTGGCCTTAGTAAAAACTGAAACAAAGAAGGCATTCAGTAACTCTGCCTTTTCTGTGTCTTTTATAACAAGGGCATCCATCCTATTCAGCAGCAGACCCACATTTTCCCTAACCTTCCCTTTGCTACTGGTGTATCTGAAGAAGCCCTTCTTGTTGTCCTTGACATTCCTTGCCACATTTAATTCCAAATGCTTCTTAGCCTTCCTCGTCGCATTCCTGCATACCCTGACAACATTCCTATGTTCTTCCCAAGGAGCCTACCATCTTTTCCATATTCTGTGTACTTCCTTCTTCTGTTTGAGTTCTGCCAGGAACTCCTTCAGCATCCCCATGACCATGGAAGTAAGTCAGACAAAAGTATGCTCAGATGAGCTGCATGTTTCTTGTCCTGCTCTGGTCAAACTGGTTCAGAGTCAGGGCTGTTTGGCAGGTAGCCCCAGATAGCCCTGATCTTCATTTTTTTTCATTACCTTTCATTTACCTTTCATTGCATTTTTCCCTCTTTTTTCACTTCCACATCTTTCTATCATCTTGGTCCACTGCTATACAAACATCCACTCCAATTTACCCTTTCCCCATTACCCCTGGTTTTGTTTGCTTTCTGTGCTCACTTGGTTTAAGGTTAGGATTAGGCTTTACATGTCTGTCAGTAGTCTTACACTGTTTGCAATAGACCTACCCTGGACAAGAAGCCCTTGAACAGCCTCCTCTGTTCTTAGTCAGAAATGAAATGTAAGTTGCAGTTGACTAGAAGTGTGCTGAACAAATGATATTTTGTTTAATGACTTTCCATTCTTCATGATGCTTGTATTAATCTAGCACAATGACTCTGTGCTTCAGATCTATTCCAAAAGCTGCAAAGAAGCAAAATATCAATTCACTGTGTCTTTTTTTTTCAAATATAATTCACAAAGGAAACAGTCAACAAGAACAAGCTTTTTGTTTGTTTGTTTTTCCCCTGCAAAGTATTTGTAAAGGCTGTATAATAGTGAGTACACACTTTTCAGTGAAAAAGAAATGAAAAATGAAATATTAAGTTGGTGATTACTATGCTATGCTGATAGTACAAGTCTCTCCTACTTTTTGAATGGCAGCGTATGAAGCAAAAAACAGATGTATTCCTGTTTTATGGGTCCTTTACCTAACTAAGGGTGAAAAAAAACAAACAAAAAAACCCCAAAGCACTCAGAAGTACTATCTTCAAAAGACAAAGCCATTGTTTTGGCAATTCTCTCTGCGCACAGTTATCCCATGGCCCAGAGGAAGAGGAGCGCTACAAAGGCACAACTGGAGAAAATCACATGGTCATTGACATTCCCAGGCCAGAAATGGTCCAGGTTAGCCTCCGACACTTCATGCAAGGACAAGCAGATGCAGGGAAAGCGCAAGGCTCTTGGGAAGGCAATGCACCCCTGTAAGCTTCAGACAGCCTCAGGTGCATGTTAGGGTGGTCTAACTAAGGGGTGCAAAAGGGACATCTTGGAGGGCACACTCCCTCCGGGCACCACTGCACAGTGGCAGCGGTGCGGGGCTTGGCACAGGCAAAGGTGCAACAGTCTGGCTTCCCTTCTGGGAACTGATGGGAGCCAGTTTCCCATGCTGGGAGAGCTGGGGAACTTTTCAGGCCTCAGGCCCAGGCTCTGAGCAGCGAGGGCTGGTTGCACCTGGAGAGCTCTAGTATTGAAGAGGATTTGAAGGAATGGTAGGGCTGGACCCCTCAAGGAACCAATGATGGGACCTGCCACATCAGGGCAGCAAGGAGCTGCAGATGATGTGGGCTCAGTGCCGTGGGGTAAGGAGGGCCATGCAGATGGGACAGAAAAGATTCTGCAACCATCTGAGGGAGAACAGACCCACCACCTCCCAAGCTGTGAGTCGTTAGACACTGGGGAGAGAGATGAGCCTGCTTGGAAGTAGAAGAGGGGACCCTTTCCAGCCCCACCGCTGCTGCTTATCCCTGTGGTAGTCCAGAAGCAGCTCCATGGGGAGCTGAGATCTTCAGCTGCCCTGCAGAGCACAGGGTGTGGGAGAGCACCAGGGTCTCGTATCAGTCTGCTGGTCCTTTGTGATGCCAGACTGGCACAGTGAAAGACCCTGCATGTGCCCCATGATGTCTGTACCAGGCAATAGCCGAGGCTGTCTGAAGCTTGTGGGGGTGCATTGCCTTCCCAAGAGCCTTGAGCTTTCCCTAAATCTACTTGTCCTTGCATGAAGTGTCGGAGGCTAACCTGAACCATTTCTGGCCTGGGAATGTCTATGATCATGTGGTTTTCTCCAGATGGACAATTGGGTGGTAAGAAACCTTACGAAATTCAACAAGTGCAAGGTCTTGCACCTGGGGAGGAATAACCCCAGACGACAGTACAGACTTGGGACTGACATTCTGGAGAGATGCTCTGCAGAGAAGACCTGGGTCTCATGGTGGACGACAAGTTGACCATGAGGCAGCAGTGGTGTGCCCTATGGCCAAGAAGGCCAATGGGATTCTGGGGTGTGTTAAGAAGAGCGTCTCCAGAAGGTCGAGGGAGGTGATCGTGCCCCTCTACTCAGCCCTGGTGAGGCCGCATCTGGAGTACTGTGTCCAGTTCTGGGCTCCACAGTACAAGAGGGATGTGGAGCTGCTGGAGAGAGTCCAGCGCAGGGCTACAAGGATGATCAGGGGCCTGGAACATCTGCCCTATGAGGAGAGGCTGAGGGAGCTGGGCCTGTTCAGCCTGGAGAAGAGAAGGCTGAGAGGGGATCTAATCAGTGTCTATAAGTACCTCAAGGGAGGCAGTGAGGAGGATGGTGCTGGTCTCTTTTCAGTGGTGGCCACTGACAAAATTAGAGGAAACAGCCAGAAACTGAAGCACCAAAAGTTCCACAGGAACATAAGGAAAAATTTTTTAACAGTGAGGGTGACAGAGCACTGGAACAGGCTGCGCAGAGAGGCTGTGGAGTCTCCTTCTCTGGAGATCTTCCAAACCCGCTTGGACGCAGTCCTGTGCCACATGCTCTAGGTGACCCTGCGTGTGCAGCGGGGTTGGACTGGATGACCTCTAGAGGTCCCTTCCAACTTTAAAGATTCTATGATTCTATGATTCTAACTACTTTGCACTCCTTGTATGTACCTGAAAACAAAGAAATGACAAGTAATCTAGAGCCCAGTTTAGACAAGGGCTGGAGCTGTCCACACTGAGTACAAAGAAATTGAACTAGGAGGTGGACTAAGAGCATACCTGAACTAAGGTGAAGGGAAAGCCTTGTTCAGTGCCCTCAAAGATGAAATTCCTGTCCCTGAACTGCAGGGGAGCAGTTCAGAGGTCAAAACAGAGATGCCTAGTCCTATTTAGATTCATTAAAATGGTAAGAGAGGTCTGCATTATGCTGGCAGTTACAACACTGAAAGCCTCAAGTGTATTCTTCGTTTTGGAGGCGTAGAATATAGTGAGGTGCCTCGTGGATGCTAATATACGACCCAAGAAAATTTCCCAGAGATCTGCAGTGAAGATGCCTCGATGTCTGACATCTCAAGCCTCCCTCTACGATTAGAGAGGAGGAATCACTTCCTCTCACATACTTCAGAAATCCATTTTGTGAAAAGTTGAATGATATCTTAAACTCCACTGACCTAAGGGAACCTAAGGCAACTACCTTAAGATTTAAAATCTATCATTTATGTCCAACATTAGAAAGTCAAGACAGGGAGTATGACAGTAGCTCCATGCAACCTGCTTTCACAGATTATAGGTCTTGATTGTACCTTTTAAAATTTTGTGTTTCTCTCTCTTAGACTGCTCCACAAAATGGATCTACATTTCTGCAAGGGTTTGGTCACCTGGGTATTTAACTGTCATGCTAATTAATGTCCTATCACCCTCTCAGACCTCCTCTGCTGAGGAACATCTCAGGAAAGCACAAAAGACCATTATTCTTCAGGGAACCTCAAAGGACTTTGTATGATTATATTTGAAGGGAAAAAAATCAGATTACTTCTGTCAGGTGTCACAGCGCGTTGGAACAAATGGTGTTAGCAGTCAGCTCAAAAAGGCTCTACCATAGCCTTGAAATGAGACCCACTAGGTTGCCTCCAAATGTTGTGGAAGAGCAGGAAGGAGAGGATATTTTGCAGAAATTTTGCCGGTCTTCTTTTTCCCCTTGACAGTGTTTCTTGCACGTAGATTAATGTATGTAAGTACTTTGTTGAATTTCACCTAATTTTTCACTCACTGTTATAGTTGTGTTCCTAGATATCTTCTTTGCTAGATTGCCTTCCAGTCTGCAGTGATTGTCCTACCTTGTGTGTAATATTTCTCTGCAAATGAGATCTTGCTGATCAGTGTCTATGTTCCTGGGTCTCTACCCCTTCCTCTGCTTTAACTTGTTGGCTGGATCCAGCTGAGCTGCACAGAGCAGCATCATTCTCTCTTTTAGACTTATCCAAGTTTTGTGAGCAAAAGCAGCAGAATGGAAAGGAGAGAGTCTGCACAGAGTTAGGCTGTGCTGAGAGGACTGCATTGAGAATTCAACATATTCAAGATCTCAGACAATGAATTCAGAACCAACTGATTGTGATCAAGGTTTATTTTCCCAGTATTCACAGAAAAAAAAAAAGAAAAAGAAAAACACCACATCTTTTAATTTTCAGTTAATTTATGTGTTAGCTCTTTTTATAGGACAAGACTTTCTTTTATCCCCACCTGAAGGAATTTCTTTACTTATCTTTCTATGTTCCTCGATTTTCTTTGTTTTCTTCTCTATCTTTTGTATTACTTCTTTCATTCTTTTCTATTTTGCCTTCCAATGGCTAGAATGATTTATCAAAACTATTTCTCAGCAAGAAGGATTGCTGTAACTGAAGAAAAAAAAATCTGTTTATAAAGATTTTTGTCCTACATGGAAAAGCTTGTTCTTGGATGCAAGAATAACTGTTTTTTTATCTTAGGATGTTTGTCCTAACTCTTTTGTACTTTGTTTTAACCTGAAAAAAAAACATTATCAGGGAATAAAACTTTATTCTTATCTAACTCTCTCATTCACTTTATGTCCCATACACCTCCTCCATGGTCACCATCCTCCTTCTGCCTTCTCTCCACTCCTTATGTAATCAAAAGTTTAACATCATTTTGAAGAGATGCACAAGCTTCCATGTTATTAATAGTGAACTCCTATTCTAACCTTAGTTTGTTATTACTGTTCAGCATGGTGTCTCCTTGCTCTGTGTTGTTTCTCCATGCCTTTCCTGTCTTCTCTTTTCCTTCTAGATTTTTTGTGTACCTCCCTATGTATCTCTTTTATTATACTTCTACATTTCTCTACCTGTCTCCGCTTCTTCCAATGCCCTGAAGAATCATTTCCTCCACTAACCACCTTATCTTACTCTCTGCAGCTCCTTTGCACATATGTCAAACCATACAATGGTCACGACGTTTCTTCTCTTGGGCTTCCCCTCCCTGCACCATCAGGCGTACCTGATAGCAATCACTTTCCTGGCTTCCTACATGGCCATCTTAGTTGGAAACCTGCTGATCATTGTTCTCATCTTTTCAGACCGAGACCTCCACAGACCCATGTACTTTTTCCTCTGTAACCTCTCCTCTTTGGAGATCTTCATCACTACAGCCATCATACCCAAAGCAGTAGGAAGCTTGTTGATGAGCAGCAAAGCCATCTCCTACCAAGCTTGCATGACTCAGTGCTACTTCTACTACCTCTTGGGCAGCATCGAGTTTGCCCTTCTAGCTGTCATGTCCTATGACCGTTACGCAGCCATATGCTACCCTCTTCAGTACCCCATGCTCATGAACAGTCGCCTTTGCCTTCAGCTCCTCTTGGGGTCATGGTGTGCGGGCTTCCTGTTCACCATTGTCCCCTTTGTCCTACTTATCAGGCTGCCCTTCTGCAATGCCAATCATATTGACCACTTCTTCTGTGATAATATGCTCTTGATCAAGTTGTCCTGTGCAGAAACACAGATTGTGGAGCTGGTATCTTTTATGACTTCTTTCATCATCCTCTTTGGCTCGCTGATCATGACAGCAATATCCTACCTATACATCATTAACACCATACTTAGGTTGCCCTCTACTTCATCGCGGAACAAGGCATTCTCTACATGCTCCTCTCACTTTACCCTTGTCATTTTGGGCTATGGTAGCTGCATCTTCCTCTATGTGCGGCCTTCGATTCAACATATTTCCTACAACAAAGCAGTGGCCCTAATCAACACATTGGTAACTCCTCTGATGAGCCCCTTCATTTTCAGCCTGAGGAACCAGCAGATGAAAGATGCTCTTAAGGTAGGTTTGAAGAGAAGTGTGACAATTTCCAGGAAATGCTTTTCTTTCTGAGGAGAAATTTTGTAAGTGGAGAGAAAAAGGAGGGAGAGGGAACAGATGATTATAGTTTATTTGTTGAAATTACACCTTTCTTAGTAGTGAAGCTTCATGAAATTGTACCGGTTTCTCTCCTATAAACACCACGATAAAGGCAAATTCTTAGATAGGGGAGCCTTTCAAAAGGTCTAAGAGCACTTTACAAACCCCAGTGATGGTGTTTTCTATGTGTAAAAACTAAAAGTTCCTCCTGTTTTCAGCACACCAAATTCTCAAGACAGATCACCTTCCTCAGCTTTAGATAATTCTTGTTGTCACAAAACTTGTTTTCCCTGCTTATTTCAGTGGCAGAACTTTATTGAACCGCTTTGTTCTCAGAAAGAGACAGAAAACAAGTGAAATACACACACCAAAAGAGAACAATAGCTTTATTTCTCTATCAAACACCACTTCTCCACATTAACCTTCTGGTTAGGATAACAAGTTAGCCAAATTAAAGTCTAAATTATCCATCTAACATCACCTCTCTTTTAAGCTTCGACAAAATCCAGAATATTGGTTACTAATTTGATTGCTGGGAAACAAAAGGCAGTTGTCCCCAGATCAAGCTTAATGAAATAAATATCCAGTCTTTATGACACAGTACTGTCAGAGCCAATGCTTCAGTTCATAGAACTTATTCATGCAGGGGAATTAGTTTGTCCACAAATAGACACTTGTAACTTAAATGTCCAAAGCTGAGTTCATTGCCTGCCCTCCTTTAGTAGCCAGTGGTGGAGAATCAACAGTCCAGAGTATTATATCTTCTCTTATGCTAGTTGACTATAGTCCTTCAGAGGACAAATGCTAAGCAGAGAATTTGAAGCTCAACTTTTTAATAGGAAATACTGGGTGCAGTGATTCACATGCTGGGCAATATCTCATATATTACACAGGTTAGGGGCTCTAGCTCCATGAGGCCCATCCTTATTGCAGTCCCAAGAATTAGATCTAGAACTAAGGTCTCTACAAAACCTCAAAACCAAACAACCCACCCCCCCTTTTTTATCCTTGTCTTGGTGTTGCCGTTTTGTAGTTCCTATGGATTAGTTTCCACTTGTGATTTGCAAGAAAAATATATTGTATTGGAATGAGAATCAAAATCAGGATTTGTTTATTCATTTTCAATAAAAATATGAGATTGCCATCCTGTCTGAGAAGCTTTTTTACTATTTAAATCACTCCCTCCTTATAATACAGAAAACCAGGATAGGGCAGTTTACTCTTAAATAACTATCACTGAAATTTTGAAGTTAGTTGGATGACTCCGATTCCTTTTAAGCCGGCAAAGAATCCCACCAACACATCTCCACTGGAGAGACTTTGGAATCACAGGTAATGATTTAGCTTAGCTACCTTAGATACCTTATTGTGAAAAATCCTCCTCAAAGTCACTGTAGCACTAAGACAATTCCATTTATTTACACCAAGGAAAAGCCCAGGTGCAGTTGTGGGGGATGGCTCATTCAGAAATTTTCTTCTTCCCCTGAAGGAACAGGTCATTCCAACAGCTGCTCCTTACAAGAAGTATGAAGAAGACCATGGTGGGTGTTGTTTCCACTACTCCAGGCAGAAAGCAAACTGACCTCCTTGCCATGAGCCATGTAGCATGTATCTTCGCTGTCACATTGCAGAACAAAACAAAATACTCATTTTGCCAATTGTTATCAGCAGCTCTTGCTTGATTTAATGTACCTTGTGTCTCTGGGCTGAAGGGAGGTCTGCAGACACCCAGCAGGCCCAGAAGTTAAGCAAGATGACCAGTGTGGCCTGAAGAGCAGGGTGAGCTTCCAGTAATGGATCTATACAGTAAATAACACACTTACTTCCTTCTATGTTTAAGGGTCCCCTAAACAGCTATCCGCCTGCCTGACACCTGATATGGATGAATGATGGATTTGTTTTAGTAGGAAAATTGAAAATGAAACAAACAAATAAGGTGCAGTTTTTAAAGCACTGGTCCATGATTTCCTTTCTGCTCCCTGGAAGGCATTAACCGGGCTGTGTATTTCGAACTCAGGTTTAAGAGTGAGGTGTTTGCAAGGGAATGATCATGTAGGGATAAATGTGGAGAGGGAAAGATGGAATTAAATTTTTCAAAACTACCTCTTTATGCTATGAGAACTATATTTTTAGTTCCATAAACATTATTAGACATCTGACAGGTTTTTTTTTGGCTGTAATTGTGGGTATCATTCATGTACCTCTTTACCAGCTATCCTAAACAGAATATTCAGTCCAAACTACATTAGAACAGGAATATTTTGACACACAGCTTATTTTTTCTCAGATCAGGTGGATACCATCTGCTCAATTTTGGGGTCTATCTTAATACGTCTTCTTCATACAAATCACTTCACCATCTTTCTTGGACAGAAGACACACATTCAGACAGATGCATGCATACATGTATAGAGGCACATTTTCTGTCATGATATGGAAGACCAAAAAAATTGTTGGGGATGCTGTCATCAGTGGCAATCAAAGCATCTTGATTAGAAGAGTATAAAAGACAAACCCCTTTGCCAGGCTTTGTCAGGATGTTTGGTCGTAACTCAAAGTATACTCAAAGTGTACATTTGTGAAGTTCATTTGAAACATGTTAGTGTAACTTTGTTAGGCTTAAACAAGAGAAGCCAATGAAAGCAGATTACATGTGCTCATTGTTCTTAATAAAACTTTTCATTTTCCTACTAGCCAGCCCTGTGGATTGGAGGCAGTGACAAGTGTATTATGATTGCCACTATTTTACAAACTCCAAGGAGAAAGTGACACAGTGTGAAAGGAAATCCAGGAATAAAGTTTCTTGGAGGTTTAATAGGGCTTGCTGAGGGCTTTTAAAGATGGAGCTGCTGCAGGAAATCCATGTCTCATCCCAGGCACTGATTAGATCACCAGACACCACTTGCAGGAAGACAAATGAAAGGGATAAGAGACTCTGCCCTCGAATAGTACCGCTGATGGATGGCAGCTCTTCCATTTTTGGCACATGCGTACGAGGTCTTTCCCTTTAGAGTCCTAGGCCCTAGGGACAAGAGAAGAAGCCTGGAGAGAGGAAGACTTGCCCTGGGTAGAGGAGAATTGGGTCAGAGAGCACCTAAGGAAACTCAATACCCACAAATCCATGGACCCTGATGGGATGCACCCCAGAGTGCTGCGTGAGCTTGCAGAGGTCATAGCTAAGCCGCTCTCCATCATCTTTGAAAGATCCTGGAGAACAGGGGAGGTGCCGGAAGACTGGAAGAAGGCCAATGTCACACCAGTCTTCAAAAAAGGCAAGAAGGAGGACCCAGGCAACTACAGGCCAGTCAGCCTCACCTCTGTCCCCGGAAAAGTGATGGAACGGCTCATACTGGCCGTTGAGTCCAGGCACATGGAGGACAAGAAGGTGCTCAAGAGTAGTCAGCATGGATTCACCAAGGGGAAATCTTGCTTGACTAACCTGATAGCCTTCTATGATGGAATGACCAGCTGGATAGATGAGGGGAGAGCGGTGGATGTCATCTACCTGGCTTCACCAAGGCTTTTGACACAGTCACAACATCTTCCTGGGCAAGCTCCAGAGGTGTGGGATAGATGAGTGGACAGTGAGGTGGATTAGGAACTGGCTGGATGGCAGAGCTCAGAGGGTGCTGATCAGTGGTGCCGAGTCTAGTTGGAGGCCTGTAGCTAGTGGTGTCCCCAAGCGGTCAGTCCTTGGTCCAGTCCTGTTCAATTTATTCATCAATGACCTGGATGAATGCACAGAGTGCTCCCTCAGCAAGTTTGCTGATGATACAAAACTGGGAGGAGTAGCCGATACCCCAGAGGGCCGTGCTGCCATCCAGAGGGACCTAGACAAATTGGACAACTGGGCGGTGAAAAACCTCATGAAATTCAACAAGGCCAAGTGCAAGGTTCTGCAGCTGGGGAGGAATAACCCCAGACACCAGTACAGGCTGGGGTCTGTCCTTCTGGAGAGCAGCTCTTCAGAGAAAGACCTGGGTGTCATGGTGGACAACAAGTTGACCATGAGGCAGCAGTGTGCCCTTGTGGCCAAGAAGACCAATGGGATCCTAGGGTGCATTAAGAAGAACGTCTTCAGCAGGTCGAGGGGGGTGATCCTGCCCCTCTACTCAGCCCTGGTGAGGCCGCATCTGGAGTATTGTGTCCAGTTCTGGGCTCCACAGTACAAGAGGGATGTGGAGCTGCTGGAGAGAGTCCAGCGCAGGGCTACAAGGATGATCAGGGGCCTGGAACATCTGCCCTATGAGGAGAGGCTGAGGGAACTGGGCTTGTTCAGCTTGGAGAAGAGAAGGCTGAGAGGGGATCTAATCAGTGTCTATAAGTACCTCAAGGGAGAGAGTGCAGAGGATGGTGCTGGTCTCTTTCAGTGGTGGCCAATGACAGAACTAGAGGTAATGGCCACAAACTGAAGCACCAAAAGTTCCACAGGAACCTAAGGAAAATTTTTTAACAGTGAGGGTGACAGAGCGCTGGAACAGGCTGTCCAGGGAAGTTGTGAAGTCTCCTTCTCTGGAGATCTTCCAAACCCGCTTGGACGCAGTTCTATGCCACGTGCTCTAGGTGACACTGCGTGTGCAGGGGGTTTGGACTAGATGACCTCTAGAGGTCCCTTCAAACCTTAAGCATTCTACGATTCTATGGTAATACTATGTCAGTTGACGGGATGGCCCGAGGCATTTCCAACTGCCTCAGCAAAAACTGGATCTGTAATTAAGGTGTTCTTAGTACAAATAATTCCAAGATATGGGTTGGTAGAGGCAATAGATTCAGAGGCACTCATTTTACAGGAAAGGTCCTTCAAAGTGTCATGACTGCCCTAGGGATTCAATGGGACTTGCATACCCCTTGGCATCCTCAGAGTTCTGGTAGAGTGGAAAGGATGGATGGGAACATTAAAAAGCATCTTTTGAATCATAGAATCATAGAATCATAGAATCATAGAATGCTTAGGGTTGGAAGGGACCTCTAGAGATCATCTAGTCCAACCCCCCTGCATACGCAGGGACACCTAAAGCACGTGGCGCAGGACTGCATCCAAGCGGGTTTTGAAGATCTCCAGAGAAGGAGACTCCACAACCTCTCTGGGCAGCCTGTTCCAGTGCTCTGTCACCCTCACTGTTAAGAAATTTTTCCTTAAGTTCCTATGGAATTTTTGATGTTTCAGTTTCCGGCCATTTCCTCTAGTCCTATCAGTGGCCACCACTGAAAAGAGACCATGACCATCCTCTGCACTCCCTCCCTTGAGGTATTTATATACACTGATTAGATCCCCTCTCAGCCTTCTCTTCTCCAGGCTGAACAGGCCCAGCTCCCTCAGCCTCTCCTCATAGGGCAGATGTTCCAGGCCCCTGATCATCCTTGTAGCCCTGCGCTGGACTCTCTCCAGCAGCTCCACATCCCTCTTGTACTGTGGAGCCCAGAACTGGACACAATACTCCAGATGCGGCCTCACCAGGGCTGAGTAGAGGGGCAGGATCACCTCCCTCGACCTGCTGGAGACGCTCTTCTTAATGCAGCCCAGGATCCCATTGGCCTTTTTGGCCACGAGGGCACACTGCTGCCTCATGGTCAACTTGTCGTCCACCATGACACCCAGGTCTTTCTCCGCAGAGCTGCTCTCCACAAGGTCGGTCCCCAGCCTGTACTGGTGTCTGGGGTTATTCCTCCCCAGGTGCAGGACCTTGCACTTGGCCTTGTTGAATTGCATGAGGTTTTTCACCGCCCAGTTGTCCAGTCTGTCCAGGTCCCTCTGGATGGCAGCACAGCCCTCTGGGGTATCGGCTACTCCTCCCAGTTTGGTATCATCAGCAAACTTGCTGAGGGAGCACTCTGTGCCTTCATCCAGGTCATTGATGAATAAATTGAACAGGACTGGACCAAGGACTGACCCCTGGGGGACCCCACTAGCCACAGGCCTCCAACTAGACTCTGCACCACTGATCACCACTCTCTGGGCCCTGCCATCCAGCCAGTTCCTAATCCATCTCACTGTGCACTCATCTATCCCACACTTCCGGAGCTTGCCCAGGAGGATGTTGTGAGGGACGGTGTCAAAAGCCTTGGTGAAGTCGAGATAGACGACATCCACCGCTCTCCCCTTGTCTATCCAGCCGGTCATTTCATCATAGAAGGCTATCAGGTTAGTCAGGCAAGATTTTCCCTTGGTGAATCCATGCTGACTACTCTTGAGCACCTTCTTGTCCTCCATGTGCCTGGAGACAACGGCCAGTATGAGCCGTTCCATCACTTTTCCGGGGACGGAGGTGAGGCTGACTGGCCTGTAGTTGCCTGGGTCCTCCTTCTTGCCTTTTTTGAAGACTGGTGTGACATTGGCCTTCTTCCAGTCTTCCGGCACCTCCCCCGTTCTCCAGGATCTTTCAAAGATGATGGAGAGCGGCTTAGCTATGGCATCTGCCAGCTCCCGCAGCACTCTGGGGTGCATCCCATCAGGGCCCATGGATTTGTGAAATTAGTGTTAGAAACTAAGACGCCGTGGACACGACTTCTACCATTACCTTTAGCAAGAATAAGAGCAAAACAAAGGGGAGACATTCAGCTGTCCCCCCTTTGAAATAATGTTTGGGATTCCCTATCCTACTAACACCCAACCTGGCAAGGAGGTGGAGATAGGTGATATATATTTAAAGCAATACATTCTTTAGTGAAGTCTCTCCGACAGGAAGCCCAGCTCGCACAGACCCTCCCCTTGGATTTTGCAGTCCATGATATCCATCCAGGGGATTGGGTCTTGGTAAACATCAATCAAGACAACTGAGCATGGATGGACTCATCATACCAGAGTCAAGATTTCCAAGACTCCAGAAATCTGGGCTTGTCAGTTGAAGGAAGAGGATGGAAAGCCCCGGCTAACTCTCCGTAGATCTGTACTGCTGACTGGGAGTGGGTCTGGAAAATAAATGCTGGGTTGCTGAGTCTGTGGGAGTCCAGGAGGATATGAAGACTATCCTTGGGTACTAGACATACTGAATGCAGGTTGTTAGTGAATAACCTGGTTTGTAAAAACAAATATTGTCCAAAGGAGGGGAGAAAAAAAAAAAAGAGGAATTGAGTGGAATGCTCAGGTTTATGTATTCATCAATAAGGAGATTTCCCCACAGTTTGGCTGAAGAGCGGGACTAGGGGAGGGGAGACTGAGCAGAGCCATGAGCGACTGCGACAAAAAGAGCCATCTGCAAGGAGATGGGGGCCTTTACAAAGGAGGGAAATAGGGGAATTCCCCCACATTCTTCAGCAAGGAGGAAAAAGGAGTTGGCGAGCTCAGGTGAGAACAGATGGCAGGAGGCAGGAGTTTGGTGTAGGCAGGCCGGGAAGGCTGTAACTTCTGAGTACCTTGGCCAATGGGGAAAAGGAGAGGGTGCCCCTCGGTCTGGAAATTAGCATAAAAGCAGGGCTGCGTCCCCCAGCAATTGGAGAGACCCCACAGGGATATGCCGGGTGGACTCTCCCTTTATTTGAATAAAGTTTTAGGACTCCTCTGTCTCCTTTTTGGACATTCAGTTCTTGACAGCGAGATTTTCCGCACACCCTTGATGTGCTGGGAACATCCCTGCATCTCCCCTGATCATAGGGAAGGCTCTTTTTAACTCTCAGCAATTGAAAAGGAAAATGAGAGGGAAAGGGGAAAATTTTTGTCCCCACACCGGAGGCAAGCATGCAGGGCAGCTTAATTTTGTGCTGCCTACAAGAACACAGGACACACCAATGTCAGACATATCCCTGCAGGTCAGCCCTGATGTTCAAAAGCAAAACGAGGGGGCCAGAAGCACCTCCCATAGCTTGATTGCCTCAGTGCAAATCTGAAAATTACAAACTGACAACAGCAGCATGGCAACGAGGCGGGCAGGAGGCTACAACAATGCACTGCTAATGACTTCTGCTTCTGGGCCCAAACCTCATCCTCATCAAAGATGCTCCTGTTACCAGCTCAAGACCAACCTGGAAGGGCTGTTTTGGAGCAGTTCTAGCCTTGCAGTCCCTGTTCCTACAGTCAAGCTTTTTCAAGCTTGCCACCACAAAGGTGCTTGGGTGAGCAGCCCCTTCCTCTGCCCACTCCTCTCACTCAGCTCAGTCACAACAAAAGCCAGACTTCTCTGGAGGTCCATCCCTGGGGAGCTGTCTCTGAGACAGCACATCTGCTGGTGGCTGGGACATATATGCTGCTATGGGACACCCTTTCTGGAGCATGTGGTATGGCCAGAAAAGCTGGAGAGCAGCACGGAAGATGCAGGTCTCCTGCTGAACCTGAACTGAGCTGAGCTGAGTTGTTTCATTCCCTTTGCTGCTGGGAAGCACAGAAGCTGCAATAGTGTGTGTCAGTGCCCAGTCGTTGTGTCTGTTCCTCTCATTACTGAATGGAGAGAAGGGAACGTATAGTCCTATGGGGCAATGTAGAAGGGCCTCTGAGTCTCCACTGCAGTGGCTGTGGGGATATGGGATCAGTTCAAACATGTGCCTCGTGCAGACAGTTCTGCCAGAGACCCCTGTGCCAGGGTGAGTCCTTCATGTGCCCACAACACTGGAGCAGAGCACAGTCCTCTCTGTCGTGTCTGTGCTTTGTCCTTGGACTGAAGATCCTTGGGCTATTCTTGTTGGCTGCAGGGAGCCTGAGAGCAGGAATTCCTGGCTTGCAGCCATAGCAGAGCCCCTGATGGGAGAGAGGGGTTCAGCAGGAGCTGCCCAGAGGACCAAAGGGGCTTGTGGGGCTGCAGGAGCAGGGTTTCTCCCTCTGTGCAGGAATGGGGCCTGCAAGTTGCTGCAGCTGGGCTGGCCACAGCAGCCTGATGGGTGAGAGGTTTGGTAAGAAAACAGGGTGGGATCAAGACAAGCCTGTGTGCAATGAAACCCTCCTGGGAGGTTTGGGGGTTTGGCACATCAGATCAAATGACCCAAAGCACTCCCCTAGAGATTTTCCTCTCAGCATCAGGCTTCTTGGCCTCATTTGAGCTTCCCCAGGACCAGACAGGCAAATCACGGGCCTTTAAAAATACCAGGACTTCACATGAGCCACAAGCCCAATTCCTCCTGGTTCCTAAGCTCTTACAGGGGCTTCTGGAAAACATCTCAGGAAATACTGGTGTTTATTCCAATCGGTTTCCCAAAAGTGTTCTTCTCTCTCGGTCTCTCCCAGTTGACTTCCTTGTCTCTTCAGCAAAATAAAAAGGAAAGGGAAATCATCCCAGGCGTTTATATTGGAGGAAAGATAAGAGGTCCTTCTCCCATTATTTTGAAGTGATATTCCACCTGTGGGACCATAGAAAAGAAACAACAAAGATTATGATTAACATCTGTTCTTCTCCAGTGCCTGGAGATCATTTCCCACCCTCTACTCTGCCCCTTCACTTGAGCCGTCTTGCCGGCTCTCTTATGCCCCTAAGCTAATCCTAATAGGTCAGCACATCTGCAGATTGTCTTTTTGATCTAATTGATGAGCTGAGCTAAACCAAAATTGTGCATCCCCTGTTCCTGAGAGGCCTAGCAGGTACCATTCCACTTGAACCAAGGAGGGCCTTCTCATGTCTTTCCTGGGAATGCAGTAGTGACAAATGCATTGCAAAATCAGAGCATGAGTTTTTCAAGCAAATCCATGACAATGGCAGTCAATGGCCAAATGATCTCAGGAGGAGATCTCTCTCACTCCCTGTTCACAGACCTGTGCTTTCCCATGAATCTATACCGCATAAGGAGGTTCTCAGGCAGTAGCACATACCTCTCCTGGCCACCTCACTATTCTTCTCACCAGTTTCTCCACTGGGGGCATGGGTACACTGCCCTTCCTCCTGGATTTCTTCACCTTCCGTGAGGATCTCTTGTGGATGGCTGGAAGTTTCCTGAAAAGAGATATTATGGAGAGGTGCTGTGAGCACAGGGGAATTTTGGTGCCTGTCCTGCCCTTAGAAAGTTCTGCAGCACAAGGCAGTTCTGTTGGCTGTTGCCATGAATGATGTGGGCTCAACTGACTGTTTTCACATGAAGAGAGAGCGAGTTCACTCCTAGCTCTAATGCCCAGAGCTGCAAGAAGTGCCCACAGGAATGATCCTTATGCCCGAGTACCAGCTCTCTCTTGATGCAACATGAGCAAAGCACGGTTCTTTACAAAGGCAGGCTCCAAGGGACATGGCAAATATATGGAATACTGCCTGATAGTCCCCTCTACTGTCTTTTAGGAAATGGAAAATGACTGTTCCTGGAGACCCAGAGTCCAAGAAGGAGAGTGGCAAGTGTCTCACCTGCCATGAGTTTCTTTTCTTCCAGGTTTCTTCCCCTGTTCTTTCTGTATATTCTTAGCAGCAAGTGTGGGCTCTGGGATGCTTTTTCTGGAGAGGAGACGATTAGCAGGAAGATTTCCTGTAGGCAGAAGACAAGAAAACCCTTCAGGACAGCATTGCAGAGGGCTCTTGAAAAGGAAGGCTATGCAGCTCTTCTCAGCCTGAGGTCAAACTGTGAGGTGTCAGGCAAGGGAGCAGATCCTTGGATGTGCCTACTGATCTCACATGACTAGAGTTCCTCTGTTGACACCATCAAAAGCAATGAGTTGTTTTGGGTGTGTTTATGAGGCATGTTTAGGAGATCAGGACATGGAAATGGAGGAAAGTTGAACTTGGAGATATGAATACAGGTGGGAGTGTTGTGCTGCACTGAGGTCTTGTTCCCTCAGGACTCACTTGAGATTTGCCCTATTGGGGGAGCAGCGTCAACTCTAGCGCCTCATGCTACCTGAGCCATCACACTGTCACTTGGGTTCCGATGGCCTACCCAGGAGCACAGAAGGAGAAGGCAAAAGTCTCCACCAAGAATCAGCAGCTCCATTACCTTCCTGGGCAGTGCTGGCCTCTCCTCTCCTCTCCTCCTCCTGCTTGGGCTTTACAGGTGGCCTAGGTAGTTTTTGATCTCTACTCTCCACCTTGTACCTGGAAAGCAGAAAAGGAGGCAGTCTAAAGCGGGAGCACTTTTGCAACCTCTGTCAATAATAGAGACACAGGGGCATTTGGGAGGTGCTGGGGAATCCCTCTTTTTTCAAAGTGCAATAGGCAGAAGAGGCCAGATGCTGGAGGAGTGTCTCAGCAAGGTGAGAGGCATCATGAAGACCTCCAGTGCCTGGAGGGGCATGACCTTTCTCCTCTGACTCTTCCCTGTGCTTCCTGTGAAAATGCCAAACCAATTTCAACCCAAATCCCCTGTGTGCTTTTGGGATCATCACCCATCTCCTGTTCCTGCTCATGTTCAGGCAGAACACTTTAGTCCCCTTAAGCTTTCCAGAATCATTTCATCGTCCTTTCTGACGAACCTGCATCTCCCACACACATAATAGAACCAAACACTGAGCACCATGGGAGCCAGGAGAAAGCTCTCCAAAATCCCACTAGCCACAGTGTTCACTTTGGCCTACATAGATCCCCACATTTAAAAAAAAAAAAAAAGATGGCCCAACACAATATCATCAGGACGCATTTCATTCCTACAGATCTCTCAAAAGAAATAAAAATGTCCCAAAGCAGCAACTAAGAGGGACCTGTACTTTGATGTGCATTTCAACAGGTTGCTCATAAATGGCTTTCTGAGCAGCGTTCACAAGGACTGGCAACACAAGGTTGCAAAACATGCCATGAGCAGCTACTTGCTTGGCCAGCTTCCTTTCCAAAAAGGAAACATACTCACTCGGGAAAGACAATGACATGACGAGAGTGAGTCTGGGAAAGAGCAGTTTCGGTGCCTGAGAGCACCAAATTCCTCATCTCCGGCATCTGCAAAGGAGAGAAACACATGGGACATGATGCCAAGAGAATTATCTAAGTGTTCACAGGGGAAAAAACTCTTCTACTGCTTAGAGAAAGAGCTGCCTCTGAAACATTCAATTATTCTATTCCCATCAGCAGTCCCTCCAGTTATGCACCGTAACAACTGGAGAGAAATAAAGGGGAAAGGGGAGGAACATGGTCATGCCTTTTACAAGGCTCAGGATTCAGAGACTCGGTTAGCTCAGGTCTCTTCTAATGCAGAAATCAAGGGAGGCAAGCACATGAGAAGGCATTTCACCAGCTGGACCGCACTGTTTTCCCTGCTGTCTGGACCTAATGCTTCAAAGAGAGAGAAATGAGGTCAATAGACAGTTGACAGAGTTGTGTGACATTCCCACTGGCCTAGGCAATTGTATCCATAAGGAGATCAGGCTGAGCTTCCAAAGGGACTCATAAAAAGAATTTTCAGAACCTTAAGGGAAAGGGCTGAACTTGCTGCCTTACCATGCCAGACATGTTCTAGGGGAAACATGGCTTCTGAGGCCATCCTCACAAAAAGGGGCATGAAAGCATGGCTTTTTGCAAGGAGGGAAGTCTAGTGGGGAAAAAAACACACAAGGCCTCCTCTTGTCTTGGCCTTCTTTGCTGAGAATGTGGAAACTGTCTCCAGGATTGTATGAATCTTTGAGTGGACCCAGTACACTTCTGCACAGCTTCAACTTCATTGCCAAGTCCTCTGAATGCCCAAGACAAAGTGTCTGGGTAGCTGGCATTTCTCTCAGCCAGGACTGTCCATGTCCTTCAACAGGTCATGGCAGGCTAGTAGAATTGCATTCCCTTGGGAATTCAAAAAGATGACAGGGAGCAGCAGAGAATTGGAGAACTTACCGCAAGAAGAGCCATGAGCATCTGGTCAGTCCCGTTAAGTCTTTTCAGGAATTCTTTGTAAAATCTCATTTTCACATCTGCCCCTTCAATTATAAGCATGCCAATGTTCTTCAACACAAACACAACATTTCTGCCGCTCTCGAGGCAGCGTCGGAAAAGACGCAGGGTCTTCTCTATGCCAGCCTCCACTGTTTTGCGGGGAAGAGAGATGTCCTCGGCTATGTGAGCACATTTCAGGGGCTCACAAAGCTTATGACCTAGGAAGCAGACCAAGAGGAAAAAGGCACTAGTAGAACACACAAAAACACAGCATCAACAGCTTTGTGGTCTTCAAGCAAGCAGCTCTTACAGAACTCCCTTTCTTGACCTTCTGGGACAAATCATGTGGGAAGATGTTCAAAGCACTGCAAGCAGATGTGCCAAGTGGATAGCAATGCTTTCTTCCCTACAGTGTCTGAAAGAAAAGGCCACAACCATCTTCTACGAATGTGAGGCTCGACAGCAGGACAAGGAGAGGAGGAAATGATGAGTTTCTTTCATGGGTGCCAGGTCAAAGAACTTGGGCCAAGCTCAGCCCATTCCACACTGGGAAAGATTTCACAGAGCCATGTTACATAAATGAAAGAAAGAAGGGAAAGAAAGAAAGAAAAAAAAGAATGCACTACACTCCTCTTAATCCTCCAATCCATCCAGCACCCTCTGAAGTGCACGAGACAGCTGTAGTGTTCACAAGGATCACTAGCAATCACAGCAAAACCTGCCTCTGATGGGTTTTCACATGCACTAGGATCCCAGTCTCCATTACAGGGCTCTTACAGCTGACTGTGACCGACTTCAAGGTGCAAGGAGTAGGGAAAAGCCAGCATGAATGCCAATATTTGCCTTTACAGAATTGCAGCTGTAGCCTGCTGTGAAATCAATTCAGGGAGAGAGGGAGTACAATGGTAATTGCCATGATGAGGTCCTGAGATCTACAAATTGAAATTGTTTTTACAACGTGGTGACAGAAGTCTGGAGCTTTAACAGTTACTGCTAGACAGGGCTAATGCCCAACCCAAAGATGTCCCAGAGAAGTGGAGGCCAAAGTTTTAGCATGTCTTCTTACCAGGAGCATAGGCCTTATCATAGGTGAGGCTGTGAATCTCCGCAATACTCTTTGAAAGATTGAACACGGGTCTGTGAACAGTCACGAGGCCGTATTTCCTAACAGCAACTTGCTCAGTCACCACACCAAAGGTGCCAAGCCGAACAACTCTGACTCCCTGCAAAGAGGAAGGAAGAAAAGCATTATTCGAGTGCTAGGTGAAGAGGCCTCTAACTGGTCAGCTGCATGAAGATGGAGCCTGGTGTCCTGCTCAATCCTACTGTGCACAGGGGATGAATAGAGGAGTGGGGAAAGCCTTGGAGAACCCTTGGAGAATGCCTTTAGAAGAGCACTTGAGGTGTTTTCATTCCCCCTCTTCTTCATGCTCTCAAAAAATGCAAGTAAACATAGAGAACTCATCCCTCAAATACCTCCAGTGCAGAAGAAGGGCTTCTGGGGGAGATGCAGGATGGCAGACCCACCTTATTCAGCATCAGCTGCTCTAGAATGTAGTTGGAGACTCCTTCCCAGATAGCAAGGGTCTCTGGAAAAGAAGTGGAAGACACATCAGGCTCTGTGTGGCCCCGCTCACAAACGTGCAGCACATGGTTAACAAAGGAGGTGACGCCTGCAGTCGTACTCAATGAGCAAACTGAGCCCAACCCTGAGAGGGTCTCAGCAGCTGAGATTGAGATGACATTAATGGGGAGCCCTGGCAGCTCAGGTAGGCCTTCTCCTTCTCACAGGTAGACCCCTGTGGCACGGACTTCTGAGTAGGGTGTCCCGGGACAGTGGGGATAGCATGAGGGTTGGGAGCCAGGAGTCCTGGCAGCCACACTGCCAACTGAGGCAGAGGGGACCATGAGCCTGGGCTCTGGCAGCAGTCCCAGCCCCATTCACGCTCCTCCAGCCCCAGGCTATCCACAGCTATGTTCACAGTTCATAATCTCTGTGAGATTTCCCGAGATAGAGCTCCCAGAGGCCTTACCCTGTGCTGGCAGCACTAGCAATCGCTGCCCATGAGACCTGCCAAGGCCAGGGTCCCAGAGCTCCATCCTAGTCTCTTTGCTCATTTGCTCTGGATAAAGAGCAAACAGGAGGTGATGAGGAAACAGCTCCTCTCCTGCTCCTCCTGTACACGTCACCTCAGCCCTGTGCTACTCTGGCTGCCCCTCGCTGGTTCCCGCTCAGGGTCGTGGGCTCTTTGTAGCAGAGCAGAGCCGAGAGCAGTCCCAGCGCGTGGGCTCTCCCAGGCTCGTCGCGACGTGTGAGGAAAGGTCGCAGCGTGCGCTCTGACTGCTGTGCCTGTGACACGGGATGTCCCCTGTGAGCACAGCCCGTGTCACAGAGGGGTCTGACCCTCCTCACCACGGGCCGTGCCAGGGCTGGCCCTGCAGTTGGCAAGGGCTGCATGGGGCACTCAGGGGCTGCCCCATGCAGATTGTGCCACAGGGATTAACCCCCTTGGGTCTTGTTCTCGCTGGGCACTGCGACTGCTCTCACATGACCACGGCTGCCAGGGAGGGCAACGAGAATCACGCTACACTCACCCCATAGCCACACAGTGCAGGTGGCTTCTGCCACCGCGGGAGGGAGCGCTAACCACTGAGCCCACCAAATCATCCAGCTGCTTCTTGGTAGCCACCACAACGCTCTTCTCGCTGTGGCAACCAACAGCTCCTTCCCTTGAGAGTTCCTCAGCCACAAAACCTGCAGGAACCTCTGTTCCTCCATGGCCATCCTGCAGACGCCTTTTGGACCTCATCACTGCAGCATCCTGGTGTCTGGGGTGGATGGGAACTGAGCGGGGCAAGAGAGAGCAGGCAAGAGAGCTCAGCATGTCCTAGCAGGAATGGCTCTGAAAATTGAGCGAGCAATTGCTGTCCCAGGGGCTTTGGGCCCTGATGGGAGAGAGGGGTTCAGCAGGAGCTGCCTAGAGGACCAAAGGGGCTTGTGGGGCTGCAGGAGCAGGGTTTCTCCCTCTGTGCAGGAATGGGGCCTGCAAGTTGCTGCAGGTGGGCTGGCCACAGCAGCCTGATGGGTGAGAGGTTTTGGTAAGAAAACAGGGCAGGATCAAGACAAGCTTGTGTGCAATGCAACCCTCCTGGGAGGTTTGGGGGTTTGCACATCAGACCAAATGACCCAAAGCACTCCCCTTGAGCTTTTCCTCTCAGCATCAGGCTTCTTGGCCTCATTTGAGCTTCCCCAGGACCAGACAGCCAAATCATGGGCCTTTAAAAATACCAGGACTTCACATGGGCCACAAGCCCCATTCCTCCTGGTTCCTAAGGTCTTACAGGTGCTTCTGGAAAACATGACTCAGGAAATACTGGTGTTTATTCCAATGAGTTTCCCAAAAGTGCTCTTCTCTCTCGGTCTCTCCCAGTTGACTTCCTGGTCTCTTCAGCAAAATAAAAAGGAAAGTGAAATCATCCCAGGCGTTTATATTGGAGGAAAGATAAGTGGTCCTTCTCCCATTATTTTGAAGTGATATTCCACCTGTGGGGCCACAGAGAAGAAACAACAAAGATTATGATTATCATCTGTTCTTCTCCAGTACCTGGAGATCATTTCCCACCCTCTACTCTGCCCCTTCACTTGAGCCTTCTTGCCAGCTCTCTTATGCCCCTAAGCTAATCCTAAGAGGTCAGCACATCTGCAGATTGTGTTTTTGATCTAATTGATGAGCTGAGCTAAACCAGAATTGTGCATCCCCTATTCCTGAGAGGCCTAGCAGGTACCATTCCACTCGAACCAAGGAGGGCCTTCTCATGTCTTTCCTGGGAATGCAGTAGTGACAAATGCATTGCAAAATCAGAGCATGAGTTTTTCAAGCAAATCCATGACAATGGCAGTCAATGGCCAAATGATCTCAGGAGGAGATCTCTCTCACTCCCTGCCCACAGAACTGTGGTTTCCCATAAATCCATACCACATAAGGAGATTTTCAGGCAGTTGCACATACCTCTCCTGGCCACCTCACTATTCTTCTCACCAGTTTCTCCACTGGTGGCATGGGTACACTGCCCTTCCTCCTGGATTTCTTCACCTTCCGCGAGGATCTCTTGTGGATGGCTGGGAGTTTGCTGAAAAGAGATATTATGGAGAGGTCCTTTGAGAACAGGGGAATTTTGGTGTCTGTCCTGCCCTTAGAAAGTTCTGCAGCACAAGGCAGTTCTGTTGGCTGTTGCCATGAATGATGTGGGCTCAACTGACTGTTTTCACATGAAGAGAGAGTGAGTTCACCCCCAGCTCTAATGCCCAGAGCTGCAAGAAGTGCCCACAGGAATGATCCTTATGGCCGAGTACCAGCTCTCTCTTGATGCAACATGAGCAAAGCACGGTTCTTTACAAAGGCAGGCTCCAAGGGACATGGCAAATATATGGAATACTGCCTGATAGTCCCCTCTACTGTCTTTTAGGAAATGGAAAATGACTGTTCCTGGAGACCCAGAGTCCAAGAAGGAGAGTGGCAAGTGTCTCACCTGCCATGAGTTTCTTTTCTTCCAGGTTTCTTCCCCTGTTCTTTCTGTATATTCTTAGCAGCAAGTGTGGGCTCTGGGATGCTTTTTCTGGAGAGGAGACGATTAGCAGGAAGATTTCCTGTAGGCAGAAGACAAGAAAACCCTTCAGGACAGCATTGCAGAGGGCTCTTGAAAAGGAAGGCTATGCAGCTCTTCTCAGCCTGAGGTCAAACTGTGAGGTGTCAGGCAAGGGAGCAGATCCTTGGATGTGTCTACTGATCTCACATGACTAGAGTTCCTCTGTTGACACCATCAAAAGCAATGAGTTGTTTTGGGTGTGTTTATGAGGCATGTTTAGGAGATCAGGACATGGAAATGGAGGAAAGTTGAACTTGGAGATATGAATACAGGTGGGAGTGTTGTGCTGCACTGAGGTCTTGTTCCCTCAGGACTCACTTGAGATTTGCCCTATTGGGGGAGCAGCGTCAACTCTAGCGCCTCATGCTACCTGAGCCATCACACTGTCACTTGGGTTCCGATGGCCTACCCAGGAGCACAGAAGGAGAAGGCAAAAGTCTCCACCAAGAATCAGCAGCTCCATTACCTTCCTGGGCAGTGCTGGCCTCTCCTCTCCTCTCCTCCTCCTGCTTGGGCTTTACAGGTGGCCTAGGTAGTTTTTGATCTCTACTCTCCACCTTGTACCTGGAAAGCAGAAAAGGAGGCAGTCTAAAGCGGGAGCACTTTTGCAACCTCTGTCAATAATAGAGACACAGGGGCATTTGGGAGGTGCTGGGGAATCCCTCTTTTTTCAAAGTGCAATAGGCAGAAGAGGCCAGATGCTGGAGGAGTGTCTCAGCAAGGTGAGAGGCATCATGAAGACCTCCAGTGCCTGGAGGGGCATGACCTTTCTCCTCTGACTCTTCCCTGTGCTTCCTGTGAAAATGCCAAACCAATTTCAACCCAAATCCCCTGTGTGCTTTTGGGATCATCACCCATCTCCTGTTCCTGCTCATGTTCAGGCAGAACACTTTAGTCCCCTTAAGCTTTCCAGAATCATTTCATCGTCCTTTCTGACGAACCTGCATCTCCCACACACATAATAGAACCAAACACTGAGCACCATGGGAGCCAGGAGAAAGCTCTCCAAAATCCCACTAGCCACAGTGTTCACTTTGGCCTACATAGATCCCCACATTTAAAAAAAAAAAAAGATGGCCCAACACAATATCATCAGGACGCATTTCATTCCTACAGATCTCTCAAAAGAAATAAAAATGTCCCAAAGCAGCAACTAAGAGGGACCTGTACTTTGATGTGCATTTCAACAGGTTGCTCATAAATGGCTTTCTGAGCAGCGTTCACAAGGACTGGCAACACAAGGTTGCAAAACATGCCATGAGCAGCTACTTGCTTGGCCAGCTTCCTTTCCAAAAAGGAAACATACTCACTCGGGAAAGACAATGACATGACGAGAGTGAGTCTGGGAAAGAGCAGTTTCGGTGCCTGAGAGCACCAAATTCCTCATCTCCGGCATCTGCAAAGGAGAGAAACACATGGGACATGATGCCAAGAGAATTATCTAAGTGTTCACAGGGGAAAAAACTCTTCTACTGCTTAGAGAAAGAGCTGCCTCTGAAACATTCAATTATTCTATTCCCATCAGCAGTCCCTCCAGTTATGCACCGTAACAACTGGAGAGAAATAAAGGGGAAAGGGGAGGAACATGGTCATGCCTTTTACAAGGCTCAGGATTCAGAGACTCGGTTAGCTCAGGTCTCTTCTAATGCAGAAATCAAGGGAGGCAAGCACATGAGAAGGCATTTCACCAGCTGGACCGCACTGTTTTCCCTGCTGTCTGGACCTAATGCTTCAAAGAGAGAGAAATGAGGTCAATAGACAGTTGACAGAGTTGTGTGACATTCCCACTGGCCTAGGCAATTGTATCCATAAGGAGATCAGGCTGAGCTTCCAAAGGGACTCATAAAAAGAATTTTCAGAACCTTAAGGGAAAGGGCTGAACTTGCTGCCTTACCATGCCAGACATGTTCTAGGGGAAACATGGCTTCTGAGGCCATCCTCACAAAAAGGGGCATGAAAGCATGGCTTTTTGCAAGGAGGGAAGTCTAGTGGGGAAAAAAACACACAAGGCCTCCTCTTGTCTTGGCCTTCTTTGCTGAGAATGTGGAAACTGTCTCCTGGGTTGTATGAATCTTTGAGTGGACCCAGTACACTTCTGCACAGCTTCAACTTCATTGCCAAGTCCTCTGAATGCCCAAGACAAAGTGTCTGGGTAGCTGGCATTTCTCTCAGCCAGGACTGTCCATGTCCTTCAACAGGTCATGGCAGGCTAGTAGAATTGCATTCCCTTGGGAATTCAAAAAGATGACAGGGAGCAGCAGAGAACTGGAGAACTTACCGCAAGAAGAGCCATGAGCATCTGGTCAGTCCCGTTAAGTCTTTTCAGGAATTCTTTGTAAAATCTCATTTTCACATCTGCCCCTTCAATTATAAGCATGCCAATGTTCTTCAACACAAAGACAACATTTCTGCCGCTCTCGAGGCAGCGTCGGAAAAGACGCAGGGTCTTCTCTATGCCAGCCTCCACTGTTTTGCGGGGAAGAGAGATGTCCTCGGCTATGTGAGCACATTTCAGGGGCTCACAAAGCTTATGACCTAGGAAGCAGACCAAGAGGAAAAAGGCACTAGTAGAACACACAAAAACACAGCATCAACAGCTTTGTGGTCTTCAAGCAAGCAGCTCTTACAGAACTCCCTTTCTTGACCTTCTGGGACAAATCATGTGGGAAGATGTTCAAAGCACTGCAAGCAGATGTGCCAAGTGGATAGCAATGCTTTCTTCCCTACAGTGTCTGAAAGAAAAGGCCACAACCATCTTCTACGAATGTGAGGCTCGACAGCAGGACAAGGAGAGGAGGAAATGATGAGTTTCTTTCATGGGTGCCAGGTCAAAGAACTTGGGCCAAGCTCAGCCCATTCCACACTGGGAAAGATTTCACAGAGCCATGTTACATAAATGAAAGAAAGAAGGGAAAGAAAGAAAGAAAAAAAAGAATGCACTACACTCCTCTTAATCCTCCAATCCATCCAGCACCCTCTGAAGTGCACGAGACAGCTGTAGTGTTCACAAGGATCACTAGCAATCACAGCAAAACCTGCCTCTGATGGGTTTTCACATGCACTAGGATCCCAGTCTCCATTACAGGGCTCTTACAGCTGACTGTGACCGACTTCAAGGTGCAAGGAGTAGGGAAAAGCCAGCATGAATGCCAATATTTGCCTTTACAGAATTGCAGCTGTAGCCTGCTGTGAAATCAATTCAGGGAGAGAGGGAGTACAATGGTAATTGCCATGATGAGGTCCTGAGATCTACAAATTGAAATTGTTTTTACAACGTGGTGACAGAAGTCTGGAGCTTTAACAGTTACTGCTAGACAGGGCTAATGCCCAACCCAAAGATGTCCCAGAGAAGTGGAGGCCAAAGTTTTAGCATGTCTTCTTACCAGGAGCATAGGCCTTATCATAGGTGAGGCCGTGAATCTCCGCAATACTCTTTGAAAGATTGAACACGGGTCTGTGAACAGTCACGAGGCCGTATTTCCTAACAGCAACTTGCTCAGTCACCACACCAAAGGTGCCAAGCCGAACAACTCTGACTCCCTGCAAAGAGGAAGGAAGAAAAGCATTATTCGAGTGCTAGGTGAAGAGGCCTCTAACTGGTCAGCTGCATGAAGATGGAGCCTGGTGTCCTGCTCAATCCTACTGTGCACAGGGGATGAATAGAGGAGTGGGGAAAGCCTTGGAGAACCCTTGGAGAATGCCTTTAGAAGAGCACTTGAGGTGTTTTCATTCCCCCTCTTCTTCATGCTCTCAAAAAATGCAAGTAAACATAGAGAACTCATCCCTCAAATACCTCCAGTGCAGAAGAAGGGCTTCTGGGGGAGATGCAGGATGGCAGACCCACCTTATTCAGCATCAGCTGCTCTAGAATGTAGTTGGAGACTCCTTCCCAGATAGCAAGGGTCTCTGGAAAAGAAGTGGAAGACACATCAGGCTCTGTGTGGCCCCGCTCACAAACGTGCAGCACATGGTTAACAAAGGAGGTGACGCCTGCAGTCGTACTCAATGAGCAAACTGAGCCCAACCCTGAGAGGGTCTCAGCAGCTGAGATTGAGATGACATTAATGGGGAGCCCTGGCAGCTCAGGTAGGCCTTCTCCTTCTCACAGGTAGACCCCTGTGGCACGGACTTCTGAGTAGGTTGTCCCGGGACAGTGGGGATAGCATGAGGGTTGGGAGCCAGGAGTCCTGGCAGCCACACTGCCAACTGAGGCAGAGGGGACCATGAGCCTGGGCTCTGGCAGCAGTCCCAGCCCCATTCACGCTCCTCCAGCCCCAGGCTATCCACAGCTATGTTCACAGTTCATAATCTCTGTGAGATTTCCCGAGATAGAGCTCCCAGAGGCCTTACCCTGTGCTGGCAGCACTAGCAATCGCTGCCCATGAGACCTGCCAAGGCCAGGGTCCCAGAGCTCCATCCTAGTCTCTTTGCTCATTTGCTCTGGATAAAGAGCAAACAGGAGGTGATGAGGAAACAGTTCCTCTCCTGCTCCTCCTGTACACGTCACCTCAGCCCTGTGCTACTCTGGCTGCCCCTCGCTGGTTCCCGCTCAGGGTCGTGGGCTCTTTGTAGCAGAGCAGAGCCGAGAGCAGTCCCAGCGCGTGGGCTCTCCCAGGCTCGTCGCGACGTGTGAGGAAAGGTCGCAGCGTGCGCTCTGACTGCTGTGCCTGTGACGCGGGATATCCCCTGTGAGCACAGCCCGTGTCACAGAGGGGTCTGACCCTCCTCACCACGGGCCATGCCAGGGCTGGCCCTGCAGTTGGCAAGGGCTGCATGGGGCACTCAGGGGCTGCCCCATGCAGATTGTGCCACAGGGATTAACCCCCTTGGGTCTTGTTCTCGCTGGGCACTGCGACTGCGCTCACATGGCCACGGCTGCCAGGGAGGGCAACGAGAATCACGCTACACTCACCCCATAGCCACACAGTGCAGGTGGCTTCTGCCACCGCGGGAGGGAGCGCTAACCACTGAGCCCACCAAATCATCCAGCTGCTTCTTGGTAGCCACCACAACGCTCTTCTCGCTGTGGCAACCAACAGCTCCTTCCCTTGAGAGTTCCTCAGCCACAAAACCTGCAGGAACCTCTGTTCCTCCATGGCCATCCTGCAGATGCCTTTTGGACCTCATCACTGCAGCATCCTGGTGTCTGGGGTGGATGGGAACTGAGCGGGGCAAGAGAGAGCAGGCAAGAGAGCTCAGCATGTCCTAGCAGGAATGGCTCTGAAAATTGAGCGAGCAATTGCTGTCCCAGGGGCTTTGGGCCCTGATGGGAGAGAGGGGTTCAGCAGGAGCTGCCTAGAGGACCAAAGGGGCTTGTGGGGCTGCAGGAGCAGGGTTTCTCCCTCTGTGCAGGAATGGGGCCTGCAAGTTGCTGCAGGTGGGCTGGCCACAGCAGCCTGATGGGTGAGAGGTTTTGGTAAGAAAACAGGGCAGGATCAAGACAAGCTCGTGTGCAATGCAACCCTCCTGGGAGGTTTGGGGGTTTGCACATCAGACCAAATGACCCAAAGCACTCCCCTTGAGCTTTTCCTCTCAGCATCAGGCTTCTTGGCCTCATTTGAGCTTCCCCAGGACCAGACAGCCAAATCATGGGCCTTTAAAAATACCAGGACTTCACATGGGCCACAAGCCCCATTCCTCCTGGTTCCTAAGGTCTTACAGGTGCTTCTGGAAAACATGACTCAGGAAATACTGGTGTTTATTCCAATGAGTTTCCCAAAAGTGCTCTTCTCTCTCGGTCTCTCCCAGTTGACTTCCTGGTCTCTTCAGCAAAATAAAAAGGAAAGTGAAATCATCCCAGGCGTTTATATTGGAGGAAAGATAAGTGGTCCTTCTCCCATTATTTTGAAGTGATATTCCACCTGTGGGGCCACAGAGAAGAAACAACAAAGATTATGATTATCATCTGTTCTTCTCCAGTACCTGGAGATCATTTCCCACCCTCTACTCTGCCCCTTCACTTGAGCCTTCTTGCCAGCTCTCTTATGCCCCTAAGCTAATCCTAAGAGGTCAGCACATCTGCAGATTGTGTTTTTGATCTAATTGATGAGCTGAGCTAAACCAGAATTGTGCATCCCCTATTCCTGAGAGGCCTAGCAGGTACCATTCCACTCGAACCAAGGAGGGCCTTCTCATGTCTTTCCTGGGAATGCAGTAGTGACAAATGCATTGCAAAATCAGAGCATGAGTTTTTCAAGCAAATCCATGACAATGGCAGTCAATGGCCAAATGATCTCAGGAGGAGATCTCTCTCACTCCCTGCCCACAGAACTGTGGTTTCCCATAAATCCATACCACATAAGGAGATTTTCAGGCAGTTGCACATACCTCTCCTGGCCACCTCACTATTCTTCTCACCAGTTTCTCCACTGGTGGCATGGGTACACTGCCCTTCCTCCTGGATTTCTTCACCTTCCGCGAGGATCTCTTGTGGATGGCTGGGAGTTTGCTGAAAAGAGATATTATGGAGAGGTCCTTTGAGAACAGGGGAATTTTGGTGTCTGTCCTGCCCTTAGAAAGTTCTGCAGCACAAGGCAGTTCTGTTGGCTGTTGCCATGAATGATGTGGGCTCAACTGACTGTTTTCACATGAAGAGAGAGTGAGTTCACCCCCAGCTCTAATGCCCAGAGCTGCAAGAAGTGCCCACAGGAATGATCCTTATGGCCGAGTACCAGCTCTCTCTTGATGCAACATGAGCAAAGCACGGTTCTTTACAAAGGCAGGCTCCAAGGGACATGGCAAATATATGGAATACTGCCTGATAGTCCCCTCTACTGTCTTTTAGGAAATGGAAAATGACTGTTCCTGGAGACCCAGAGTCCAAGAAGGAGAGTGGCAAGTGTCTCACCTGCCATGAGTTTCTTTTCTTCCAGTTTTCTTCCCCTGTTCTTTCTGTATATTCTTAGCAGCAAGTGTGGGCTCTGGGATGCTTTTTCTGGAGAGGAGACGATTAGCAGGAAGATTTCCTGTAGGCAGAAGACAAGAAAACCCTTCAGGACAGCATTGCAGAGGGCTCTTGAAAAGGAAGGCTATGCAGCTCTTCTCAGCCTGAGGTCAAACTGTGAGGTGTCAGGCAAGGGAGCAGATCCTTGGATGTGCCTACTGATCTCACATGACTAGAGTTCCTCTGTTGACACCATCAAAAGCAATGAGTTGTTTTGGGTGTGTTTATGAGGCATGTTTAGGAGATCAGGACATGGAAATGGAGGAAAGTTGAACTTGGAGATATGAATACAGGTGGGAGTGTTGTGCTGCACTGAGGTCTTGTTCCCTCAGGACTCACTTGAGATTTGCCCTATTGGGGGAGCAGCGTCAACTCTAGCGCCTCATGCTACCTGAGCCATCACACTGTCACTTGGGTTCCGATGGCCTACCCAGGAGCACAGAAGGAGAAGGCAAAAGTCTCCACCAAGAATCAGCAGCTCCATTACCTTCCTGGGCAGTGCTGGCCTCTCCTCTCCTCTCCTCCTCCTGCTTGGGCTTTACAGGTGGCCTAGGTAGTTTTTGATCTCTACTCTCCACCTTGTACCTGGAAAGCAGAAAAGGAGGCAGTCTAAAGCGGGAGCACTTTTGCAACCTCTGTCAATAATAGAGACACAGGGGCATTTGGGAGGTGCTGGGGAATCCCTCTTTTTTCAAAGTGCAATAGGCAGAAGAGGCCAGATGCTGGAGGAGTGTCTCAGCAAGGTGAGAGGCATCATGAAGACCTCCAGTGCCTGGAGGGGCATGACCTTTCTCCTCTGACTCTTCCCTGTGCTTCCTGTGAAAATGCCAAACCAATTTCAACCCAAATCCCCTGTGTGCTTTTGGGATCATCACCCATCTCCTGTTCCTGCTCATGTTCAGGCAGAACACTTTAGTCCCCTTAAGCTTTCCAGAATCCTTTCATCGTCCTTTCTGACGAACCTGCATCTCCCACACACATAATAGAACCAAACACTGAGCACCATGGGAGCCAGGAGAAAGCTCTCCAAAATCCCACTAGCCACAGTGTTCACTTTGGCCTACATAGATCCCCACATTTAAAAAAAAAAAAAAGATGGCCCAACACAATATCATCAGGACGCATTTCATTCCTACAGATCTCTCAAAAGAAATAAAAATGTCCCAAAGCAGCAACTAAGAGGGACCTGTACTTTGATGTGCATTTCAACAGGTTGCTCATAAATGGCTTTCTGAGCAGCGTTCACAAGGACTGGCAACACAAGGTTGCAAAACATGCCATGAGCAGCTACTTGCTTGGCCAGCTTCCTTTCCAAAAAGGAAACATACTCACTCGGGAAAGACAATGACATGACGAGAGTGAGTCTGGGAAAGAGCAGTTTCGGTGCCTGAGAGCACCAAATTCCTCATCTCCGGCATCTGCAAAGGAGAGAAACACATGGGACATGATGCCAAGAGAATTATCTAAGTGTTCACAGGGGAAAAAACTCTTCTACTGCTTAGAGAAAGAGCTGCCTCTGAAACATTCAATTATTCTATTCCCATCAGCAGTCCCTCCAGTTATGCACCGTAACAACTGGAGAGAAATAAAGGGGAAAGGGGAGGAACATGGTCATGCCTTTTACAAGGCTCAGGATTCAGAGACTCGGTTAGCTCAGGTCTCTTCTAATGCAGAAATCAAGGGAGGCAAGCACATGAGAAGGCATTTCACCAGCTGGACCGCACTGTTTTCCCTGCTGTCTGGACCTAATGCTTCAAAGAGAGAGAAATGAGGTCAATAGACAGTTGACAGAGTTGTGTGACATTCCCACTGGCCTAGGCAATTGTATCCATAAGGAGATCAGGCTGAGCTTCCAAAGGGACTCATAAAAAGAATTTTCAGAACCTTAAGGGAAAGGGCTGAACTTGCTGCCTTACCATGCCAGACATGTTCTAGGGGAAACATGGCTTCTGAGGCCATCCTCACAAAAAGGGGCATGAAAGCATGGCTTTTTGCAAGGAGGGAAGTCTAGTGGGGAAAAAAACACACAAGGCCTCCTCTTGTCTTGGCCTTCTTTGCTGAGAATGTGGAAACTGTCTCCTGGGTTGTATGAATCTTTGAGTGGACCCAGTACACTTCTGCACAGCTTCAACTTCATTGCCAAGTCCTCTGAATGCCCAAGACAAAGTGTCTGGGTAGCTGGCATTTCTCTCAGCCAGGACTGTCCATGTCCTTCAACAGGTCATGGCAGGCTAGTAGAATTGCATTCCCTTGGGAATTCAAAAAGATGACAGGGAGCAGCAGAGAATTGGAGAACTTACCGCAAGAAGAGCCATGAGCATCTGGTCAGTCCCGTTAAGTCTTTTCAGGAATTCTTTGTAAAATCTCATTTTCACATCTGCCCCTTCAATTATAAGCATGCCAATGTTCTTCAACACAAACACAACATTTCTGCCGCTCTCGAGGCAGCGTCGGAAAAGACGCAGGGTCTTCTCTATGCCAGCCTCCACTGTTTTGCGGGGAAGAGAGATGTCCTCGGCTATGTGAGCACATTTCAGGGGCTCACAAAGCTTATGACCTAGGAAGCAGACCAAGAGGAAAAAGGCACTAGTAGAACACACAAAAACACAGCATCAACAGCTTTGTGGTCTTCAAGCAAGCAGCTCTTACAGAACTCCCTTTCTTGACCTTCTGGGACAAATCATGTGGGAAGATGTTCAAAGCACTGCAAGCAGATGTGCCAAGTGGATAGCAATGCTTTCTTCCCTACAGTGTCTGAAAGAAAAGGCCACAACCATCTTCTACGAATGTGAGGCTCGACAGCAGGACAAGGAGAGGAGGAAATGATGAGTTTCTTTCATGGGTGCCAGGTCAAAGAACTTGGGCCAAGCTCAGCCCATTCCACACTGGGAAAGATTTCACAGAGCCATGTTACATAAATGAAAGAAAGAAGGGAAAGAAAGAAAGAAAAAAAAGAATGCACTACACTCCTCTTAATCCTCCAATCCATCCAGCACCCTCTGAAGTGCACGAGACAGCTGTAGTGTTCACAAGGATCACTAGCAATCACAGCAAAACCTGCCTCTGATGGGTTTTCACATGCACTAGGATCCCAGTCTCCATTACAGGGCTCTTACAGCTGACTGTGACCGACTTCAAGGTGCAAGGAGTAGGGAAAAGCCAGCATGAATGCCAATATTTGCCTTTACAGAATTGCAGCTGTAGCCTGCTGTGAAATCAATTCAGGGAGAGAGGGAGTACAATGGTAATTGCCATGATGAGGTCCTGAGATCTACAAATTGAAATTGTTTTTACAACGTGGTGACAGAAGTCTGGAGCTTTAACAGTTACTGCTAGACAGGGCTAATGCCCAACCCAAAGATGTCCCAGAGAAGTGGAGGCCAAAGTTTTAGCATGTCTTCTTACCAGGAGCATAGGCCTTATCATAGGTGAGGCCGTGAATCTCCGCAATACTCTTTGAAAGATTGAACACGGGTCTGTGAACAGTCACGAGGCCGTATTTCCTAACAGCAACTTGCTCAGTCACCACACCAAAGGTGCCAAGCCGAACAACTCTGACTCCCTGCAAAGAGGAAGGAAGAAAAGCATTATTCGAGTGCTAGGTGAAGAGGCCTCTAACTGGTCAGCTGCATGAAGATGGAGCCTGGTGTCCTGCTCAATCCTACTGTGCACAGGGGATGAATAGAGGAGTGGGGAAAGCCTTGGAGAACCCTTGGAGAATGCCTTTAGAAGAGCACTTGAGGTGTTTTCATTCCCCCTCTTCTTCATGCTCTCAAAAAATGCAAGTAAACATAGAGAACTCATCCCTCAAATACCTCCAGTGCAGAAGAAGGGCTTCTGGGGGAGATGCAGGATGGCAGACCCACCTTATTCAGCATCAGCTGCTCTAGAATGTAGTTGGAGACTCCTTCCCAGATAGCAAGGGTCTCTGGAAAAGAAGTGGAAGACACATCAGGCTCTGTGTGGCCCCGCTCACAAACGTGCAGCACATGGTTAACAAAGGAGGTGACGCCTGCAGTCGTACTCAATGAGCAAACTGAGCCCAACCCTGAGAGGGTCTCAGCAGCTGAGATTGAGATGACATTAATGGGGAGCCCTGGCAGCTCAGGTAGGCCTTCTCCTTCTCACAGGTAGACCCCTGTGGCACGGACTTCTGAGTAGGTTGTCCCGGGACAGTGGGGATAGCATGAGGGTTGGGAGCCAGGAGTCCTGGCAGCCACACTGCCAACTGAGGCAGAGGGGACCATGAGCCTGGGCTCTGGCAGCAGTCCCAGCCCCATTCACGCTCCTCCAGCCCCAGGCTATCCACAGCTATGTTCACAGTTCATAATCTCTGTGAGATTTCCCGAGATAGAGCTCCCAGAGGCCTTACCCTGTGCTGGCAGCACTAGCAATCGCTGCCCATGAGACCTGCCAAGGCCAGGGTCCCAGAGCTCCATCCTAGTCTCTTTGCTCATTTGCTCTGGATAAAGAGCAAACAGGAGGTGATGAGGAAACAGCTCCTCTCCTGCTCCTCCTGTACACGTCACCTCAGCCCTGTGCTACTCTGGCTGCCCCTCGCTGGTTCCCGCTCAGGGTCGTGGGCTCTTTGTAGCAGAGCAGAGCCGAGAGCAGTCCCAGCGCGTGGGCTCTCCCAGGCTCGTCGCGACGTGTGAGGAAAGGTCTCAGCGTGCGCTCTGACTGCTGTGCCTGTGACACGGGATATCCCCTGTGAGCACAGCCCGTGTCACAGAGGGGTCTGACCCTCCTCACCACGGGCCATGCCAGGGCTGGCCCTGCAGTTGGCAAGGGCTGCATGGGGCACTCAGGGGCTGCCCCATGCAGATTGTGCCACAGGGATTAACCCCCTTGGGTCTTGTTCTCGCTGGGCACTGCGACTGCGCTCACATGGCCACGGCTGCCAGGGAGGGCAACGAGAATCACGCTACACTCACCCCATAGCCACACAGTGCAGGTGGCTTCTGCCACCGCGGGAGGGAGCGCTAACCACTGAGCCCACCAAATCATCCAGCTGCTTCTTGGTAGCCACCACAACGCTCTTCTCGCTGTGGCAACCAACAGCTCCTTCCCTTGAGAGTTCCTCAGCCACAAAACCTGCAGGAACCTCTGTTCCTCCATGGCCATCCTGCAGACGCCTTTTGGACCTCATCACTGCAGCATCCTGGTGTCTGGGGTGGATGGGAACTGAGCGGGGCAAGAGAGAGCAGGCAAGAGAGCTCAGCATCTCCTAGCAGGAATGGCTCTGAAAATTGAGCGAGCAATTGCTGTCCCAGGGGCTTTGGGCCCTGATGGGAGAGAGGGGTTCAGCAGGAGCTGCCTAGAGGACCAAAGGGGCTTGTGGGGCTGCAGGAGCAGGGTTTCTCCCTCTGTGCAGGAATGGGGCCTGCAAGTTGCTGCAGGTGGGCTGGCCACAGCAGCCTGATGGGTGAGAGGTTTTGGTAAGAAAACAGGGCAGGATCAAGACAAGCCCGTGTGCAATGCAACCCTCCTGGGAGGTTTGGGGGTTTGCACATCAGACCAAATGACCCAAAGCACTCCCCTTGAGCTTTTCCTCTCAGCATCAGGCTTCTTGGCCTCATTTGAGCTTCCCCAGGACCAGACAGCCAAATCATGGGCCTTTAAAAATACCAGGACTTCACATGGGCCACAAGCCCCATTCCTCCTGGTTCCTAAGGTCTTACAGGTGCTTCTGGAAAACATGACTCAGGAAATACTGGTGTTTATTCCAATGAGTTTCCCAAAAGTGCTCTTCTCTCTCGGTCTCTCCCAGTTGACTTCCTGGTCTCTTCAGCAAAATAAAAAGGAAAGTGAAATCATCCCAGGCGTTTATATTGGAGGAAAGATAAGTGGTCCTTCTCCCATTATTTTGAAGTGATATTCCACCTGTGGGGCCACAGAGAAGAAACAACAAAGATTATGATTATCATCTGTTCTTCTCCAGTACCTGGAGATCATTTCCCACCCTCTACTCTGCCCCTTCACTTGAGCCTTCTTGCCAGCTCTCTTATGCCCCTAAGCTAATCCTAAGAGGTCAGCACATCTGCAGATTGTGTTTTTGATCTAATTGATGAGCTGAGCTAAACCAGAATTGTGCATCCCCTATTCCTGAGAGGCCTAGCAGGTACCATTCCACTCGAACCAAGGAGGGCCTTCTCATGTCTTTCCTGGGAATGCAGTAGTGACAAATGCATTGCAAAATCAGAGCATGAGTTTTTCAAGCAAATCCATGACAATGGCAGTCAATGGCCAAATGATCTCAGGAGGAGATCTCTCTCACTCCCTGCCCACAGAACTGTGGTTTCCCATAAATCCATACCACATAAGGAGATTTTCAGGCAGTTGCACATACCTCTCCTGGCCACCTCACTATTCTTCTCACCAGTTTCTCCACTGGTGGCATGGGTACACTGCCCTTCCTCCTGGATTTCTTCACCTTCCGCGAGGATCTCTTGTGGATGGCTGGGAGTTTGCTGAAAAGAGATATTATGGAGAGGTCCTTTGAGAACAGGGGAATTTTGGTGTCTGTCCTGCCCTTAGAAAGTTCTGCAGCACAAGGCAGTTCTGTTGGCTGTTGCCATGAATGATGTGGGCTCAACTGACTGTTTTCACATGAAGAGAGAGTGAGTTCACCCCCAGCTCTAATGCCCAGAGCTGCAAGAAGTGCCCACAGGAATGATCCTTATGGCCGAGTACCAGCTCTCTCTTGATGCAACATGAGCAAAGCACGGTTCTTTACAAAGGCAGGCTCCAAGGGACATGGCAAATATATGGAATACTGCCTGATAGTCCCCTCTACTGTCTTTTAGGAAATGGAAAATGACTGTTCCTGGAGACCCAGAGTCCAAGAAGGAGAGTGGCAAGTGTCTCACCTGCCATGAGTTTCTTTTCTTCCAGTTTTCTTCCCCTGTTCTTTCTGTATATTCTTAGCAGCAAGTGTGGGCTCTGGGATGCTTTTTCTGGAGAGGAGACGATTAGCAGGAAGATTTCCTGTAGGCAGAAGACAAGAAAACCCTTCAGGACAGCATTGCAGAGGGCTCTTGAAAAGGAAGGCTATGCAGCTCTTCTCAGCCTGAGGTCAAACTGTGAGGTGTCAGGCAAGGGAGCAGATCCTTGGATGTGCCTACTGATCTCACATGACTAGAGTTCCTCTGTTGACACCATCAAAAGCAATGAGTTGTTTTGGGTGTGTTTATGAGGCATGTTTAGGAGATCAGGACATGGAAATGGAGGAAAGTTGAACTTGGAGATATGAATACAGGTGGGAGTGTTGTGCTGCACTGAGGTCTTGTTCCCTCAGGACTCACTTGAGATTTGCCCTATTGGGGGAGCAGCGTCAACTCTAGCGCCTCATGCTACCTGAGCCATCACACTGTCACTTGGGTTCCGATGGCCTACCCAGGAGCACAGAAGGAGAAGGCAAAAGTCTCCACCAAGAATCAGCAGCTCCATTACCTTCCTGGGCAGTGCTGGCCTCTCCTCTCCTCTCCTCCTCCTGCTTGGGCTTTACAGGTGGCCTAGGTAGTTTTTGATCTCTACTCTCCACCTTGTACCTGGAAAGCAGAAAAGGAGGCAGTCTAAAGCGGGAGCACTTTTGCAACCTCTGTCAATAATAGAGACACAGGGGCATTTGGGAGGTGCTGGGGAATCCCTCTTTTTTCAAAGTGCAATAGGCAGAAGAGGCCAGATGCTGGAGGAGTGTCTCAGCAAGGTGAGAGGCATCATGAAGACCTCCAGTGCCTGGAGGGGCATGACCTTTCTCCTCTGACTCTTCCCTGTGCTTCCTGTGAAAATGCCAAACCAATTTCAACCCAAATCCCCTGTGTGCTTTTGGGATCATCACCCATCTCCTGTTCCTGCTCATGTTCAGGCAGAACACTTTAGTCCCCTTAAGCTTTCCAGAATCATTTCATCGTCCTTTCTGACGAACCTGCATCTCCCACACACATAATAGAACCAAACACTGAGCACCATGGGAGCCAGGAGAAAGCTCTCCAAAATCCCACTAGCCACAGTGTTCACTTTGGCCTACATAGATCCCCACATTTAAAAAAAAAAAAAAGATGGCCCAACACAATATCATCAGGACGCATTTCATTCCTACAGATCTCTCAAAAGAAATAAAAATGTCCCAAAGCAGCAACTAAGAGGGACCTGTACTTTGATGTGCATTTCAACAGGTTGCTCATAAATGGCTTTCTGAGCAGCGTTCACAAGGACTGGCAACACAAGGTTGCAAAACATGCCATGAGCAGCTACTTGCTTGGCCAGCTTCCTTTCCAAAAAGGAAACATACTCACTCGGGAAAGACAATGACATGACGAGAGTGAGTCTGGGAAAGAGCAGTTTCGGTGCCTGAGAGCACCAAATTCCTCATCTCCGGCATCTGCAAAGGAGAGAAACACATGGGACATGATGCCAAGAGAATTATCTAAGTGTTCACAGGGGAAAAAACTCTTCTACTGCTTAGAGAAAGAGCTGCCTCTGAAACATTCAATTATTCTATTCCCATCAGCAGTCCCTCCAGTTATGCACCGTAACAACTGGAGAGAAATAAAGGGGAAAGGGGAGGAACATGGTCATGCCTTTTACAAGGCTCAGGATTCAGAGACTCGGTTAGCTCAGGTCTCTTCTAATGCAGAAATCAAGGGAGGCAAGCACATGAGAAGGCATTTCACCAGCTGGACCGCACTGTTTTCCCTGCTGTCTGGACCTAATGCTTCAAAGAGAGAGAAATGAGGTCAATAGACAGTTGACAGAGTTGTGTGACATTCCCACTGGCCTAGGCAATTGTATCCATAAGGAGATCAGGCTGAGCTTCCAAAGGGACTCATAAAAAGAATTTTCAGAACCTTAAGGGAAAGGGCTGAACTTGCTGCCTTACCATGCCAGACATGTTCTAGGGGAAACATGGCTTCTGAGGCCATCCTCACAAAAAGGGGCATGAAAGCATGGCTTTTTGCAAGGAGGGAAGTCTAGTGGGGAAAAAAACACACAAGGCCTCCTCTTGTCTTGGCCTTCTTTGCTGAGAATGTGGAAACTGTCTCCTGGGTTGTATGAATCTTTGAGTGGACCCAGTACACTTCTGCACAGCTTCAACTTCATTGCCAAGTCCTCTGAATGCCCAAGACAAAGTGTCTGGGTAGCTGGCATTTCTCTCAGCCAGGACTGTCCATGTCCTTCAACAGGTCATGGCAGGCTAGTAGAATTGCATTCCCTTGGGAATTCAAAAAGATGACAGGGAGCAGCAGAGAATTGGAGAACTTACCGCAAGAAGAGCCATGAGCATCTGGTCAGTCCCGTTAAGTCTTTTCAGGAATTCTTTGTAAAATCTCATTTTCACATCTGCCCCTTCAATTATAAGCATGCCAATGTTCTTCAACACAAACACAACATTTCTGCCGCTCTCGAGGCAGCGTCGGAAAAGACGCAGGGTCTTCTCTATGCCAGCCTCCACTGTTTTGCGGGGAAGAGAGATGTCCTCGGCTATGTGAGCACATTTCAGGGGCTCACAAAGCTTATGACCTAGGAAGCAGACCAAGAGGAAAAAGGCACTAGTAGAACACACAAAAACACAGCATCAACAGCTTTGTGGTCTTCAAGCAAGCAGCTCTTACAGAACTCCCTTTCTTGACCTTCTGGGACAAATCATGTGGGAAGATGTTCAAAGCACTGCAAGCAGATGTGCCAAGTGGATAGCAATGCTTTCTTCCCTACAGTGTCTGAAAGAAAAGGCCACAACCATCTTCTACGAATGTGAGGCTCGACAGCAGGACAAGGAGAGGAGGAAATGATGAGTTTCTTTCATGGGTGCCAGGTCAAAGAACTTGGGCCAAGCTCAGCCCATTCCACACTGGGAAAGATTTCACAGAGCCATGTTACATAAATGAAAGAAAGAAGGGAAAGAAAGAAAGAAAAAAAAGAATGCACTACACTCCTCTTAATCCTCCAATCCATCCAGCACCCTCTGAAGTGCACGAGACAGCTGTAGTGTTCACAAGGATCACTAGCAATCACAGCAAAACCTGCCTCTGATGGGTTTTCACATGCACTAGGATCCCAGTCTCCATTACAGGGCTCTTACAGCTGACTGTGACCGACTTCAAGGTGCAAGGAGTAGGGAAAAGCCAGCATGAATGCCAATATTTGCCTTTACAGAATTGCAGCTGTAGCCTGCTGTGAAATCAATTCAGGGAGAGAGGGAGTACAATGGTAATTGCCATGATGAGGTCCTGAGATCTACAAATTGAAATTGTTTTTACAACGTGGTGACAGAAGTCTGGAGCTTTAACAGTTACTGCTAGACAGGGCTAATGCCCAACCCAAAGATGTCCCAGAGAAGTGGAGGCCAAAGTTTTAGCATGTCTTCTTACCAGGAGCATAGGCCTTATCATAGGTGAGGCCGTGAATCTCCGCAATACTCTTTGAAAGATTGAACACGGGTCTGTGAACAGTCATGAGGCCGTATTTCCTAACAGCAACTTGCTCAGTCACCACACCAAAGGTGCCAAGCCGAACAACTCTGACTCCCTGCAAAGAGGAAGGAAGAAAAGCATTATTCGAGTGCTAGGTGAAGAGGCCTCTAACTGGTCAGCTGCATGAAGATGGAGCCTGGTGTCCTGCTCAATCTTACTGTGCACAGGGGATGAATAGAGGAGTGGGGAAAGCCTTGGAGAACCCTTGGAGAATGCCTTTAGAAGAGCACTTGAGGTGTTTTCATTCCCCCTCTTCTTCATGCTCTCAAAAAATGCAAGTAAACATAGAGAACTCATCCCTCAAATACCTCCAGTGCAGAAGAAGGGCTTCTGGGGGAGATGCAGGATGGCAGACCCACCTTATTCAGCATCAGCTGCTCTAGAATGTAGTTGGAGACTCCTTCCCAGATAGCAAGGGTCTCTGGAAAAGAAGTGGAAGACACATCAGGCTCTGTGTGGCCCCGCTCACAAACGTGCAGCACATGGTTAACAAAGGAGGTGACGCCTGCAGTCGTACTCAATGAGCAAACTGAGCCCAACCCTGAGAGGGTCTCAGCAGCTGAGATTGAGATGACATTAATGGGGAGCCCTGGCAGCTCAGGTAGGCCTTCTCCTTCTCACAGGTAGATCCCTGTGGCACGGACTTCTGAGTAGGTTGTCCCGGGACAGTGGGGATAGCATGAGGGTTGGGAGCCAGGAGTCCTGGCAGCCACACTGCCAACTGAGGCAGAGGGGACCATGAGCCTGGGCTCTGGCAGCAGTCCCAGCCCCATTCACGCTCCTCCAGCCCCAGGCTATCCACAGCTATGTTCACAGTTCATAATCTCTGTGAGATTTCCCGAGATAGAGCTCCCAGAGGCCTTACCCTGTGCTGGCAGCACTAGCAATCGCTGCCCATGAGACCTGCCAAGGCCAGGGTCCCAGAGCTCCATCCTAGTCTCTTTGCTCATTTGCTCTGGATAAAGAGCAAACAGGAGGTGATGAGGAAACAGTTCCTCTCCTGCTCCTCCTGTACACGTCACCTCAGCCCTGTGCTACTCTGGCTGCCCCTCGCTGGTTCCCGCTCAGGGTCGTGGGCTCTTTGTAGCAGAGCAGAGCCGAGAGCAGTCCCAGCGCGTGGGCTCTCCCAGGCTCGTCGCGACGTGTGAGGAAAGGTCGCAGCGTGCGCTCTGACTGCTGTGCCTGTGACACGGGATATCCCCTGTGAGCACAGCCCGTGTCACAGAGGGGTCTGACCCTCCTCACCACGGGCCATGCCAGGGCTGGCCCTGCAGTTGGCAAGGGCTGCATGGGGCACTCAGGGGCTGCCCCATGCAGATTGTGCCACAGGGATTAACCCCCTTGGGTCTTGTTCTCGCTGGGCACTGCGACTGCGCTCACATGGCCACGGCTGCCAGGGAGGGCAACGAGAATCACGCTACACTCACCCCATAGCCACACAGTGCAGGTGGCTTCTGCCACCGCGGGAGGGAGCGCTAACCACTGAGCCCACCAAATCATCCAGCTGCTTCTTGGTAGCCACCACAACGCTCTTCTCGCTGTGGCAACCAACAGCTCCTTCCCTTGAGAGTTCCTCAGCCACAAAACCTGCAGGAACCTCTGTTCCTCCATGGCCATCCTGCAGACGCCTTTTGGACCTCATCACTGCAGCATCCTGGTGTCTGGGGTGGATGGGAACTGAGCGGGGCAAGAGAGAGCAGGCAAGAGAGCTCAGCATCTCCTAGCAGGAATGGCTCTGAAAATTGAGCGAGCAATTGCTGTCCCAGGGGCTTTGGGCCCTGATGGGAGAGAGGGGTTCAGCAGGAGCTGCCTAGAGGACCAAAGGGGCTTGTGGGGCTGCAGGAGCAGGGTTTCTCCCTCTGTGCAGGAATGGGGCCTGCAAGTTGCTGCAGGTGGGCTGGCCACAGCAGCCTGATGGGTGAGAGGTTTTGGTAAGAAAACAGGGCAGGATCAAGACAAGCCTGTGTGCAATGCAACCCTCCTGGGAGGTTTGGGGGTTTGCACATCAGACCAAATGACCCAAAGCACTCCCCTTGAGCTTTTCCTCTCAGCATCAGGCTTCTTGGCCTCATTTGAGCTTCCCCAGGACCAGACAGCCAAATCATGGGCCTTTAAAAATACCAGGACTTCACATGGGCCACAAGCCCCATTCCTCCTGGTTCCTAAGGTCTTACAGGTGCTTCTGGAAAACATGACTCAGGAAATACTGGTGTTTATTCCAATGAGTTTCCCAAAAGTGCTCTTCTCTCTCGGTCTCTCCCAGTTGACTTCCTGGTCTCTTCAGCAAAATAAAAAGGAAAGTGAAATCATCCCAGGCGTTTATATTGGAGGAAAGATAAGTGGTCCTTCTCCCATTATTTTGAAGTGATATTCCACCTGTGGGGCCACAGAGAAGAAACAACAAAGATTATGATTATCATCTGTTCTTCTCCAGTACCTGGAGATCATTTCCCACCCTCTACTCTGCCCCTTCACTTGAGCCTTCTTGCCAGCTCTCTTATGCCCCTAAGCTAATCCTAAGAGGTCAGCACATCTGCAGATTGTGTTTTTGATCTAATTGATGAGCTGAGCTAAACCAGAATTGTGCATCCCCTATTCCTGAGAGGCCTAGCAGGTACCATTCCACTCGAACCAAGGAGGGCCTTCTCATGTCTTTCCTGGGAATGCAGTAGTGACAAATGCATTGCAAAATCAGAGCATGAGTTTTTCAAGCAAATCCATGACAATGGCAGTCAATGGCCAAATGATCTCAGGAGGAGATCTCTCTCACTCCCTGCCCACAGAACTGTGGTTTCCCATAAATCCATACCACATAAGGAGATTTTCAGGCAGTTGCACATACCTCTCCTGGCCACCTCACTATTCTTCTCACCAGTTTCTCCACTGGTGGCATGGGTACACTGCCCTTCCTCCTGGATTTCTTCACCTTCCGCGAGGATCTCTTGTGGATGGCTGGGAGTTTGCTGAAAAGAGATATTATGGAGAGGTCCTTTGAGAACAGGGGAATTTTGGTGTCTGTCCTGCCCTTAGAAAGTTCTGCAGCACAAGGCAGTTCTGTTGGCTGTTGCCATGAATGATGTGGGCTCAACTGACTGTTTTCACATGAAGAGAGAGTGAGTTCACCCACAGCTCTAATGCCCAGAGCTGCAAGAAGTGCCCACAGGAATGATCCTTATGGCCGAGTACCAGCTCTCTCTTGATGCAACATGAGCAAAGCACGGTTCTTTACAAAGGCAGGCTCCAAGGGACATGGCAAATATATGGAATACTGCCTGATAGTCCCCTCTACTGTCTTTTAGGAAATGGAAAATGACTGTTCCTGGAGACCCAGAGTCCAAGAAGGAGAGTGGCAAGTGTCTCACCTGCCATGAGTTTCTTTTCTTCCAGGTTTCTTCCCCTGTTCTTTCTGTATATTCTTAGCAGCAAGTGTGGGCTCTGGGATGCTTTTTCTGGAGAGGAGACGATTAGCAGGAAGATTTCCTGTAGGCAGAAGACAAGAAAACCCTTCAGGACAGCATTGCAGAGGGCTCTTGAAAAGGAAGGCTATGCAGCTCTTCTCAGCCTGAGGTCAAACTGTGAGGTGTCAGGCAAGGGAGCAGATCCTTGGATGTGCCTACTGATCTCACATGACTAGAGTTCCTCTGTTGACACCATCAAAAGCAATGAGTTGTTTTGGGTGTGTTTATGAGGCATGTTTAGGAGATCAGGACATGGAAATGGAGGAAAGTTGAACTTGGAGATATGAATACAGGTGGGAGTGTTGTGCTGCACTGAGGTCTTGTTCCCTCAGGACTCACTTGAGATTTGCCCTATTGGGGGAGCAGCGTCAACTCTAGCGCCTCATGCTACCTGAGCCATCACACTGTCACTTGGGTTCCGATGGCCTACCCAGGAGCACAGAAGGAGAAGGCAAAAGTCTCCACCAAGAATCAGCAGCTCCATTACCTTCCTGGGCAGTGCTGGCCTCTCCTCTCCTCTCCTCCTCCTGCTTGGGCTTTACAGGTGGCCTAGGTAGTTTTTGATCTCTACTCTCCACCTTGTACCTGGAAAGCAGAAAAGGAGGCAGTCTAAAGCGGGAGCACTTTTGCAACCTCTGTCAATAATAGAGACACAGGGGCATTTGGGAGGTGCTGGGGAATCCCTCTTTTTTCAAAGTGCAATAGGCAGAAGAGGCCAGATGCTGGAGGAGTGTCTCAGCAAGGTGAGAGGCATCATGAAGACCTCCAGTGCCTGGAGGGGCATGACCTTTCTCCTCTGACTCTTCCCTGTGCTTCCTGTGAAAATGCCAAACCAATTTCAACCCAAATCCCCTGTGTGCTTTTGGGATCATCACCCATCTCCTGTTCCTGCTCATGTTCAGGCAGAACACTTTAGTCCCCTTAAGCTTTCCAGAATCCTTTCATCGTCCTTTCTGACGAACCTGCATCTCCCACACACATAATAGAACCAAACACTGAGCACCATGGGAGCCAGGAGAAAGCTCTCCAAAATCCCACTAGCCACAGTGTTCACTTTGGCCTACATAGATCCCCACATTTAAAAAAAAAAAAAAGATGGCCCAACACAATATCATCAGGACGCATTTCATTCCTACAGATCTCTCAAAAGAAATAAAAATGTCCCAAAGCAGCAACTAAGAGGGACCTGTACTTTGATGTGCATTTCAACAGGTTGCTCATAAATGGCTTTCTGAGCAGCGTTCACAAGGACTGGCAACACAAGGTTGCAAAACATGCCATGAGCAGCTACTTGCTTGGCCAGCTTCCTTTCCAAAAAGGAAACATACTCACTCGGGAAAGACAATGACATGACGAGAGTGAGTCTGGGAAAGAGCAGTTTCGGTGCCTGAGAGCACCAAATTCCTCATCTCCGGCATCTGCAAAGGAGAGAAACACATGGGACATGATGCCAAGAGAATTATCTAAGTGTTCACAGGGGAAAAAACTCTTCTACTGCTTAGAGAAAGAGCTGCCTCTGAAACATTCAATTATTCTATTCCCATCAGCAGTCCCTCCAGTTATGCACCGTAACAACTGGAGAGAAATAAAGGGGAAAGGGGAGGAACATGGTCATGCCTTTTACAAGGCTCAGGATTCAGAGACTCGGTTAGCTCAGGTCTCTTCTAATGCAGAAATCAAGGGAGGCAAGCACATGAGAAGGCATTTCACCAGCTGGACCGCACTGTTTTCCCTGCTGTCTGGACCTAATGCTTCAAAGAGAGAGAAATGAGGTCAATAGACAGTTGACAGAGTTGTGTGACATTCCCACTGGCCTAGGCAATTGTATCCATAAGGAGATCAGGCTGAGCTTCCAAAGGGACTCATAAAAAGAATTTTCAGAACCTTAAGGGAAAGGGCTGAACTTGCTGCCTTACCATGCCAGACATGTTCTAGGGGAAACATGGCTTCTGAGGCCATCCTCACAAAAAGGGGCATGAAAGCATGGCTTTTTGCAAGGAGGGAAGTCTAGTGGGGAAAAAAACACACAAGGCCTCCTCTTGTCTTGGCCTTCTTTGCTGAGAATGTGGAAACTGTCTCCTGGGTTGTATGAATCTTTGAGTGGACCCAGTACACTTCTGCACAGCTTCAACTTCATTGCCAAGTCCTCTGAATGCCCAAGACAAAGTGTCTGGGTAGCTGGCATTTCTCTCAGCCAGGACTGTCCATGTCCTTCAACAGGTCATGGCAGGCTAGTAGAATTGCATTCCCTTGGGAATTCAAAAAGATGACAGGGAGCAGCAGAGAATTGGAGAACTTACCGCAAGAAGAGCCATGAGCATCTGGTCAGTCCCGTTAAGTCTTTTCAGGAATTCTTTGTAAAATCTCATTTTCACATCTGCCCCTTCAATTATAAGCATGCCAATGTTCTTCAACACAAACACAACATTTCTGCCGCTCTCGAGGCAGCGTCGGAAAAGACGCAGGGTCTTCTCTATGCCAGCCTCCACTGTTTTGCGGGGAAGAGAGATGTCCTCGGCTATGTGAGCACATTTCAGGGGCTCACAAAGCTTATGACCTAGGAAGCAGACCAAGAGGAAAAAGGCACTAGTAGAACACACAAAAACACAGCATCAACAGCTTTGTGGTCTTCAAGCAAGCAGCTCTTACAGAACTCCCTTTCTTGACCTTCTGGGACAAATCATGTGGGAAGATGTTCAAAGCACTGCAAGCAGATGTGCCAAGTGGATAGCAATGCTTTCTTCCCTACAGTGTCTGAAAGAAAAGGCCACAACCATCTTCTACGAATGTGAGGCTCGACAGCAGGACAAGGAGAGGAGGAAATGATGAGTTTCTTTCATGGGTGCCAGGTCAAAGAACTTGGGCCAAGCTCAGCCCATTCCACACTGGGAAAGATTTCACAGAGCCATGTTACATAAATGAAAGAAAGAAGGGAAAGAAAGAAAGAAAAAAAAGAATGCACTACACTCCTCTTAATCCTCCAATCCATCCAGCACCCTCTGAAGTGCACGAGACAGCTGTAGTGTTCACAAGGATCACTAGCAATCACAGCAAAACCTGCCTCTGATGGGTTTTCACATGCACTAGGATCCCAGTCTCCATTACAGGGCTCTTACAGCTGACTGTGACCGACTTCAAGGTGCAAGGAGTAGGGAAAAGCCAGCATGAATGCCAATATTTGCCTTTACAGAATTGCAGCTGTAGCCTGCTGTGAAATCAATTCAGGGAGAGAGGGAGTACAATGGTAATTGCCATGATGAGGTCCTGAGATCTACAAATTGAAATTGTTTTTACAACGTGGTGACAGAAGTCTGGAGCTTTAACAGTTACTGCTAGACAGGGCTAATGCCCAACCCAAAGATGTCCCAGAGAAGTGGAGGCCAAAGTTTTAGCATGTCTTCTTACCAGGAGCATAGGCCTTATCATAGGTGAGGCCGTGAATCTCCGCAATACTCTTTGAAAGATTGAACACGGGTCTGTGAACAGTCACGAGGCCGTATTTCCTAACAGCAACTTGCTCAGTCACCACACCAAAGGTGCCAAGCCGAACAACTCTGACTCCCTGCAAAGAGGAAGGAAGAAAAGCATTATTCGAGTGCTAGGTGAAGAGGCCTCTAACTGGTCAGCTGCATGAAGATGGAGCCTGGTGTCCTGCTCAATCCTACTGTGCACAGGGGATGAATAGAGGAGTGGGGAAAGCCTTGGAGAACCCTTGGAGAATGCCTTTAGAAGAGCACTTGAGGTGTTTTCATTCCCCCTCTTCTTCATGCTCTCAAAAAATGCAAGTAAACATAGAGAACTCATCCCTCAAATACCTCCAGTGCAGAAGAAGGGCTTCTGGGGGAGATGCAGGATGGCAGACCCACCTTATTCAGCATCAGCTGCTCTAGAATGTAGTTGGAGACTCCTTCCCAGATAGCAAGGGTCTCTGGAAAAGAAGTGGAAGACACATCAGGCTCTGTGTGGCCCCGCTCACAAACGTGCAGCACATGGTTAACAAAGGAGGTGACGCCTGCAGTCGTACTCAATGAGCAAACTGAGCCCAACCCTGAGAGGGTCTCAGCAGCTGAGATTGAGATGACATTAATGGGGAGCCCTGGCAGCTCAGGTAGGCCTTCTCCTTCTCACAGGTAGACCCCTGTGGCACGGACTTCTGAGTAGGTTGTCCCGGGACAGTGGGGATAGCATGAGGGTTGGGAGCCAGGAGTCCTGGCAGCCACACTGCCAACTGAGGCAGAGGGGACCATGAGCCTGGGCTCTGGCAGCAGTCCCAGCCCCATTCACGCTCCTCCAGCCCCAGGCTATCCACAGCTATGTTCACAGTTCATAATCTCTGTGAGATTTCCCGAGATAGAGCTCCCAGAGGCCTTACCCTGTGCTGGCAGCACTAGCAATCGCTGCCCATGAGACCTGCCAAGGCCAGGGTCCCAGAGCTCCATCCTAGTCTCTTTGCTCATTTGCTCTGGATAAAGAGCAAACAGGAGGTGATGAGGAAACAGTTCCTCTCCTGCTCCTCCTGTACACGTCACCTCAGCCCTGTGCTACTCTGGCTGCCCCTCGCTGGTTCCCGCTCAGGGTCGTGGGCTCTTTGTAGCAGAGCAGAGCCGAGAGCAGTCCCAGCGCGTGGGCTCTCCCAGGCTCGTCGCGACGTGTGAGGAAAGGTCGCAGCGTGCGCTCTGACTGCTGTGCCTGTGACACGGGATATCCCCTGTGAGCACAGCCCGTGTCACAGAGGGGTCTGACCCTCCTCACCACGGGCCGTGCCAGGGCTGGCCCTGCAGTTGGCAAGGGCTGCATGGGGCACTCAGGGGCTGCCCCATGCAGATTGTGCCACAGGGATTAACCCCCTTGGGTCTTGTTCTCGCTGGGCACTGCGACTGCGCTCACATGGCCACGGCTGCCAGGGAGGGCAACGAGAATCACGCTACACTCACCCCATAGCCACACAGTGCAGGTGGCTTCTGCCACCGCGGGAGGGAGCGCTAACCACTGAGCCCACCAAATCATCCAGCTGCTTCTTGGTAGCCACCACAACGCTCTTCTCGCTGTGGCAACCAACAGCTCCTTCCCTTGAGAGTTCCTCAGCCACAAAACCTGCAGGAACCTCTGTTCCTCCATGGCCATCCTGCAGACGCCTTTTGGACCTCATCACTGCAGCATCCTGGTGTCTGGGGTGGATGGGAACTGAGCGGGGCAAGAGAGAGCAGGCAAGAGAGCTCAGCATCTCCTAGCAGGAATGGCTCTGAAAATTGAGCGAGCAATTGCTGTCCCAGGGGCTTTGGGCCCTGATGGGAGAGAGGGGTTCAGCAGGAGCTGCCTAGAGGACCAAAGGGGCTTGTGGGGCTGCAGGAGCAGGGTTTCTCCCTCTGTGCAGGAATGGGGCCTGCAAGTTGCTGCAGGTGGGCTGGCCACAGCAGCCTGATGGGTGAGAGGTTTTGGTAAGAAAACAGGGCAGGATCAAGACAAGCTCGTGTGCAATGCAACCCTCCTGGGAGGTTTGGGGGTTTGCACATCAGACCAAATGACCCAAAGCACTCCCCTTGAGCTTTTCCTCTCAGCATCAGGCTTCTTGGCCTCATTTGAGCTTCCCCAGGACCAGACAGCCAAATCATGGGCCTTTAAAAATACCAGGACTTCACATGGGCCACAAGCCCCATTCCTCCTGGTTCCTAAGGTCTTACAGGTGCTTCTGGAAAACATGACTCAGGAAATACTGGTGTTTATTCCAATGAGTTTCCCAAAAGTGCTCTTCTCTCTCGGTCTCTCCCAGTTGACTTCCTGGTCTCTTCAGCAAAATAAAAAGGAAAGTGAAATCATCCCAGGCGTTTATATTGGAGGAAAGATAAGTGGTCCTTCTCCCATTATTTTGAAGTGATATTCCACCTGTGGGGCCACAGAGAAGAAACAACAAAGATTATGATTATCATCTGTTCTTCTCCAGTACCTGGAGATCATTTCCCACCCTCTACTCTGCCCCTTCACTTGAGCCTTCTTGCCAGCTCTCTTATGCCCCTAAGCTAATCCTAAGAGGTCAGCACATCTGCAGATTGTGTTTTTGATCTAATTGATGAGCTGAGCTAAACCAGAATTGTGCATCCCCTATTCCTGAGAGGCCTAGCAGGTACCATTCCACTCGAACCAAGGAGGGCCTTCTCATGTCTTTCCTGGGAATGCAGTAGTGACAAATGCATTGCAAAATCAGAGCATGAGTTTTTCAAGCAAATCCATGACAATGGCAGTCAATGGCCAAATGATCTCAGGAGGAGATCTCTCTCACTCCCTGCCCACAGAACTGTGGTTTCCCATAAATCCATACCACATAAGGAGATTTTCAGGCAGTTGCACATACCTCTCCTGGCCACCTCACTATTCTTCTCACCAGTTTCTCCACTGGTGGCATGGGTACACTGCCCTTCCTCCTGGATTTCTTCACCTTCCGCGAGGATCTCTTGTGGATGGCTGGGAGTTTGCTGAAAAGAGATATTATGGAGAGGTCCTTTGAGAACAGGGGAATTTTGGTGTCTGTCCTGCCCTTAGAAAGTTCTGCAGCACAAGGCAGTTCTGTTGGCTGTTGCCATGAATGATGTGGGCTCAACTGACTGTTTTCACATGAAGAGAGAGTGAGTTCACCCCCAGCTCTAATGCCCAGAGCTGCAAGAAGTGCCCACAGGAATGATCCTTATGCCCGAGTACCAGCTCTCTCTTGATGCAACATGAGCAAAGCACGGTTCTTTACAAAGGCAGGCTCCAAGGGACATGGCAAATATATGGAATACTGCCTGATAGTCCCCTCTACTGTCTTTTAGGAAATGGAAAATGACTGTTCCTGGAGACCCAGAGTCCAAGAAGGAGAGTGGCAAGTGTCTCACCTGCCATGAGTTTCTTTTCTTCCAGGTTTCTTCCCCTGTTCTTTCTGTATATTCTTAGCAGCAAGTGTGGGCTCTGGGATGCTTTTTCTGGAGAGGAGACGATTAGCAGGAAGATTTCCTGTAGGCAGAAGACAAGAAAACCCTTCAGGACAGCATTGCAGAGGGCTCTTGAAAAGGAAGGCTATGCAGCTCTTCTCAGCCTGAGGTCAAACTGTGAGGTGTCAGGCAAGGGAGCAGATCCTTGGATGTGCCTACTGATCTCACATGACTAGAGTTCCTCTGTTGACACCATCAAAAGCAATGAGTTGTTTTGGGTGTGTTTATGAGGCATGTTTAGGAGATCAGGACATGGAAATGGAGGAAAGTTGAACTTGGAGATATGAATACAGGTGGGAGTGTTGTGCTGCACTGAGGTCTTGTTCCCTCAGGACTCACTTGAGATTTGCCCTATTGGGGGAGCAGCGTCAACTCTAGCGCCTCATGCTACCTGAGCCATCACACTGTCACTTGGGTTCCGATGGCCTACCCAGGAGCACAGAAGGAGAAGGCAAAAGTCTCCACCAAGAATCAGCAGCTCCATTACCTTCCTGGGCAGTGCTGGCCTCTCCTCTCCTCTCCTCCTCCTGCTTGGGCTTTACAGGTGGCCTAGGTAGTTTTTGATCTCTACTCTCCACCTTGTACCTGGAAAGCAGAAAAGGAGGCAGTCTAAAGCGGGAGCACTTTTGCAACCTCTGTCAATAATAGAGACACAGGGGCATTTGGGAGGTGCTGGGGAATCCCTCTTTTTTCAAAGCGCAATAGGCAGAAGAGGCCAGATGCTGGAGGAGTGTCTCAGCAAGGTGAGAGGCATCATGAAGACTTCCAGTGCCTGGAGGGGCATGACCTTTCTCCTCTGACTCTTCCCTGTGCTTCCTGTGAAAATGCCAAACCAATTTCAACCCAAATCCCCTGTGTGCTTTTGGGATCATCACCCATCTCCTGTTCCTGCTCATGTTCAGGCAGAACACTTTAGTCCCCTTAAGCTTTCCAGAATCATTTCATCGTCCTTTCTGACGAACCTGCATCTCCCACACACATAATAGAACCAAACACTGAGCACCATGGGAGCCAGGAGAAAGCTCTCCAAAATCCCACTAGCCACAGTGTTCACTTTGGCCTACATAGATCCCCACATTTAAAAAAAAAAAAAAAGATGGCCCAACACAATATCATCAGGACGCATTTCATTCCTACAGATCTCTCAAAAGAAATAAAAATGTCCCAAAGCAGCAACTAAGAGGGACCTGTACTTTGATGTGCATTTCAACAGGTTGCTCATAAATGGCTTTCTGAGCAGCGTTCACAAGGACTGGCAACACAAGGTTGCAAAACATGCCATGAGCAGCTACTTGCTTGGCCAGCTTCCTTTCCAAAAAGGAAACATACTCACTCGGGAAAGACAATGACATGACGAGAGTGAGTCTGGGAAAGAGCAGTTTCGGTGCCTGAGAGCACCAAATTCCTCATCTCCGGCATCTGCAAAGGAGAGAAACACATGGGACATGATGCCAAGAGAATTATCTAAGTGTTCACAGGGGAAAAAACTCTTCTACTGCTTAGAGAAAGAGCTGCCTCTGAAACATTCAATTATTCTATTCCCATCAGCAGTCCCTCCAGTTATGCACCGTAACAACTGGAGAGAAATAAAGGGGAAAGGGGAGGAACATGGTCATGCCTTTTACAAGGCTCAGGATTCAGAGACTCGGTTAGCTCAGGTCTCTTCTAATGCAGAAATCAAGGGAGGCAAGCACATGAGAAGGCATTTCACCAGCTGGACCGCACTGTTTTCCCTGCTGTCTGGACCTAATGCTTCAAAGAGAGAGAAATGAGGTCAATAGACAGTTGACAGAGTTGTGTGACATTCCCACTGGCCTAGGCAATTGTATCCATAAGGAGATCAGGCTGAGCTTCCAAAGGGACTCATAAAAAGAATTTTCAGAACCTTAAGGGAAAGGGCTGAACTTGCTGCCTTACCATGCCAGACATGTTCTAGGGGAAACATGGCTTCTGAGGCCATCCTCACAAAAAGGGGCATGAAAGCATGGCTTTTTGCAAGGAGGGAAGTCTAGTGGGGAAAAAAACACACAAGGCCTCCTCTTGTCTTGGCCTTCTTTGCTGAGAATGTGGAAACTGTCTCCTGGGTTGTATGAATCTTTGAGTGGACCCAGTACACTTCTGCACAGCTTCAACTTCATTGCCAAGTCCTCTGAATGCCCAAGACAAAGTGTCTGGGTAGCTGGCATTTCTCTCAGCCAGGACTGTCCATGTCCTTCAACAGGTCATGGCAGGCTAGTAGAATTGCATTCCCTTGGGAATTCAAAAAGATGACAGGGAGCAGCAGAGAATTGGAGAACTTACCGCAAGAAGAGCCATGAGCATCTGGTCAGTCCCGTTAAGTCTTTTCAGGAATTCTTTGTAAAATCTCATTTTCACATCTGCCCCTTCAATTATAAGCATGCCAATGTTCTTCAACACAAACACAACATTTCTGCCGCTCTCGAGGCAGCGTCGGAAAAGACGCAGGGTCTTCTCTATGCCAGCCTCCACTGTTTTGCGGGGAAGAGAGATGTCCTCGGCTATGTGAGCACATTTCAGGGGCTCACAAAGCTTATGACCTAGGAAGCAGACCAAGAGGAAAAAGGCACTAGTAGAACACACAAAAACACAGCATCAACAGCTTTGTGGTCTTCAAGCAAGCAGCTCTTACAGAACTCCCTTTCTTGACCTTCTGGGACAAATCATGTGGGAAGATGTTCAAAGCACTGCAAGCAGATGTGCCAAGTGGATAGCAATGCTTTCTTCCCTACAGTGTCTGAAAGAAAAGGCCACAACCATCTTCTACGAATGTGAGGCTCGACAGCAGGACAAGGAGAGGAGGAAATGATGAGTTTCTTTCATGGGTGCCAGGTCAAAGAACTTGGGCCAAGCTCAGCCCATTCCACACTGGGAAAGATTTCACAGAGCCATGTTACATAAATGAAAGAAAGAAGGGAAAGAAAGAAAGAAAAAAAAGAATGCACTACACTCCTCTTAATCCTCCAATCCATCCAGCACCCTCTGAAGTGCACGAGACAGCTGTAGTGTTCACAAGGATCACTAGCAATCACAGCAAAACCTGCCTCTGATGGGTTTTCACATGCACTAGGATCCCAGTCTCCATTACAGGGCTCTTACAGCTGACTGTGACCGACTTCAAGGTGCAAGGAGTAGGGAAAAGCCAGCATGAATGCCAATATTTGCCTTTACAGAATTGCAGCTGTAGCCTGCTGTGAAATCAATTCAGGGAGAGAGGGAGTACAATGGTAATTGCCATGATGAGGTCCTGAGATCTACAAATTGAAATTGTTTTTACAACGTGGTGACAGAAGTCTGGAGCTTTAACAGTTACTGCTAGACAGGGCTAATGCCCAACCCAAAGATGTCCCAGAGAAGTGGAGGCCAAAGTTTTAGCATGTCTTCTTACCAGGAGCATAGGCCTTATCATAGGTGAGGCCGTGAATCTCCGCAATACTCTTTGAAAGATTGAACACGGGTCTGTGAACAGTCATGAGGCCGTATTTCCTAACAGCAACTTGCTCAGTCACCACACCAAAGGTGCCAAGCCGAACAACTCTGACTCCCTGCAAAGAGGAAGGAAGAAAAGCATTATTCGAGTGCTAGGTGAAGAGGCCTCTAACTGGTCAGCTGCATGAAGATGGAGCCTGGTGTCCTGCTCAATCTTACTGTGCACAGGGGATGAATAGAGGAGTGGGGAAAGCCTTGGAGAACCCTTGGAGAATGCCTTTAGAAGAGCACTTGAGGTGTTTTCATTCCCCCTCTTCTTCATGCTCTCAAAAAATGCAAGTAAACATAGAGAACTCATCCCTCAAATACCTCCAGTGCAGAAGAAGGGCTTCTGGGGGAGATGCAGGATGGCAGACCCACCTTATTCAGCATCAGCTGCTCTAGAATGTAGTTGGAGACTCCTTCCCAGATAGCAAGGGTCTCTGGAAAAGAAGTGGAAGACACATCAGGCTCTGTGTGGCCCCACTCACAAACGTGCAGCACATGGTTAACAAAGGAGGTGACGCCTGCAGTCGTACTCAATGAGCAAACTGAGCCCAACCCTGAGAGGGTCTCAGCAGCTGAGATTGAGATGACATTAATGGGGAGCCCTGGCAGCTCAGGTAGGCCTTCTCCTTCTCACAGGTAGATCCCTGTGGCACGGACTTCTGAGTAGGTTGTCCCGGGACAGTGGGGATAGCATGAGGGTTGGGAGCCAGGAGTCCTGGCAGCCACACTGCCAACTGAGGCAGAGGGGACCATGAGCCTGGGCTCTGGCAGCAGTCCCAGCCCCATTCACGCTCCTCCAGCCCCAGGCTATCCACAGCTATGTTCACAGTTCATAATCTCTGTGAGATTTCCCGAGATAGAGCTCCCAGAGGCCTTACCCTGTGCTGGCAGCACTAGCAATCGCTGCCCATGAGACCTGCCAAGGCCAGGGTCCCAGAGCTCCATCCTAGTCTCTTTGCTCATTTGCTCTGGATAAAGAGCAAACAGGAGGTGATGAGGAAACAGCTCCTCTCCTGCTCCTCCTGTACACGTCACCTCAGCCCTGTGCTACTCTGGCTGCCCCTCGCTGGTTCCCGCTCAGGGTCGTGGGCTCTTTGTAGCAGAGCAGAGCCGAGAGCAGTCCCAGCGCGTGGGCTCTCCCAGGCTCGTCGCGACGTGTGAGGAAAGGTCGCAGCGTGCGCTCTGACTGCTGTGCCTGTGACACGGGATATCCCCTGTGAGCACAGCCCGTGTCACAGAGGGGTCTGACCCTCCTCACCACGGGCCATGCCAGGGCTGGCCCTGCAGTTGGCAAGGGCTGCATGGGGCACTCAGGGGCTGCCCCATGCAGATTGTGCCACAGGGATTAACCCCCTTGGGTCTTGTTCTCGCTGGGCACTGCGACTGCGCTCACATGGCCACGGCTGCCAGGGAGGGCAACGAGAATCACGCTACACTCACCCCATAGCCACACAGTGCAGGTGGCTTCTGCCACCGCGGGAGGGAGCGCTAACCACTGAGCCCACCAAATCATCCAGCTGCTTCTTGGTAGCCACCACAACGCTCTTCTCGCTGTGGCAACCAACAGCTCCTTCCCTTGAGAGTTCCTCAGCCACAAAACCTGCAGGAACCTCTGTTCCTCCATGGCCATCCTGCAGACGCCTTTTGGACCTCATCACTGCAGCATCCTGGTGTCTGGGGTGGATGGGAACTGAGCGGGGCAAGAGAGAGCAGGCAAGAGAGCTCAGCATCTCCTAGCAGGAATGGCTCTGAAAATTGAGCGAGCAATTGCTGTCCCAGGGGCTTTGGGCCCTGATGGGAGAGAGGGGTTCAGCAGGAGCTGCCTAGAGGACCAAAGGGGCTTGTGGGGCTGCAGGAGCAGGGTTTCTCCCTCTGTGCAGGAATGGGGCCTGCAAGTTGCTGCAGGTGGGCTGGCCACAGCAGCCTGATGGGTGAGAGGTTTTGGTAAGAAAACAGGGCAGGATCAAGACAAGCCTGTGTGCAATGCAACCCTCCTGGGAGGTTTGGGGGTTTGCACATCAGACCAAATGACCCAAAGCACTCCCCTTGAGCTTTTCCTCTCAGCATCAGGCTTCTTGGCCTCATTTGAGCTTCCCCAGGACCAGACAGCCAAATCATGGGCCTTTAAAAATACCAGGACTTCACATGGGCCACAAGCCCCATTCCTCCTGGTTCCTAAGGTCTTACAGGTGCTTCTGGAAAACATGACTCAGGAAATACTGGTGTTTATTCCAATGAGTTTCCCAAAAGTGCTCTTCTCTCTCGGTCTCTCCCAGTTGACTTCCTGGTCTCTTCAGCAAAATAAAAAGGAAAGTGAAATCATCCCAGGCGTTTATATTGGAGGAAAGATAAGTGGTCCTTCTCCCATTATTTTGAAGTGATATTCCACCTGTGGGGCCACAGAGAAGAAACAACAAAGATTATGATTATCATCTGTTCTTCTCCAGTACCTGGAGATCATTTCCCACCCTCTACTCTGCCCCTTCACTTGAGCCTTCTTGCCAGCTCTCTTATGCCCCTAAGCTAATCCTAAGAGGTCAGCACATCTGCAGATTGTGTTTTTGATCTAATTGATGAGCTGAGCTAAACCAGAATTGTGCATCCCCTATTCCTGAGAGGCCTAGCAGGTACCATTCCACTCGAACCAAGGAGGGCCTTCTCATGTCTTTCCTGGGAATGCAGTAGTGACAAATGCATTGCAAAATCAGAGCATGAGTTTTTCAAGCAAATCCATGACAATGGCAGTCAATGGCCAAATGATCTCAGGAGGAGATTCTCTCACTCCCTGCCCACAGAACTGTGGTTTCCCATAAATCCATACCACATAAGGAGATTTTCAGGCAGTTGCACATACCTCTCCTGGCCACCTCACTATTCTTCTCACCAGTTTCTCCACTGGTGGCATGGGTACACTGCCCTTCCTCCTGGATTTCTTCACCTTCCGCGAGGATCTCTTGTGGATGGCTGGGAGTTTGCTGAAAAGAGATATTATGGAGAGGTCCTTTGAGAACAGGGGAATTTTGGTGTCTGTCCTGCCCTTAGAAAGTTCTGCAGCACAAGGCAGTTCTGTTGGCTGTTGCCATGAATGATGTGGGCTCAACTGACTGTTTTCACATGAAGAGAGAGTGAGTTCACCCCCAGCTCTAATGCCCAGAGCTGCAAGAAGTGCCCACAGGAATGATCCTTATGCCCGAGTACCAGCTCTCTCTTGATGCAACATGAGCAAAGCACGGTTCTTTACAAAGGCAGGCTCCAAGGGACATGGCAAATATATGGAATACTGCCTGATAGTCCCCTCTACTGTCTTTTAGGAAATGGAAAATGACTGTTCCTGGAGACCCAGAGTCCAAGAAGGAGAGTGGCAAGTGTCTCACCTGCCATGAGTTTCTTTTCTTCCAGGTTTCTTCCCCTGTTCTTTCTGTATATTCTTAGCAGCAAGTGTGGGCTCTGGGATGCTTTTTCTGGAGAGGAGACGATTAGCAGGAAGATTTCCTGTAGGCAGAAGACAAGAAAACCCTTCAGGACAGCATTGCAGAGGGCTCTTGAAAAGGAAGGCTATGCAGCTCTTCTCAGCCTGAGGTCAAACTGTGAGGTGTCAGGCAAGGGAGCAGATCCTTGGATGTGCCTACTGATCTCACATGACTAGAGTTCCTCTGTTGACACCATCAAAAGCAATGAGTTGTTTTGGGTGTGTTTATGAGGCATGTTTAGGAGATCAGGACATGGAAATGGAGGAAAGTTGAACTTGGAGATATGAATACAGGTGGGAGTGTTGTGCTGCACTGAGGTCTTGTTCCCTCAGGACTCACTTGAGATTTGCCCTATTGGGGGAGCAGCGTCAACTCTAGCGCCTCATGCTACCTGAGCCATCACACTGTCACTTGGGTTCCGATGGCCTACCCAGGAGCACAGAAGGAGAAGGCAAAAGTCTCCACCAAGAATCAGCAGCTCCATTACCTTCCTGGGCAGTGCTGGCCTCTCCTCTCCTCTCCTCCTCCTGCTTGGGCTTTACAGGTGGCCTAGGTAGTTTTTGATCTCTACTCTCCACCTTGTACCTGGAAAGCAGAAAAGGAGGCAGTCTAAAGCGGGAGCACTTTTGCAACCTCTGTCAATAATAGAGACACAGGGGCATTTGGGAGGTGCTGGGGAATCCCTCTTTTTTCAAAGTGCAGTAGGCAGAAGAGGCCAGATGCTGGAGGAGTGTCTCAGCAAGGTGAGAGGCATCATGAAGACCTCCAGTGCCTGGAGGGGCATGACCTTTCTCCTCTGACTCTTCCCTGTGCTTCCTGTGAAAATGCCAAACCAATTTCAACCCAAATCCCCTGTGTGCTTTTGGGATCATCACCCATCTCCTGTTCCTGCTCATGTTCAGGCAGAACACTTTAGTCCCCTTAAGCTTTCCAGAATCATTTCATCGTCCTTTCTGACGAACCTGCATCTCCCACACACATAATAGAACCAAACACTGAGCACCATGGGAGCCAGGAGAAAGCTCTCCAAAATCCCACTAGCCACAGTGTTCACTTTGGCCTACATAGATCCCCACATTTAAAAAAAAAAAAAAAGATGGCCCAACACAATATCATCAGGACGCATTTCATTCCTACAGATCTCTCAAAAGAAATAAAAATGTCCCAAAGCAGCAACTAAGAGGGACCTGTACTTTGATGTGCATTTCAACAGGTTGCTCATAAATGGCTTTCTGAGCAGCGTTCACAAGGACTGGCAACACAAGGTTGCAAAACATGCCATGAGCAGCTACTTGCTTGGCCAGCTTCCTTTCCAAAAAGGAAACATACTCACTCGGGAAAGACAATGACATGACGAGAGTGAGTCTGGGAAAGAGCAGTTTCGGTGCCTGAGAGCACCAAATTCCTCATCTCCGGCATCTGCAAAGGAGAGAAACACATGGGACATGATGCCAAGAGAATTATCTAAGTGTTCACAGGGGAAAAAACTCTTCTACTGCTTAGAGAAAGAGCTGCCTCTGAAACATTCAATTATTCTATTCCCATCAGCAGTCCCTCCAGTTATGCACCGTAACAACTGGAGAGAAATAAAGGGGAAAGGGGAGGAACATGGTCATGCCTTTTACAAGGCTCAGGATTCAGAGACTCGGTTAGCTCAGGTCTCTTCTAATGCAGAAATCAAGGGAGGCAAGCACATGAGAAGGCATTTCACCAGCTGGACCGCACTGTTTTCCCTGCTGTCTGGACCTAATGCTTCAAAGAGAGAGAAATGAGGTCAATAGACAGTTGACAGAGTTGTGTGACATTCCCACTGGCCTAGGCAATTGTATCCATAAGGAGATCAGGCTGAGCTTCCAAAGGGACTCATAAAAAGAATTTTCAGAACCTTAAGGGAAAGGGCTGAACTTGCTGCCTTACCATGCCAGACATGTTCTAGGGGAAACATGGCTTCTGAGGCCATCCTCACAAAAAGGGGCATGAAAGCATGGCTTTTTGCAAGGAGGGAAGTCTAGTGGGGAAAAAAACACACAAGGCCTCCTCTTGTCTTGGCCTTCTTTGCTGAGAATGTGGAAACTGTCTCCTGGGTTGTATGAATCTTTGAGTGGACCCAGTACACTTCTGCACAGCTTCAACTTCATTGCCAAGTCCTCTGAATGCCCAAGACAAAGTGTCTGGGTAGCTGGCATTTCTCTCAGCCAGGACTGTCCATGTCCTTCAACAGGTCATGGCAGGCTAGTAGAATTGCATTCCCTTGGGAATTCAAAAAGATGACAGGGAGCAGCAGAGAATTGGAGAACTTACCGCAAGAAGAGCCATGAGCATCTGGTCAGTCCCGTTAAGTCTTTTCAGGAATTCTTTGTAAAATCTCATTTTCACATCTGCCCCTTCAATTATAAGCATGCCAATGTTCTTCAACACAAACACAACATTTCTGCCGCTCTCGAGGCAGCGTCGGAAAAGACGCAGGGTCTTCTCTATGCCAGCCTCCACTGTTTTGCGGGGAAGAGAGATGTCCTCGGCTATGTGAGCACATTTCAGGGGCTCACAAAGCTTATGACCTAGGAAGCAGACCAAGAGGAAAAAGGCACTAGTAGAACACACAAAAACACAGCATCAACAGCTTTGTGGTCTTCAAGCAAGCAGCTCTTACAGAACTCCCTTTCTTGACCTTCTGGGACAAATCATGTGGGAAGATGTTCAAAGCACTGCAAGCAGATGTGCCAAGTGGATAGCAATGCTTTCTTCCCTACAGTGTCTGAAAGAAAAGGCCACAACCATCTTCTACGAATGTGAGGCTCGACAGCAGGACAAGGAGAGGAGGAAATGATGAGTTTCTTTCATGGGTGCCAGGTCAAAGAACTTGGGCCAAGCTCAGCCCATTCCACACTGGGAAAGATTTCACAGAGCCATGTTACATAAATGAAAGAAAGAAGGGAAAGAAAGAAAGAAAAAAAAGAATGCACTACACTCCTCTTAATCCTCCAATCCATCCAGCACCCTCTGAAGTGCACGAGACAGCTGTAGTGTTCACAAGGATCACTAGCAATCACAGCAAAACCTGCCTCTGATGGGTTTTCACATGCACTAGGATCCCAGTCTCCATTACAGGGCTCTTACAGCTGACTGTGACCGACTTCAAGGTGCAAGGAGTAGGGAAAAGCCAGCATGAATGCCAATATTTGCCTTTACAGAATTGCAGCTGTAGCCTGCTGTGAAATCAATTCAGGGAGAGAGGGAGTACAATGGTAATTGCCATGATGAGGTCCTGAGATCTACAAATTGAAATTGTTTTTACAACGTGGTGACAGAAGTCTGGAGCTTTAACAGTTACTGCTAGACAGGGCTAATGCCCAACCCAAAGATGTCCCAGAGAAGTGGAGGCCAAAGTTTTAGCATGTCTTCTTACCAGGAGCATAGGCCTTATCATAGGTGAGGCTGTGAATCTCCGCAATACTCTTTGAAAGATTGAACACGGGTCTGTGAACAGTCATGAGGCCGTATTTCCTAACAGCAACTTGCTCAGTCACCACACCAAAGGTGCCAAGCCGAACAACTCTGACTCCCTGCAAAGAGGAAGGAAGAAAAGCATTATTCGAGTGCTAGGTGAAGAGGCCTCTAACTGGTCAGCTGCATGAAGATGGAGCCTGGTGTCCTGCTCAATCTTACTGTGCACAGGGGATGAATAGAGGAGTGGGGAAAGCCTTGGAGAACCCTTGGAGAATGCCTTTAGAAGAGCACTTGAGGTGTTTTCATTCCCCCTCTTCTTCATGCTCTCAAAAAATGCAAGTAAACATAGAGAACTCATCCCTCAAATACCTCCAGTGCAGAAGAAGGGCTTCTGGGGGAGATGCAGGATGGCAGACCCACCTTATTCAGCATCAGCTGCTCTAGAATGTAGTTGGAGACTCCTTCCCAGATAGCAAGGGTCTCTGGAAAAGAAGTGGAAGACACATCAGGCTCTGTGTGGCCCCGCTCACAAACGTGCAGCACATGGTTAACAAAGGAGGTGACGCCTGCAGTCGTACTCAATGAGCAAACTGAGCCCAACCCTGAGAGGGTCTCAGCAGCTGAGATTGAGATGACATTAATGGGGAGCCCTGGCAGCTCAGGTAGGCCTTCTCCTTCTCACAGGTAGATCCCTGTGGCACGGACTTCTGAGTAGGTTGTCCCGGGACAGTGGGGATAGCATGAGGGTTGGGAGCCAGGAGTCCTGGCAGCCACACTGCCAACTGAGGCAGAGGGGACCATGAGCCTGGGCTCTGGCAGCAGTCCCAGCCCCATTCACGCTCCTCCAGCCCCAGGCTATCCACAGCTATGTTCACAGTTCATAATCTCTGTGAGATTTCCCGAGATAGAGCTCCCAGAGGCCTTACCCTGTGCTGGCAGCACTAGCAATCGCTGCCCATGAGACCTGCCAAGGCCAGGGTCCCAGAGCTCCATCCTAGTCTCTTTGCTCATTTGCTCTGGATAAAGAGCAAACAGGAGGTGATGAGGAAACAGTTCCTCTCCTGCTCCTCCTGTACACGTCACCTCAGCCCTGTGCTACTCTGGCTGCCCCTCGCTGGTTCCCGCTCAGGGTCGTGGGCTCTTTGTAGCAGAGCAGAGCCGAGAGCAGTCCCAGCGCGTGGGCTCTCCCAGGCTCGTCGCGACGTGTGAGGAAAGGTCGCAGCGTGCGCTCTGACTGCTGTGCCTGTGACACGGGATGTCCCCTGTGAGCACAGCCTGTGTCACAGAGGGGTCTGGCCCTCCTCACCGCGGGCCATGCCAGGGCTGGCCCTGCAGTTGGCAAGGGCTGCATGGGGCACTCAGGGGCTGCCCCATGCAGATTGTGCCACAGGGATTAACCCCCTTGGGTCTTGTTCTCGCTGGGCACTGCGACTGCGCTCACATGGCCACGGCTGCCAGGGAGGGCAACGAGAATCACGCTACACTCACCCCATAGCCACACAGTGCAGGTGGCTTCTGCCACCGCGGGAGGGAGCGCTAACCACTGAGCCCACCAAATCATCCAGCTGCTTCTTGGTAGCCACCACAACGCTCTTCTCGCTGTGGCAACCAACAGCTCCTTCCCTTGAGAGTTCCTCAGCCACAAAACCTGCAGGAACCTCTGTTCCTCCATGGCCATCCTGCAGACGCCTTTTGGACCTCATCACTGCAGCATCCTGGTGTCTGGGGTGGATGGGAACTGAGCGGGGCAAGAGAGAGCAGGCAAGAGAGCTCAGCATCTCCTAGCAGGAATGGCTCTGAAAATTGAGCGAGCAATTGCTGTCCCAGGGGCTTTGGGCCCTGATGGGAGAGAGGGGTTCAGCAGGAGCTGCCTAGAGGACCAAAGGGGCTTGTGGGGCTGCAGGAGCAGGGTTTCTCCCTCTGTGCAGGAATGGGGCCTGCAAGTTGCTGCAGGTGGGCTGGCCACAGCAGCCTGATGGGTGAGAGGTTTTGGTAAGAAAACAGGGCAGGATCAAGACAAGCCTGTGTGCAATGCAACCCTCCTGGGAGGTTTGGGGGTTTGCACATCAGACCAAATGACCCAAAGCACTCCCCTTGAGCTTTTCCTCTCAGCATCAGGCTTCTTGGCCTCATTTGAGCTTCCCCAGGACCAGACAGCCAAATCATGGGCCTTTAAAAATACCAGGACTTCACATGGGCCACAAGCCCCATTCCTCCTGGTTCCTAAGGTCTTACAGGTGCTTCTGGAAAACATGACTCAGGAAATACTGGTGTTTATTCCAATGAGTTTCCCAAAAGTGCTCTTCTCTCTCGGTCTCTCCCAGTTGACTTCCTGGTCTCTTCAGCAAAATAAAAAGGAAAGTGAAATCATCCCAGGCGTTTATATTGGAGGAAAGATAAGTGGTCCTTCTCCCATTATTTTGAAGTGATATTCCACCTGTGGGGCCACAGAGAAGAAACAACAAAGATTATGATTATCATCTGTTCTTCTCCAGTACCTGGAGATCATTTCCCACCCTCTACTCTGCCCCTTCACTTGAGCCTTCTTGCCAGCTCTCTTATGCCCCTAAGCTAATCCTAAGAGGTCAGCACATCTGCAGATTGTGTTTTTGATCTAATTGATGAGCTGAGCTAAACCAGAATTGTGCATCCCCTATTCCTGAGAGGCCTAGCAGGTACCATTCCACTCGAACCAAGGAGGGCCTTCTCATGTCTTTCCTGGGAATGCAGTAGTGACAAATGCATTGCAAAATCAGAGCATGAGTTTTTCAAGCAAATCCATGACAATGGCAGTCAATGGCCAAATGATCTCAGGAGGAGATCTCTCTCACTCCCTGCCCACAGAACTGTGGTTTCCCATAAATCCATACCACATAAGGAGATTTTCAGGCAGTTGCACATACCTCTCCTGGCCACCTCACTATTCTTCTCACCAGTTTCTCCACTGGTGGCATGGGTACACTGCCCTTCCTCCTGGATTTCTTCACCTTCCGCGAGGATCTCTTGTGGATGGCTGGGAGTTTGCTGAAAAGAGATATTATGGAGAGGTCCTTTGAGAACAGGGGAATTTTGGTGTCTGTCCTGCCCTTAGAAAGTTCTGCAGCACAAGGCAGTTCTGTTGGCTGTTGCCATGAATGATGTGGGCTCAACTGACTGTTTTCACATGAAGAGAGAGTGAGTTCACCCCCAGCTCTAATGCCCAGAGCTGCAAGAAGTGCCCACAGGAATGATCCTTATGCCCGAGTACCAGCTCTCTCTTGATGCAACATGAGCAAAGCACGGTTCTTTACAAAGGCAGGCTCCAAGGGACATGGCAAATATATGGAATACTGCCTGATAGTCCCCTCTACTGTCTTTTAGGAAATGGAAAATGACTGTTCCTGGAGACCCAGAGTCCAAGAAGGAGAGTGGCAAGTGTCTCACCTGCCATGAGTTTCTTTTCTTCCAGGTTTCTTCCCCTGTTCTTTCTGTATATTCTTAGCAGCAAGTGTGGGCTCTGGGATGCTTTTTCTGGAGAGGAGATGATTAGCAGGAAGATTTCCTGTAGGCAGAAGACAAGAAAACCCTCCAGGACAGCATTGCAGAGGGCTCTTGAAAAGGAAGGCTATGCAGCTCTTCTCAGCCTGAGGTCAAACTGTGAGGTGTCAGGCAAGGGAGCAGATCCTTGGATGTGCCTACTGATCTCACATGACTAGAGTTCCTCTGTTGACACCATCAAAAGCAATGAGTTGTTTTGGGTGTGTTTATGAGGCATGTTTAGGAGATCAGGACATGGAAATGGAGGAAAGTTGAACTTGGAGATATGAATACAGGTGGGAGTGTTGTGCTGCACTGAGGTCTTGTTCCCTCAGGACTCACTTGAGATTTGCCCTATTGGGGGAGCAGCGTCAACTCTAGCGCCTCATGCTACCTGAGCCATCACACTGTCACTTGGGTTCCGAAGGCCTACCCAGGAGCACAGAAGGAGAAGGCAAAAGTCTCCACCAAGAATCAGCAGCTCCATTACCTTCCTGGGCAGTGCTGGCCTCTCCTCTCCTCTCCTCCTCCTGCTTGGGCTTTACAGGTGGCCTAGGTAGTTTTTGATCTCTACTCTCCACCTTGTACCTGGAAAGCAGAAAAGGAGGCAGTCTAAAGCGGGAGCACTTTTGCAACCTCTGTCAATAATAGAGACACAGGGGCATTTGGGAGGTGCTGGGGAATCCCTCTTTTTTCAAAGCGCAATAGGCAGAAGAGGCCAGATGCTGGAGGAGTGTCTCAGCAAGGTGAGAGGCATCATGAAGACCTCCAGTGCCTGGAGGGGCATGACCTTTCTCCTCTGACTCTTCCCTGTGCTTCCTGTGAAAATGCCAAACCAATTTCAACCCAAATCCCCTGTGTGCTTTTGGGATCATCACCCATCTCCTGTTCCTGCTCATGTTCAGGCAGAACACTTTAGTCCCCTTAAGCTTTCCAGAATCATTTCATCGTCCTTTCTGACGAACCTGCATCTCCCACACACATAATAGAACCAAACACTGAGCACCATGGGAGCCAGGAGAAAGCTCTCCAAAATCCCACTAGCCACAGTGTTCACTTTGGCCTACATAGATCCCCACATTTAAAAAAAAAAAAAAGATGGCCCAACACAATATCATCAGGACGCATTTCATTCCTACAGATCTCTCAAAAGAAATAAAAATGTCCCAAAGCAGCAACTAAGAGGGACCTGTACTTTGATGTGCATTTCAACAGGTTGCTCATAAATGGCTTTCTGAGCAGCGTTCACAAGGACTGGCAACACAAGGTTGCAAAACATGCCATGAGCAGCTACTTGCTTGGCCAGCTTCCTTTCCAAAAAGGAAACATACTCACTCGGGAAAGACAATGACATGACGAGAGTGAGTCTGGGAAAGAGCAGTTTCGGTGCCTGAGAGCACCAAATTCCTCATCTCCGGCATCTGCAAAGGAGAGAAACACATGGGACATGATGCCAAGAGAATTATCTAAGTGTTCACAGGGGAAAAAACTCTTCTACTGCTTAGAGAAAGAGCTGCCTCTGAAACATTCAATTATTCTATTCCCATCAGCAGTCCCTCCAGTTATGCACCGTAACAACTGGAGAGAAATAAAGGGGAAAGGGGAGGAACATGGTCATGCCTTTTACAAGGCTCAGGATTCAGAGACTCGGTTAGCTCAGGTCTCTTCTAATGCAGAAATCAAGGGAGGCAAGCACATGAGAAGGCATTTCACCAGCTGGACCGCACTGTTTTCCCTGCTGTCTGGACCTAATGCTTCAAAGAGAGAGAAATGAGGTCAATAGACAGTTGACAGAGTTGTGTGACATTCCCACTGGCCTAGGCAATTGTATCCATAAGGAGATCAGGCTGAGCTTCCAAAGGGACTCATAAAAAGAATTTTCAGAACCTTAAGGGAAAGGGCTGAACTTGCTGCCTTACCATGCCAGACATGTTCTAGGGGAAACATGGCTTCTGAGGCCATCCTCACAAAAAGGGGCATGAAAGCATGGCTTTTTGCAAGGAGGGAAGTCTAGTGGGGAAAAAAACACACAAGGCCTCCTCTTGTCTTGGCCTTCTTTGCTGAGAATGTGGAAACTGTCTCCTGGGTTGTATGAATCTTTGAGTGGACCCAGTACACTTCTGCACAGCTTCAACTTCATTGCCAAGTCCTCTGAATGCCCAAGACAAAGTGTCTGGGTAGCTGGCATTTCTCTCAGCCAGGACTGTCCATGTCCTTCAACAGGTCATGGCAGGCTAGTAGAATTGCATTCCCTTGGGAATTCAAAAAGATGACA